>NC_136527.1:141214125-141696625 GCF_053919585.1 Euprymna scolopes
ATTACTATTTTTTAATTATTTGATCTTTTCAGCTTTAAAAAATGTTGAAACATTTATCAACCTACATTTATTTTACTTAGTTTTTGGACCATGAAATATAGGGGGGGGTAGAACACCTAAAAAAATATGTTTCTGCTAATATATTTAACAAAACCTACTTTTAATATTTAAATCTATCATAATCAAGTCGGTTTGCACGTGTAACCAACTCAGAGTGCGTGAGTGACCTATCTGTTTTTGTTGGCACAGGAAAAGAAAAAAGAGAGGGACGGAAAGGAAGTTGATATCGCCAACTATCGGCTGAAATATGCAACAAGAGTGATAATTGCATATGTCTCGAAACTGAAAGTGTTCTGCATGGTGTCCGTATATTTGCTATGTGTATGTATTTCAGACTAATGCGTCGCCATAAACTTCTAGTATATATTATTAGTCTGTCTGTTCCATATTTTCTTGGAAAATACTGGGTCGATTTGGCTGAAATTTTGTATGGAATATTTAATAAATATCGAAAATTTCAGGAAAGTATGATTATTATTTGATTTTTACTAGATTTTTAAATGAACGGCTTAAAAAACGTCACTACATACGTCGATAATGTAAACACAATTTTTGTCTTGCATTTTCATTATTTTTTTTTTAAATTTTTGAAGCTTTTTCTATTAAATGGTAAAAAAGTTATTAAATTAAATTACAATTACATCGTGCTACATATAAGGGGGGGGGGGTAAAACTGGCGCGCATTGGAGGTACCTAGTTATCTTTCTTTCTGAAATAAAATAAATTCTTTTTCACTGAAAATTAAATAAATAATGAAATAAAAACAAAATCCAATTTCTTCTTAGTCAAATAACACAACAAATAAGAAACAAAAAAGATTTTTTCCCGAACAGAAAAATATTTGAAAACCAAAACATTTATTGTATAAAAATGTATCGATATATAATTGTAAAAACAATTTTCTTAAGCAGGCGTTTAAATACGCCTGCTAAAGAAAATTTGGGTTTGTATTACTGTACACATAGATTTGAAAAAGTTATCAAAAAACTAGGCACCGCCAAAAATGGCAGAAAACTCAAGTTGTTGTTGTTTTTTAAAACAAAATTACATTTAGTAAAATCCATTATTTCTGAGTAACTTTTTTTTCCAGAAAGATAAAACCCTGAATTTTATCATATAGAAAACAGAATAATGTAAAACTTTTTCTACTATTTTTAATTAAATTTTAAATGTTAAATTTTCCCAAAAAGTTAACAATTGACATTTTTTGTCTTGCACAAAAAACGTACATAAATATTTTGAAAAAAAAAAAAGAAGGTTTTTGAAATAATTAATTTATTTATTTGTTGTCTAACTAAGATTTAGGATTATTTTCTAAGAGAATATGCAAAAATATTATAATATAAGTACCTGGATTTCAAATAATTCCACTTATTCATATAGGCAACCAGTTATTTCGCGTCGATCTAGTCTAGATCGACACTGTTTACATTTGCATTTGATAAAAAGCAAACTATGGAAGACCAAAAAAAACTTATTTTTCAGTGACGAAAATTTCAATGTATTATTAAGCTGAGGCTGGCCAGTACCAGATGGGTGACCATTTGTATGAGTTTGGTTTCTAATGTGTATGTGTGTGGGGGCCAGGCTCCCCAAAATGGGGGGGGGCAATTTAAAGCAGAATAAAAAAAAATATTTCAGCACGTTTGGTCCACCATAGTCGAAAGGCGGCAAACGTTTTCAAATGGGATCGAAAAAAATGATGCTATTTTTAACACAAAGGGCACAATATTTATCAAATTTTTTTTTTGTATCGATTCTTCAAAGCATTCCCTGTTTAATAATGATCATGCATTATTCGGCTCGCTAAAAAAAAATTGTTAATTTATTTATCAAAGATTTTAAAATAGCTTTTTTCGTATAAATATTAAAAAAAATTTTTTTTTTTTTAAATTAATTATTTTACTTAACTGAATTTCACACTTCAAAACTCAAAAGCGGGATAATTAAACATAATCGAAGTTCTGATATTCAGACGTCAAAATAAGGTATGCAAACAATTTTTTAAATTTTTTTTTAATCTATAATTCTGTCCCTTACAACAACACAATATGTTGTGTTCAGTTTCAGATGATTATTTTAAGCATATTTGTTCCCACTTCAAAACAAGGGGGGGGGTTGTAAGCAAAAAAATATCGTTTATGAAAAATAAGTACACTGTTATAAAGTTCATTCTTCTCTTAATAATCGCTGAAAATTTCGTATTGATCGGATAATTACCTGATTTTTGGTAGATTTTTAAAAAGACGGTCCGTCAAAAAGTACTGACCTGCCCCCCCCCCCAGTTTTGGCGGTGCCTACAAAAAACAAATATATAACAAATAAATATTATCAAAGGCAAGATAAGTTACTCTCCTATCTAACTGGATGATTTTTTTAATGTTTTTATTTAATGTAAAATGTTTATTCAGTTAAAAAAACATACAGTGTTTATCGATATATTTGGAAAAAGAAACATGGCGACGAGATCTTAATTGAATACGTTAAGTTTGGGAAAATGAGTCCAAACTAAAAAATTATACAAAATACTGTTAGAAACTCACTCAATATATAACAGATGATGTTACGGTAACATATATTGAGTGAGTTTCTAACAGTATTTTGTATAATGTTTTAGTTTGAACTCATTTTCCCAAACTGTATGATCTACATATAGTCCGCCGCCATTGTCGTTTTCAAATATACCATTTATTTTTTTTTAGCTGAATAAACATGTTACACTAATAAAAACACTAAAATCTTATCCAGTTAGGTAGAAAAGTAACTAATCTTGCCTTTGAAACATTTGTTATATATTTGTTTGTTTTTTTTTGTGACAACTTTTTGGGTTTGTATTACTGTACACATAGATTCGAAAAAGTTGTCAAAAAACAAATATATAACAAATAAATGTTATCAAAGGTAAGATAAGTTACTTTTCTACCTAACTGGATATATTTTTTGTGTTTTTATTCAATGTAACATGTTTATTCAGTTCGAAAAACATGCAGTGTTTACCGATGTATTGGAAAATTCAAAATGGCGGCCGACTGTCTCTTTAACACGGTAAGTTTGGGAAAAGATGTTATAAATAATAAACTAGACAAAATACTATTAAAAAACACTGAATATATGTCAACTTATGTCACAGTAACATATATTGAGCGAATTTCTAACAGTATTTTTTCTAGTTTATTATTTATAATACCTTTTCCCAAGCTTACCCTCTCCGAGAGAGAGTCGGCCGCCATTTTTAATTTTCCAATACATCGGTAAACACTGCATGTTTTTCGAGCTAAATAAACATGTTACACTGAATAAAAACACAAAAAATATATCCAGTTAGGTAGAAAAGTAACTTATCTTGCCTTTGATAGCATTTATTTGGCATATATTTGTTTTTTGACAACTTTTTCGAATCTATGTGTACAGTAATACAAACCCCATTTATTTGTTTTGACTAAAAAAAAAAAATAATAAAATAACAGTTCGTTTCATTTCGTTTTCGAGTTTCCGATTTGATTTTTAAATTTTATATGCGCGGACGCGCGGACGATTATTTATTTAGCCAGGGTATTCTGACATCGACGTTAACCCATAAAGAAAGATACAATAAATGATACTTACGTTTCCTGTCTATTTATTTATTTATTTATTTATTTTTTTGACAATCTTGTGAAATTGCTTATCTTTTTTAAAAGAAAGAAATATTCAAAATGGCGACTAGAATAAAAACTGTCTCGCAGAAAATTTTTAAGCGATTTAAAAGCATTAACGATTTCTTTTGATAATTGCAAATAAATTGATATTGTTTATTTAGAATTAAGCCTATTTAAAAAAAAAAATAAATTATTATAGTCAGCTAACGTCTTTCCTAATTTTCTGCGGAGCGCTACCAGAAGCGGTGACAAGACAACTCAGTTCCTTCGCTTTTTTTGTGTTCTTCAGTATTTGTGAGGCGTGAAATAAAATTTAAGAAAATGATATTATTATCAATAAAAATTAACAAAATAAATTAAAAATAAAACAATTGGTACTTTTAGATTATTTATTTAAATGTTATGGTTACTTTTGATGCATCTAAAATCAAGCTTCTATCTTTACATCGTCAACGCTCTGATCCCCATCTGGTAGCAATTGGAATGAATGGCTCTCTCATCTTGGTGAGGCTTCATACTTTGACAAGCTTCTGAGTTTGACTTTTACTCCTGATCTGAAATGGAACACATACGTCAAATCCGTCCTCAGGGTCGCTGGAAAAATGGTAGAATCCTTCTACCACTCCAGTAAATATCTCACTGCTGATGTGCAATTCTCTATCTATATAAGAGCCAGGTACGTCTACTATACATGCGACTGGGGACCACTTGTGAATTTCATACCCTCATGAATCTTCCTCCTTCGGAGGAAGCCAGTTAAACCCTGAACAGGGTTGGTGCTGACTGCACACACACACAGGTACGTCTAAATCTGGGCAGGAGCTCCTAGAAAGACCTTATCCTGCCTTGACAGAGTTCAAAATAGATTTTGTAGCCTAGTCTTTTGCACAGAAGAGACGTTGCAAGCTCCAATTTATGGTCCCCGTCACGCCAAACTTTCATGAAAAACACTCGTCTAGCTGAAACCAATATCACTAATTTCCTCCACTTTTTATCTATGCCTAAACCATTCCATGAACAAAACTTCTTTCTTAGAACTGCACGCCTGTCTGCTTTCCAGTATGATCGTCTTCAAGTCCAACGTAAACAAGTTCTTGATGAGCCGTCCCCTTAAGTTATCCAATTTACCAAATTTCCATTAATAACGATTACTATAATATTATCCCATTGACTACTGTACACACATTAACCCTTATCCTCGAGTGGCCTCCGGATCTTGATAAATGGTGACTCCTATGGAAAAAAAAAAATTATAATGAATATATTTTCATGAAATTAATGAAATTGAAATAAAAATAACAAAATAAAAAGCTACTTCTGTTATTTTTATTGAAATAATATACAATACATATATATACAATGAAAATTAGCAATAATAACAGTTTGGTAATCTCCAAGATCAGTGCTCGGGAAAAAAAAAATCAAGTTACCAGAAATGGATACGGTTGATTGTGTAAGGCAACCAAATGGAACGGAGTCACGGAGACATGGAAAATGAAACCATATATTCGTTTTCAGCAAATTAAATTAAAGGAAAATGTAAAAGTGGAATCTAGGTAAAAATTCACCTTTTTTTTAAACTAATATAAATTAAAAGCAACCCTGAGAAACTACGAGTGTGTTTGCACGTACCAAGATGGCACCAGCAATAACATAAGAAATGACATTGCTTAATATCTGGAAAACTACTTATTTGTGGAAAACTTAAATGCGATATTCGTTTTCAGCATACCCGAAAACCTTTAAAAGTTCTCTTTTTAAAGGAAAATTTTAAGGTGAAAACAATGTAAAAATTTACCTATACTTTGAATATAATAAAATATGCATCAAGTGCGCTTGAAAGCCAAATCACAACGTAATATTAGGAAAATAAACAAATATTTTACTTGCTTGAAATTTATAACATAAATATATTTCGGAGCTAAACTCCATCCTCAGTATTTTGTTTTCTTTCTTTTTTTCTTTTCTTCTTCTTTCTCTTTATGTTGTAAAAATATTTTTCAAAATACAACCGCTCAGATACAACTCGCGGCTCTTTACAAACAGAGGTTTCTTTCTCTAACTTTACAATCTGGAGAGAAAGAAGAAAAGAAAAAAAAAGAAAACATACTGAGGATGGAGTTTAGCTCTGAGATATATTAGGAAATAAACAAATATTTTATTTGTTTGACATTTGTAATATAAATATATTTCGGAGCTAAACTCCATCCTCAGTATGTTGTTTTCTTTCTTTTTTTCTTTACTTCTTCCTTGTCATGTTGTAAAGTTTTATTTGGGTTTGTATTACTGTACACATAGATTCGAAAAAGTTGTCAAAAAACAAATATAGAACAAATAAATGCTATCAAAGGCAAGATAAGTTACTTTTCTACCTAACTGGATATATTTTTTGTGTTTTTATTCAGTGTAACATGTTTATTCAGCTCGAAAAACATGCAGTGTTTACCGATGTATTGGACAATTCAAAATGGCAGCCGACTCTCTCTCGGAGAGGGTACGTTTGGGAAAAGGTATTATAAATAATAAACTAGACAAAATACTGTTAGAAAACAACCGAATACATGTCAACTTATGTCACGGTAACATATATTGAGCGAATTTCTAACAGTATTTTGTCTAGTTTATTATTTATAATACCTTTTCCCAAACGTACCCTCTCCGAGAGAGAGTCGGCTGCCATTTTGAATTTTCCAATACATCGGTAAACACTGCATGTTTTTCGAGCTGAATAAACATGTTACACTGAATAAAAACACAAAAAATATATCCAGTTAAGTAGAAAAGTAACTTATCTTGCCTTTGATAACGTGTATTTGTTCTATATTTGTTTTTTGAAAACTTTTTCGAATCTATGTGTACAGTAATACAAACCCTTTTATTTAAATCAAACCAACGTTTCTATATGGAACTCACACTTTTGACGTTGTTCTCGCGTTGCCTACACACTGTTCCAGCATTTAAAAATACAACCGCCGAGATACAATGCGCGGCTCTTTACAAACACACTTTTCTTTCTCCAACTTTACCACATGTCAAGAAAGAAGAAAGAAAAAAAAAAGAAAACAACATACTGAGGATGGAGTCTGGCTCCGAAATATATTTATGTTATAATTTTAAACAAGTAAAATATTTGTTAATTTCCCTAAAAGTACGTTGTGATTTAGAACTCACACCCTGGACGTTATTTATTTAAAATTATTTACTTATTTAAATTCTACCAGTTTTTTTTAGTTATTTCTTTTCTCCTGTACTCCTGTACTCCTGTACTCCTGTACTCCTGAACTACTTGCATATTTTTTTATCTACATGCCCCTATTCCGAATTCATAGAAGTGGGCCGACATCAGTGGACTTTTTTTATAAGGTGATAAGTCAAATCATTGACTGTTTGAGTTAAAAAAAAAAGAAAAGAAGAATTATTCTCAAATCGCCAAGTTCACTATGTCAAAGCACACATAACAAAAATCTGTCCTGTTCCCTTTTCAACGTTATCACAAACACACTTTCTTTAACTGACACCAGATTGCAAAGTACACCGTACCAATGTTGAGCCAACAAAAAAATATAATCACCAACTGTCGAACATGACCGCGTCTCAATTTGCATAAGACACATTTTTACCTCGTGTCGGTCAGGTTTTCAGTTTCTTTTTTTGACACCCGCGTTAATCATGCACACTAAAATTTTCCCTCCAATAAGGAGACCTAGGTTTGTCCAGTTACCAGGGTCACCCTCTCAGCGTTGCAGACAAAGTTTGTTGGAAAGGCAGGCCAATATGATCAGGGCTGTCATAGCATGAGTTATTTCCCCTTTGGTCAGCACTCTTTAATAAAGAATAATACAAGAGTTGCGTCCCCTATATTGGGTCAGCAATGCTTGCTCCATGGCTCCGCACGCTTAAAATGTATCCTGTCTTCGGTTTCTTTTTAATAATGTTTAATCCCTGATACTATAATGATACTTACATAATATGACATGGTGGCAGCGACGGGGTTTTTAAAAAAAAAAAAAAACTCCACAAGCAGAATGAACGCGAAAGAAAATATCAGTGTTGTGTATAAACACACATGCTGACGACGACAAGTACCATCTTGAAAAAAAAAAAAAAGCCGATGCAAGTAAGTAAGTTCGCCAATTTTATTCAGTCATATCATTGTTTAAAAAAAAAGAAGGGTATTAAGAATAAAATAAATAAATAAATCCATAAATAAAAATGAGTTCTAATGCAAGCGAACCCGTTATGCACTGGGGGTCTGAAAATCTATTTGAATCGTTCAGATTTTTCAAGCAAGAGTGCATATTATTATATTTCTCAGTAAAAATCATTCCCGTCGAGAAGCAGGTCGACCACATTTTACTGTTATCTGGCGAGGAAGGTTTACGCCGATACAACGCCTGGACATTTGACAATGATGCTGACCGAACAAACCCGGAGGCAATTTGGCGTAAATTTGAGGAGCGTCTAGAGCCCCAAATCAATTTCCATATTGCACGTTTCTATCTGCATGAATATAAACAGAAGAATACGGAAAACATTGACGACTTCATGGCGAGATGTAAACTACAGGCGAAAAAATGCAGATTTAGGGATAACTAAGAGACTTAAGAACGTCTCATTGAACAAATGATTACCGGCACCAGACACCCGGAGTTACAAAAACTTCTACTTTCGAAAGGCATGGAGCTTACACTCCAAGAGGCCCTAAATAGTGGTAGAACGCACGAAGCGTCCCTTGACCACATGCAGCAAATGGCCGAAATTTCAGGTAATTGTCAGGAAATTAGTGCAATAAAAACAAGCCAGTGTCGACGCTGTGGAAATAAACATGAAAAAGAAAAATGTTCAGCCTGGGGCACCACATGCTCAGCATGTGGCAAAAAGAACCACTGGGCAGAAGTGTGTACTACCAAAAATGAGGGCACAAGAAAATACAACCAAACAAAAACGACGAACAACCACAAGCAGCCACAAGAAAATAGATACAGAAAACGGAACAGCAAAATCTGCTCAGTAAAATCAGAGCCCAAGGAGATGTATAGAGAATTTAAGCAGTTAAACTTTGATGCGATCCATCAGCCAAAAGACGAGTGTACTGAAATAATAACAGAACTTAAAATAAAGCTGCCCTACATATTATTGTGATTACAATATTATACAGTAATATATATATATATATATATATATATATATATATATATATATATATATATATACACCATACATTTGTTCTTTCTTATATTTTTTCTTCTGCATGAAGCCTGAGAATGATACGCATGAATATTATTTTCCAGAAAACGATCACCAGACATTAGATGAAAGAAAGTTTTTCAACGCGAACGCGCGTTCACAAACTACAAACACTATAAGGTAAGGTATTAGAGCATGGCACTAAGTGGCAACTTACATCATTCCAATTCTCCAGTATTCTATTTTATTCAAAACCTGTCAGTGAAAAAAAAAAAATCTATGTAAGGCACACCCCTCCACCATTAAACGTTCAGGCACTCAAAGCAAAGGTGGGCACAGATGCAGAAGGGAATGCGCTTCCTCTACGAACTTTTTGGAACATTTTTCCCAACAGAGTTAATGACTTAGGACAACCCATTCCAGGCTCCACAAAGAAAGAGCACACAATTCTGACGGCATACAATGGCTCAAGCATAATACAGCATGGATCGATCTATATACAATGCGGACACAAAGACAAGTGGAAAACTTTAAAATTCTTTGTCGTCACAACAGAAGGGCCTACAATCATAGGATTACCTTCTCTCAGAGACTTGGAGCTGATAAGCCTCCACTGCACCATTCAACAAAAGAAAGATCCGATTAACTCCGTCAGCAAATTAAAAAATGCATATGCAAATCAGTTCGATCACATAGGACATTTTAAAAGTGACTACCACATCGTCCTAAAACCTGATCATCATCCAGTAATACATGCACCAAGGAAATGCCCTATCCATCTTAGAGAAGAAATTGAAGAGGAGTTGAAATCCATGGAAGTTCAAGGCATCATCAGAAAGGTCACCGAACCGACTGAATGGGTCAGCAGCATAGCATATGTTCGAAAGAAGAATGGAAAACTTTGCCTATGTCTTGACCCAAAGGATCTGAACTGGGAAATAATGAGATGTCATTACAAGACTCCCACCATGGAAGAGCTAGCACACAAGCTATCAGGTGCTCAACACTTCTCCAAGCTAGATACTAAAAATGGATATTGGTCCATACCTCTTGACACAGAATTGCAATTACTAGCGACCTTCCACTCACCATTTGGGAAATTCAGTTTCCAAAAAATGCCCTTTGGTCAGGTGATGTCACAGGATGTATTTATGCAGAGAATGGACATGGTACTGGAAAAATGCTCTGGTACAATTGGACTAATAGATGATGTTATCGTCTTCGGAAAGACTAAGAAGGAGCACGACAGCAACCTCCACCGGCTTATGGAAGTAGCACAAACGGAAGGATTATGTTTTAATGGTGATAAATGTGAGATAGATCAAAAGCAGATAAGCTTTTTGGGGGCTATCTATGACAAGAACGGTATTAAATCAGATCCATTCATTCCGCACCTGTCAGACTTAACTGTACCCATGAGAGGTCTGTTAAAAAAAGAAGCAGAGTACCAGTGGACTGCCAGTCACCAGAAGGCTATGCAAGAAATAAAGGATGAGATCTGCAAAGGAATGTCTCTCGCGTACTTGGATCCATTGAAAGAGACAAGGGTCTAGGGGCAGTACTCTTGCAAAAAGGAAAGGCCATTGCATTGGCATCAAAAGCTTTAACAGAAGCGGAGCAAAGGTATGCAAACATAGAGAGAGAGCTTTTAGCTGTAGTTTTTGTCTGTGAGCGCTTCAAAATATATGGGAGCCAAGTAGAAAGCGATCACAAACCGTTGGAAATGATCAGCTTAAAAAATCTAATTGCTGCCCCATCTGGCATCAATTGGAATGGATGGCTCTCGTCTGGGTGAGGCCCCGTGTTTTGACAAGCTTCTGGGTTCGACCTTTACTCCTGATCTGAAATGGAACACGTACATCAAGTCTGTTGCCAAGGTTGCTGGAAAGATGGTGGGATCCTTCTACCGCTCCAGAAGATATCTCACTACTGATGCAATTCTCTATCTATATAAAAGCCAAGTATGTCCAAGGATGGAATACTGCTGCCATATCTGGGCAGGAGCTGCTAAAAACAGCCTATCCTGCCTTGACAGAGTACAAAATAGACTTCGTGGCTTAGTGGGGGATGCCCTTTTCTCTACCCTGCAACCTCTCTCCCACAGAAGAGATGTTGCGAGCCTATCCTTGTTTTATCGTTATTTCCATGGCAGGTGCTCGTCTGAACTCCAATCTCTGGTCCCCCCTCGCCAATCTTTCACGAAAAACACCCGTCTAGCTGAATCCACTGTGAAAAATTTCGCCCACTCTATATCTGTGCCTAGATCAAAACGCGGATTCCATGAGCAAAGCTTCTTTCTTAGAACTGCACGCCTGTGGAACTCTGTTTCGTCTGCCTGCTTCCCACCGGACTACAACTTGGATGTCTTCAAGTCCAACGTTAACAAATTCCTAATGAACCGCCCCCTTAAGTAAACACTTCATCAAATCTCCATACTAACGTAATGTACTTGCAATAACCCTTATCCCTGAGTGGCTTCCGGGCCTTGATAAGTGGTGATCACTGTGTAAAAAAAAAAAAACTCATTTGCAATGCATGCTTCTGTGCCTACAAGAATACGACCTAACCTCATGTATCGACCAGGTAAGGAGATGACCCTGGCCGATGGATTCTCCTGGCTACCCAATAAATGGAGTAACAAGTTTTGTCCAATTTTCTGATCAAGCAACTTGTTGTATTGTGTTGTGCGAGCTCTGTATACTACTCCAGTAGTGTCCGCCATGTTACTTTATAGCGTTGATGTCGGACTCGACGTATCGTCATTTTGTGCTAATAAAAACCTTATTTAAAGGGTATACAGTATTTGTTTTACTTAGAATTTTATTAGCACAAAAAAGGGTAAAAAAAAAATTAAAGATTTTAAAAATGGATCGTGCCCTGAGGCCTTCTTAATTGGACGTAAACCCTAATTCATCTAATGCCGAGCGAGAATTTAAGCACTGGCTTGCTACGTTAAAATATTTTTTAGCGGCACTACCCCAGGAAAATCTCAACAAGTAGTCGGTCCTGATAAATTTTATTTCACCGGATATTTTTTTAATATGCCAGCGATTGCGGAAATTATGAAGAAGCCTGTCTCAAACTGGAGGAACTCTTTATCAAACCAAAAACGAGATATACGCATGGCACCTACTCGCCACTAGGCGTCAGTAACCAGGAGAAAGTCTGCATGATTATCTTCAGGCATTACGAATCCTTAGCAAGGACTGCAATTTTAGGGACGTCAGTGCTGCTATATACGCTAATGAATTGATTTGGGATGCCTTTATTGCTGGAATTCAGTCCCATACCATTTGCCAGCATTTGTTGGAAAATAAAACGCTCGACTTGGACATTATGTTTGACCAGGCCCGAGCACTGGACAATGCAATGAGAAATATGCACTCGTATTCACCAGCACGATACTGGGAACCAACCGCTGCAGCCCTCGGGAAGGAAGAGACATCGGACTTGGATTTTAATCAAATAAACCTAAATGCTGCTAAATCAGAAATTAAATGTTGAAACTGTGGAAATTATAAACACCCCAAATCACGATGTCCAGCGAAATCGAGTGTTTGTCATCGATGTAAACGGATCGGGCAGTTTGCAAAATGCTACAAATCAAATACTCAATCAACTTCTGCCTCATTCCTTTATCCAACCTTAGCCTCTATAAGTTCGAGTTCGGTCGGCAGTTCCATCATCCTTACAGAGATCCACCGTAGAAATTCACATTTTGGGTCGGTCATATTTTTTTTTTTCATGGGAGTCATCACTTATCAAAGCCCGGAGACCACTCGAGGATAAGAGGTAATAAGTGTACAGTAGTCAATGGGATAATATCGTAGTAATCGTTATTAGTGGAAATTTGGTTAACTGGATTATTTAAGGAGGCGGCTCATCAAGCATTTGTTTACATTGGACTTGAAGACGACCATATTGCAGTCAGCTGGAAAGCAGGCAAGCGGAACAGAGTATCACAGGCGTGCAGTTCTAAGAAAGAAGCTTTGTTCATGGAATCTATGTTTAGGTTTAGGCACAGATAAAGAGTGGGGAAAATTATTGATAGTATAATGGAAAGGCAAGCTAATATGACCAGCTGCAGGAGTTACCATTTGAAACTGGATTTTTATCTCATCAGTAGGTGATACCAGAAAATTGTTGCTCTAGAAAAGACAACATGATTCCATTTCCATGTAATGAAAACCAGTTTTCTTTTTATGTGGTAGACCATCCACTAGTTGGTGAGTTGTACACAAATCCCAAGAGCGATAGGAACCTTCTATCATATCTGAAAATGACACAATGTTCAACAGGTGAGATCGGAGACGTGCCACTATACAATTCATGCCCTTTTTTGTTAACTATGAAGACAAGAAAAGGAAGTTTCATTCTAATATTCAAAAGCAACTTTATTTGTTATCTTCGTTAGTAGCATGTGCAAGAGAGAAACAGTTTAGTGGAAGAGTGTTCTTATGTATAAAGCTAGTATAAATATTATGCCGGCTTGTTGACGGAGAGAATAGTTCAGTTTACACGTGTTGTAGTCAGTAGTCGTCGGAATAAAGAATTAGACAGTTCTGTGACATAGATAAACTAAACCGGTTAATGAAGAAAGAAAGAGAAAGGTATTAAGTATGCGTCTAATCTATGTATCGACGGGAGTAGTCTTGTAGTTTGTAAAGAAAGTTCGTGCGTGTACAACGTGTTGTGGACAAAGGATTAAAGAGTCCTATGACGTTGATTAGATATCCGATTGTCTGGTGTCGCCATTCCTCACAACATATGTATATGAAAAGAGAGATGAATGAGTGAGTGCGTGATTTCCTTTTTTTTTTTATAGAAAAACCTATTTCCATTTTAGATATATGCGTATGTATATACGTGCATGTTTAGGATGATACATATGTAAAGAAGTCACTTATTTAGAGGTGACGTTTACGTTATATATCTATATTTATACGTACGATTATTTTTAATAAATAATTCTAAATAACCACATATATTTTTATGTTGTAACAAATATTTATCAATTCGGATGAAGCAACTGTGTGACGATTTGAATTCCAAATCGGTAGCCTCAAATCCAAACTCCCTACTGATAGGCAGTCTTGAGAGCAACATTTAAACAGCGAGTGGCGTAAGTCAGTCCTTATTCTTTATTCATAAATCTTTTTAGAATAAAATAGTATTCTATTAATAAAACAAAAGGGAGATAACTCGTGTTGTTTAGCAGGGGGGTTACATATTGGGAACACATTAACGGGGTATGTATAATGGGGACTCAGAACAGATGACGATGTTAATGAGGGAGACATTCAACTCAGACTGGGATGATTTTTGTGGACTTCATATCAATACCTGGGAATATGATGCAACAGTTCTTAACACATATGGAGGAGAGGAGATACTTCACTTATAATAAAGAAGGCACATTAATTTTAACGGGGTTACACAAGAGAGAAACGCGTACAGTCTATAAGTGTTGTAAGCCAGGGAGGAAGAGAGTAAGAGGAAGAGCGTTGTCAGTTTTATCTTTTATACATTCGGTCACATGACTGGCTTGTGATTGGTCAAGCCAGTAAGAAGAAAGATTTCGCCTTTGCCAGTTATTATGGCACGTTTTGACTGCTACACTCTCTATTGATCCAAGTTATGTCAACAGGACAATTACCATCTTCCTAAAAATGCATCGCTGGATTGCCACGAATGACAGAGATGGGCTCAGGGTGAGGAAAACCAAGTTTCTGTTCACTGATATTTTGGTGTGATTTCAAGTGAAGGCAACATCATGCTAATCCAAACGGTTCACTGTAGGAGAGCACAGCTCAACACATCGGACAACACACGGTTCTGGTCTTTGGTGTGATTTCAAGTGAAGGCCACATCATGCTAATCCAAACGGTTCAATGCAGGAGAGCACAGCTCAACACATTGGACGACACACGGTTCTGGTCTTTGGTGTGATTTCACGTGAAGGCCACATCATGCTAATCCAAACGGTTCAATGCAGTAGAGCACAGCTCAACACATCGGATGACACACGGTTCTGGTCTTTGATGTGATTTCAAGTGAAGGCCACATCATGCTAATCCGAACGGTTCACTGTAGGAGAGCACAGCTCAACACATCGGACAACACACGGTTCTGGTCTTTGGTGTGATTTCAAGTGAAGGCCACATCATGCTAATCCGAACGGTTCAATGCAGGAGAGCACAGCTCAACACATCGGACGACACACGGTTCTGGTCTTTGGTGTGATTTCACGTGAAGGCCACATCATGCTAATCCAAACGGTTCAATGCAGGAGAGCACAGCTCAACACATCGGACGACCTATGGTTCTGGTCTTTGGTGTGATTTCAAGTGAAGGCCACATCACGCTAATCCGAACAGTTCACTGTAGGAGAGCACAGCTCAACACATCGGATGACACACGGTTCTGGTCTTTGATGTGATTTCAAGTGAAGGCCACATCATGCTAATCTGAACGGTTCAATGCAGGAGAGCACAGCTCAACACATCGGATGACACACGGTTCTGGTCTTTGGTGTGATTTCAAGTGAAGGCCACATCATGCTAATCCAAACGGTTCAATGCAGGAGAGCACAGCTCAACACATCGGACGACCTATGGTTCTGGTCTTTGGTGTGATTTCAAGTGAAGGCCACATCACGCTAATCCGAACGGTTCACTGTAGGAGAGCACAGCTCAACACATTGGATGACACACGGTTCTGGTCTTTGATGTGATTTCAAGTGAAGGCCACATCATGCTAATCCGAACGGTTCAATGCAGGAGAGCACAGCTCAACACATCGGATGACACACGGTTCTGGTCTTTGATGTGATTTCACGTGAAGGCCACATCCTGCTAATCAAAATGGTTTAACGCTGAAGAGCACAGCTCAACATATCGGACCACCCATGGTTATGGTCTTTGATGTGGATTCAAGTGAGGGCCACATCATGCCACCTCACATGTTCAAAGTCGGCTTTAAAATGTACCTGGACATGCTGAGGAGTGTGGTGATGCCCTGTTGCAATCTGCAGACTCCAGATGTTGCAACATTACTTAGCGCTGACCAACAGGAATGCTACAATTGTGTACCCTTCCCTCACTGCCCCCTTTCTTCCCTGACCTGAACCCACTGGACTATTTTATTTGGTTATATGTCAGGAACATCACTAACATAACCTCCCACAACATCAAAGCTAGCCTAATTGCCACCAGGACTTAGAGCTGACCAACAAACCACATCTTCAAAATCGGGTTGAAAGTCAACACCAAAGTGTACCTGGACAAGAGTGTTGTTATTCTCTGTTGCAATCAGGTGGCTGCAGGCAGACTCTATATACGGCATAACCACGTCGACACCCCGGTTCTCGTCAAATCACAGAAGTTAAACAATGTTGAGTCTGGTTAGTACGAGATGGGTGACCATTTGGGAATTCTATGTGCTGTATGTGCTCTCTGCTTATCTCGGCATTTGTTTCCAGTTGTCCTGTACTTCACTTGCCACTGGTATTTAACAATGTCGTCTCAGGAGAGGTGTGGTTGGAGATTGCGCACCTCCTGCCACAAAAATTTCACGCACCAGCAACCGTTCGTGAGTATCCATAGTCTGTCAAAGACTGAAGGAGCTTGGCAGACTTTAGATGTGGCAACAGGACTTAGCGTTGACCAACAAGTCCAAAGAGATCCAGGCTTGGCTTCAGGAATGCCACGACTGTGTGCCCTTCTCTCACTGCCCCCCTCCTCTCCTGACCTGAACACACTGGACTACTTAATTTGATTATATGTCGAGAACATCACCAACATGACCTCCCACAACATCAAAGCTAGCCTAATTGCCACCATCCGCCAAGTGTTCGCTGAGCTCCTGCCGGCACTTGTGTTAAAAGCATGCTCCTAGTTCTGGAACAGTATCGAGGTGCTGACTGAGGTTGAAGGCGACTATATTGAATAGATGTCAACTGTACTAAAGTATGCCACAATCACGTTGACACACCAGTTCTTGCCAGATCACCAAAGTTAAGCAACTTTGAGCCTGGTCAGTACCAAATAGGTGACCATTTGGGAAGGATCGGCGCTGTATGTACCTTCCTGGAAGGTACATACAGGGCCTAGCCTGGGCTATTTACATGTCAAGTGCTCATTTGAGCTTCAGCTGTATGGTCCCCCCTTGCCAGACTTTCACAAAAATCTCTTATCTAACTACTAATTTAATTTTTTTTTTTTACATAGGAGTCACCACTTATTAAGGCCTGGAGGCCACTCAAGAATAAGGGCTAATGAGTGTACATTAGTAAATGAGACAATATCGTCAATATCGTAGTAATTGTTTGTAGTGTAATGAAGCTTGCTTTCTGGACTGTTGGAAAACTGCTTCTGTGGTACCAGCATTCAAGAATTCTGACGAAAGAACTGACCTATCAAATTATCGCCCCATTAGCCTCCTCCCACTTTTCGACAAAATATGTGAGACCATAATTAACCATGCTCTAGTCCGGCACCTTACAAATGCTAAACTTCTGACTGACAAACAATATGGATTTAGACAAGCCCGTTCCACAGCTGACATCCTCACTGTAATCTCTGAACGTATATACCATTCCCTGGACAAAGCGGGGGAGGGCAGAGCGGTAGCTCTAGATATATCTAAGGCTTTTGACAGGGTATGGCATAAGGGTCTCCTCAGGAAAATTAAATCATACAGTATCACTGGTAGAATACTTAACATAATTAAATCCTTCTTAGATAAGAGAAAAATCCAGGTTGTCCTCGACGGTCGAACATCTAAACATTGTGATATAAATGCGGGAGTGCCTCAGCGGTCTATTCTTGGACCTCTATTGTTCCTGATATTTATTAATGACCTCCCCGACAAAACTGCCTCTGAGATGGGTATATATGCTGACGACAACACACTCTATAACAGGCATGGCAGGAAAACAAATGAACACATATCTAAAGAAATGGCAAAAACACTAGAGGATGACCTCCAATCTGTAGTGGAATGGGGACATAAATGGATGGTCACATTCAATGCTGTCAAGACCAAACTGGTTTCCTTCAATAACTACAAGAAACCTTCTCTGCCACCAATAGCAATGGCCAGTGACTCCCTGTCTGAGAGTACATCTTTCAAACTGCTTGGCCTAACGTTCACAGGAAACATGAGCTGGAACAATTATATTGAAAACATTGCCAGAGCCGCTGCAAAAAAGGTAGGCTCTCTCTACCGTGCTAGAAAACTACTGACACCTGAAAGTATCCTGTACCTCCATAAGGCCACCATTCGCCCATGTATGGAGTATTGTTGTCACATCTGGGCTGGTGCGTCTACTACTAGTCTCTCGCTCCTAGACAAGGTTAAAAAAAGAGTCGCCAATCTGATAGGCCCTGAACTGGCATCTAAGCTTCAGCCGCTGTCCCATCGACGAAACGTTGCATCCCTCTGCTTGTTCTACAAGTATTTTAATGGTGAATGCCCTGACGAACTGCAGACACTTGTGCCCCCACGACGCAGACACCCTCGACAAACCCGACAGGCAGCTAAATCCCACCCCCACACAGTAGAGATCCCTAGATGTAAAAGATCTTTCTACTCCAGTAGTTTCTTCCCCAGAACCGCAAGACTCTGGAATTCTATTCCAGGATCCTGTTTCCCTAATTGTACTGACATGCAAAAGTTCAAGTGCAACGTGAACCGACATCTTGCTGCCCAAATCCCTACATAGTGCCCCAGTAGTTGCTGACCCTGATAGTAGCCCCCTACACCTGAGTGGCAATGTGCCTTGTTTGGGGTGAAAATGTAATAATAATAAAAAAAAAGTGGAAATTTGGTCGATTGGATTACATAAGGGGATTTGTTTGCGTTGGACTTGAAGACAACCATGTTGTAGTCAGCAGGGAAACAGAAGAGAGTTCCACAGGTGTGCAGTTCTAAGAAAGAAACTTTGTTCATGGAATCTACATTTGGGTTGAGGCACAGATAAAAAGTGTGGAAAATTATTGATAGTATTTTCAACTAGACGACTTTTTTTCATGAAAATTTGGTGAGGTAAGACCATAGATTGGAACTCAGACGAGCACTTGTTATGAAAGCAGAAACAGGCCAGCACTCTCATCCCGAGAAAAGAACTCGTTACAAAATGTCTACTGTTCATAACTTTATGTGCATATATATATATATATATATATATATATATATATAAAAGTGAACGTGTCTGTCTGTCTGTCTGTCTGTGTGTCTGTCTGTCTGTGTACATTTCCCTACGCAATAACTCTGTCAATTTTTAGTCTATAGACTCGAAATTTGAAATACCGGGTACTGAGATTTGGGAAAATCGATGTGACGGGTGTCAGCCAGAAATTTGGCTGTTAAGGGGTCAAATTTCAACGATTTGACCTTTAAGAACTCTACCAAACTCCTCCGACAATTTTGGGTCTAGACACTTGAAATTTTAGATATAGGTTCCTTGAACCTGGATCTAATTTAATAAAGTGATTCGAGCCCGAAACTATAAATTTTAAGGGGTCATAATAGGGGTCAAAGTTTTAAAAAATTAACCATTTTTTTTGTTTTTTTGCTTTTTTTGCACAGTATACACCTCCAAACACCCGAGCAACGCCGGGCACCCCTGCTAGTATATATATATATATTAAAAAGTTTAACTCATGTCCAGGTAATCTACATCTAAAATTTCGAGTATCAACCCAAAATTGGCTGAATAGTTTGCTAGACACCGCAAAGGTAAAATCTTTTGAACTTTGACCCCCTTGCCAGCCAAATTTTCAGCCAAACAAACGATTAAAAAGCTTGTCCTATGTTTAAATACACTTTATGTAAAATTTCAAATGTTTAGACCAAAAATTGGCTGAGTAATTTGGTAGCGACTGCAGTGGTCAATTTTTTAAAAACTTTGACCCACATTTTGTATTCTGCATATTTATTGTTTTGGGCTCAAATCAAATTAAAAAGTTTGATCCATGTCCAAGTAACCTACATTTAAAATTTTAAATGTTTAGACCCAAAGCTGGCGGAGGAGTTTGGTAGAGTTTTCAAAGGTGAAATCGGTGTGAAAATCTCGAGTCTGTAGACCGACAATTGACAGAGTTATTTTTATTTATTTTTCTTTTTTTACACAGGCATCACTGCATTGTCAAGGCCAAGAGGCCACTCAAGGATAAGGGTTAAAGAGTGTACAGTATAAATTGGAAAATATAGTAATCATTAGTAATGAAAATTCAGTAAATTTGTTAACTTATATGGAACGGCTCATCAAGAACTTGTTTACGTTAGACTTGAAGACAACCATATTGTAGTCAGCCGGAAAGCAGAAAAACAGAAAACAATTCCACAGGCGTGCAGTTCTAAGAAAGAAGCTTTGTCCATGGAATCTACGTTTAGGTTTAGGCACAGATAAAGAGTGGTGGGAATTAGTGATAATATTTTCAGCTAGACGAGTGTTTCTTTGAAAATTTGGTAGGGAAATGTGTACACACACACACATGTTCCCTTTTATATACACTAGCATTTAAGCCCGGCGTTGCCCGGGTGTTTGGAGGTGTGTATTGAGCAAAAAGAAAAAAAAACTGGTAGTAGGAAGGCAGGCTCGAACCCGCACCGCAAAGGGAGAAAAGAACTTAAAAATATGTGATGTCTTTGCTGTTATGTCACCGCCAAACCGTAAGTGATGTAGGTTTTAATTAAGACTAGTCAATCGAAAGGAGAGGATGACTTTTCAAAATATCAGGGGAAAAAGCGACCCCCTCCTTGTAGATAATTGCCCAACTGAAGGGGAAGATATTAATGTTTTTAGCCAATTTTTCGATATTTGTGGTCTGAAAGGTTGAACTTCAAAACGATACTAATCTAGTAAAAATCCGTCGCCTCTGTCAAAAGTTTTTGGCAGATATGCAAACATACATACATACATTTATATATTGGTAACTAAAAATTTTCGACCTAAACCGGTTAAAACGCTTGCTCTATCTCTGAATACCCTTTATGCAAAATTTCAAATGTTTAGACCAGAAATTGTCTGAGTAATTTGATAGAGACCAAAGTGGTCAATTTTTTTTTAACTTTGACCCCTATTATGACCTTTTAATATTTATTGTTTGGGGCTCAAATCAAGTTATTAAGTTAGATCCATGTCCAAGGAACATATATCTAAAATTTCAATTGTTTATATCCAAACTTTGTGGAGGAGTTTGGTAGAGTTTTCAAAGGTCAAATCGTTGAACTTTGACCCCTTAACAGCCAAATTTCTGGCCGAAAACGGACTACAACAATTTTCCCATATCTCAGTACCCTGTATATCAAATTTCGAGTCTGTAGACTTAAAATTGACAGTTATTTGGTAGGGAAATGTACACAGACACATACAGACAGCCACGTTCACAGACATTTTCACTTTATATATATATATATAAACAAATAACAAAACTTTAGACTTTAGACTAGAAATAGTCAACCACCTCAGCAGGAATAACCTTCTTAGTGACACACAATATGGTTTCCGCTCTGCGAGATCTACCGCAGATGTGCTGACGGTTATATCCCATAGGATTAGTGAATCTCTTGACAAAGGCTTCCTTTCTAGGGCAATTGCTCTTGACATATCAAAGGCCTTCGACAAGGTATGGCATAAGGGTCTACTTCACAAGATTTCCAGCTACGGTATAACTGGAAATGTTTTCTCAATCATTAAATCATTTCTCTCCGATAGGCTCATAAGAGTAGTGGTAGATGGACAAAAATCGGAGGCTTGCAACATAAATGCTGGAGTCCCTCAGGGGTCAATTCTAGGCCCAACTCTCTTCCTGATCTACATCAATGACCTCCCAAAACACATACTTAAATCATTCGTTGACATCTATGCTGATGACACGACCATCTACGGCAACACATCAAAGGCTGTAAATGACAAAGTTCTCTCCGATTCTCTCTCCTCTGATCTCGAGCGCGTGGTTCAGTGGGGGAAGATGTGGCTGGTTACCTTTAATGCATCCAAAACCAAACTCCTATCCTTACATCATCAACGCTCTGATCCCCATCTGGCATCAATTGTGATGGATGGCTCTCGTCTGGGTGAGGCCCCGTGTTTTGACAAGCTTCTGGGTTTGACCTTTACTCCTGATCTGAAATGGAACACGTACATTAAGTCTGTTGCCAAGGTCACTGGAAAGATGGTGGGATCCTTCTACCGCTCCAGAAGATATCTCACTACTGATGCAATTCTCTATCTATATAAAAGCCAAGTACGTCCAAGGATGGAATACTGTTGCCATATCTGGGCAGGAGCTGCTAAAAACAGCCTATCCTGCCTTGACAGAGTACAAAAAAGAGTGGTTTAGTGGGGGATCCCCTTTTCTCTACCCTGCAACCTCTCTCCCACAGAAGAGACGTTGCGAGCCTATCCTTGTTTTATCGTTATTTCCATGGCAGGTGATCGTCTGAACTCCAATCTCTGGTTCCCCTTGCCAATCTTTCACGAAAAACACCCGTCTAGCCGAATCCACTGTGAAAAATTTCGCCCACTCTATATCTGTGCCTAAATCAAAACACGGATTCCATGAACAAAGCTTCTTTCTTAGAACTGCACGCCTGTGGAACTCTGTTTCGTCTGCCTGCTTCCCACCTGACTACAACTTGGATGTCTTCAAGTCCAATGTTAACAAATTCCTAATGAACCACCTCCTTAAGTAAACACTTCATCAAATCTCCACACTAACGTAATGTACTTGCAATAACCCTTATCCCTGAGTGGCTTCCGGGCCTTGATAAGTGGTGATCACTGTGTAAAAAAAAAAAAAATCTATATTCCAAATTTCATGATGTTGACCATCTTACAATTTATTCCTTTAATTACATTGACATTCACAATTCTTGACAGCAACTGTTTCGTAGTGCAAAATCATTCATTTAATTATTATATCAAGCAATGAATCTTTTCTGCCCTTAACTCCTCGGAAAAAATAGCAATTATCAATCCATTAAAATAAAATAAAATGTATCACAAAATCCGAAAATTTGGAGAAGTTTTATTTTATCTTTTATTACGCCATTTTAAATTTTGAAATTTAGAATATAGACCTTTGTCATGTATTTTTATATGTTCTGTAATTTATATAAAAATGAAATATAATTGAAAAAGTCATATTTCCACAGATATATATATATATATATATATATATATATATATATATATATCTACAATATAAAGCTGAATGTGTGTGTGTGTGTGTGTGTGTGTGTTTGTGCGTGTCTGGTCACGAATAGGCTCCTATATGGTTGACTATTTAAAAAAAAACTGATTACATATAATGATAGAAGATGTATCGAGGCGCAGAAATGGGTATGTTTGATCTGCCAGAACAGTGGATCATTAAAATTGTGCGGTCTGTGTTCGCGCCTGGTCCACAAAGTATGGAAATAAAAAAGTTAAAAATTAAAAAAAAACGTTTACAAGTGTTTTTGATATAGATGTATATAAGAATATTTTGATAAGTATGTTTTAACTTAAATAGGAATGGTATAATAACATTGTGGGGTCTGCGTTCGCACCTGGCCTCCATAGAATGGAAATATGTCACAAAGTTTAACAGACTATTGTAATAAGTGTTTCAGTATGAACAGGTATGGTATAATAAATTATGCGGTTTATCTATTTTATTTTTACTTTCATCATATTTTGCTTTGGTTTTGGTACCCCCGAATTTGAAGCTATCTCTTTACAACCCTTCCTTTTCGTAACCTATCATACTTTCATAAATCAGAGTCCATTTTCTGTAGGCTGTTTTTGAACCCAGTTAACGATGGGTACTTTTGCTTGTATATATATAAAAGTGAACGTGTCTGTCTGTCTGTGTACATTTACCTACACAATAACTCTGTCAATTTTCAGTCTACAGACTCGAAATTTGATATACAGGGTACTGAGATTTGGGAAAATCTTTGTAATCCGTTTTTGACCAGAAATTTGGCTGTTAAGGGGTCAAAGTTCAATGATTTGACCTTTGAGAACTCTACCAAACTCCTCTGCTAATTTGTGGTTTAAACACTTGAAATTTAAATATAGGTTCCTTGAACATGGATCTAACTTAATAACTTGATTTGAGCCCCAAGCAATAAATGTTAAGAGGTCATAAAAGGGGTCAAATTAAAAAAAAAATTGACCGCTTTTTATTTATTTATTTATTATTTATTTTTTTTTTGCTCAACATACACCTCCAAACACCCGGGAAACGTCGGGCTGAAATGCTAGTATATCATTTGAAGGGGGTTAGAAAGTTGAAATTTACAATTCTTGACAGCGTTAGAAACTCCCTCAATACTGTGAGATAGACTGATATACATTCGGTGGGTTTTAACAGTATTTTGTATATTTTTTTTTTAATTTTTAACTCATTTTTCCAAACTTACCGTGTCTAAGAGGAATTTAGGAAAACTCGTCCCGGGAAAACTCGTCTCCGGAAAACTCGTCTCCGGAAAACTCGTTCCCTTTCGCTAGGTAGAAAAACTGGTCCCTTATTGAATAAATATCGATTGAAAACACATTTTATGATCGTTCTTGAAGGAGATATTGTTTTTTTTTTTAAATAGACTATAGCCCCCCCCTAATATTTTTTAAAAATATTTTTACTTGTTTAATGTTTTTTTTGTTTTTTTTTAAATAAAATCGATGTTCTAAGTGTCCGTTTTCTACCTAACTGGTTAAGTTCTTAGTGGTTTCACTTATTTTAAAGCGTTCATTATGTTCATAAACAATACCGCATATTTTTTTTTTTTTTATATTAATATAAAAAGAATTTACTTATTTTCTGTTGTTTATAAAAGGGTAAAATCGATTTTTCTACCTCGCCGACTATGTTGTTTTTTGTTTAATTTATTTGGAATCGTTTATTCGGAAAAGAAGAAAAAAAAAAAAAACAGAAAACAAACAAAAAACATGTCGAGTGTTACGTGAGAACGAGAAATAATGTCCGGTATATCACATCTTAGGGGTCTTGATAATGGCAAAAAAATAGAAAATTAAAGAAATTACTGAGAGAGATTTGGTTTTAAAAAGAAAATAATAAATTTTAATATTTTTTTAAATATAATTTAGAGAGAGAGAAGGGGGGGGGGTAAAAACTATATCTCTCTCCGAAAAACAACGAACAAAAAATGAAATTAAAAAGATTCTAGATAAACGATAGCGGAGTTTTCAATAAAATTGATTACTAAATTTATTTAGTGATTACTTTTTCTCTTAATGATTGATTTTAGAATTTTGAAGTAAAAATTAAAAATGAGTTAACGAGAAATTGTTAGCACATGGCATCTCTCGCGCCAAAAAAATATTTCGCTTTTAATTTATTAGTTAATTTTTGCAAAATTTGACAGGACGACAATAAATGTTGATAATTGATAAAATTATAATTTTAAATAACGCATGAGTTCATTCATTTGTTATGAGAGTAAACAAAAAACATAGCAACAACAAAAAAAAACTATCATAATTAAAAAAACCAAAGCAAAAAAAGTACCGAAGAATCGAATCGCTCCCTGTTTTTTAATTTTTTGGTTTTGTTTTTTATTATTTTTTGGTTTTGTTTTTTATTATTTTTTGTTTTTGTTTTTTATTATTTTATGACTCAAAAAAAAAAAAACAACGTTAAAATAAGAACAAAAGAAATTGTAATTAACTTTGTATGAACATAATAAACGCTTTAAAATAAGTGAACCCACTAAGAACTTAGCCAGTTAGATAGAAAACGGACACTTAGAACATCGATTTTATTTAAAAAAAAACAAAAATTAAACAAGTAAAAATATTTTAAAAAAATATTATGGGGGGCTATAGTCTATTTAAAAAAAAACAACAATATCTCCTTCAAGAACGATCATAAAATGTGTTTTCAATCGATATTTATTCAATAAGGGACCAGTTTTCCTACCTAGCGAAAGGGGACGAGTTTTCCGGGGTCGAGTTTTCCGGGGTCGAGTTTTCTGGAGACGAGTTTTCCGAGACGAGTTTTCCCGAGACGAGTTTTCCGGGCACCAAAAAAAGTCGGGCGATTTTAAATTTTCCAATACATCGGTAAACACTGTATGTTTTTCGAACTGAATAAGCATGTTACATTAAATAAAAACACTAAAGACATATCCAGTTATTTAGAAAAGTAACTTATCTTATAACAAATAAATGTTATCAATTTGTTTTTTGCAGAACTTTTTCGAATCTATGGGTAATTCCTTGTAGTCACCGTTTACGTTGCCATGAAAACAATGTAAACAATTTTTTAATAATTTTAAACAATAAATACCTTCTTTTTTTTTTTTTTTTTAATGAAAAACAATATTAATAAAAATAGAAATATTAAATTTTCAGAACATATAAAAAAAATTGTGGTATTTTTTTCAGATTAGGTCCACCTCCACAATTTTCTTTTAAATGACAACTTGCATAGGTTTTCGACTATGCTGAATACGAAAATCGCATTGAAATTTTGCAGAAATAAGTAGTTATCGATATATAAAAAGTTGTATTATGCATTGTATTCTTTGGCGGCCATGTTTTTTACGCGCGTGCGCGCGCCATAAACAAATCTACTCATCTGCGACTAACACTGCACGCGCGTAAAAAAGATGGCCACCAAAGAATACAATGCATACTACAACTTTTTATATCTCGATAACTACTTATTTCTGCAAAATTTCAATGCGATTTTCGTATTCAGCATAGTCGAAAACCTAGAGAAGTCGTCATTAAAAAGAAAATTGTGGAGATGGACCTAATCTGAAAATTTACCAATGTTTTTAATATAAATAAAACAGTTTATAATTGTAAACTGTGAAAACCCTTTTTATTTTAATTAAAAGCAACATTAATAGAACTTTTTTCGGCGCTTATGCAGTTTAGTTAAGACATTAAAAAAATGAAAATAATGAAAAAAAAAGTTATATTGTTCTCCGGAAAAAAAAAATATATTTCACTTAATTTCATCAAGTAGTTTTGTTTTACAGCGAAAAAACAATTTGTTATGATACCGAGCAAAAGGTTTGATTTTTAGGAAGAAAAGCTAGAATTAACTGGAGTTATCTCCCTTTGGCGCTTTAACTGGAGTTATCTCCCTTTGGCGAGTTCAACAAATTTTACAATGTCTGACTTCAACGCGCTCTCATAAAAACGTGTTTTTCTGCTGTAAAATAAAAACTCAATCAAATTAAATGAAATTTCTTTTCAGAAATCTTCAATCCAAAACGGATACGTACAATATAACCTTTTTCTTCGATATTTTCATTGACTAAACTGTACAAGTGCCCTACTTTTTGGCCGACGCACACGATTGCTACCCCATTAGCGAAATGCGCATCGGTTCCGATGTTGAACGTTGTTCGATTGAGGGAGAATTCATTATTAAGAAATGATATTAATGAAACGATATTGAAATATATATAAAAATAAGGGTTTGTATTACTGTACACATAGATTTGAAAAAGTTGTCAAAAAACAAATATATAACAAATCAATGTTATCAAAGGCAAGATAAATTACTTTTCTACCAAACTGGATATAATTTTCGTGTTTTTATTCAATTTAACGTTTATTCAGCTCGAAAAGCATTTACCGATGTATTGGAAAATTCTAAATGGCGGCCAACTCTCTCTTTAACACGGCAAGTTCGGGAAAAAGTGTTATAAATAATAAACTAGACAAAATACTATTAAAAAACACCGAATATATGCCAAGTTATGTCACGGAAACATATATTGAGCGAATTTCTAACAGTATTCTGTCGACAACTTTTTCGAATCTATGTGTACAGTAATACAAACCCAAAAATAATTATAGTAAAAGAATTTTTTTAAAATTAAAGTCATATTAAAGTAACACAATTCGATTGGCTATAAAAAAGTTAAACATTTTTATTTTAAAATTAAAAATTGGAAATGGAATTTGATTGTTAAAAAAAAAAAAATCAACAATTCTCTACCACCAATAGCAATGGCCAATGACTCTTTATCTGAAAGTACATCCTTTAAACTCCTCAGCCTAACACTCTCAGGAAACATGAGTTTGAACAATTATATCGAGAGTATCGCCAGGACCGCTGCGAAGAAGGTAGGTTCTCTTTACCGTGCTAGAAAGCTACTAACGCCCGAAAGTATCCTATACCTCTATAAGGCCACCATTCGCCCATGTATGGAGTATTGTTGTCATATTTGGGCTGGTGCATCTGCTGCTAGTCTCTCGCTCCTAGACAAGGTTCAAAAGAGAGTCGCCAATTTGATAGGTCCTGAACTGGCATCCCCTTCAGCCCCTGTCCCATCAACGAAATGTTGCATCCCTCTGCTTTTTCTACAAGTACTTGAATGTTCTGACGAACTGCAAGCACTTGAGCCCCCTCGGTATAAATACCCCCGACAAACCCGTCAAGCAGCTAAATCCCACCCCTTCACAGTAGAAATCCCTAGATGTAAGAGAGCCGTAGTAGTTTCTTCCCCAGGACAGCTAAACTTTGGAATTCCCTGCCAGGTCCCTGCTTCCCCATTTGTACTGACATGCAGAAGTTCAAGTGCAATGTGAACCGATATCTTGCTGCCCAACTCCCTACACAGTAACCCTGATGCCTATGTCCCTGATAGTAGCCCTCTACAACAAAGTGGCAATATGCCTTGTTTGGGGTGAAAATGTAATAATAAAAAAAATAGGTTAGTATTGTCAGTTTCAATTTGTTTCATTAATATTTCAAATTATCTTTATTTTTTTGTAAAATAAAATCCGTTTTCTGCTATTGTCATTTTCAATATCGTTTCATTATCCTTTCTAATTATCTGTATTTATTTATGAAATTACGCGGGAGTGATTCAATAAAAAAGATCTAAACTGCTAAGATATATATTTTTTTTAAATTCCTGTATTTTATAAAAAAATTTTGGTAATCTGGAAGAAAGAGAGAGCCTGTTTCCTCCATTTAACTATAGGTGGCGTTACTGTCTGTCCACCCAGTTACGGAAGCACAAAATGTATATAATGGCACCCTTGAAATAAAAATAAATGTTTTTGTTATATTTTAATTTTAAACATGTTTTTTTTTGTTTTTGTAAACATATTTAAGTTTTATTTTTTCAAAGATATTTACGTTTTCTTTTTTTTTTTTTTTTTTTGTGTGGGCTTTCTTTGATCACGCGCATATATATATATATATATATATATATATATATATATATATATATAATTTAAAGGAGATTAGAATAATAGTCTAAAGAGCTAAGTGTATTTTAATGTAATAGTGAAATTACTAGTTTAATTAAAATACAGGAAATGCTCGTTGTAATTTAGATATATAATAAGCTCGATAGTTAAATGTCCTAGAGCTAATTCAATATTAAGTAATGTGATTTATAATTTAAAAATTAAAAAAAAAAATTTTTATTTAAAAATCAAATTTTAATTATCAATTAAATCAGTTTCATAAGAAGGAACAACAATTAAATCAGTTTCATAAGAAGGAACAACAACAAAGTCAATTATCTGTACGATCGTTTCGGAAATCCGTGCTTTTTATTTGTGGTATACATGAAGTTATGTAGAACAATTATATATAGTTTTTTTGGTAAGCACGGTCTCCTCATCAGCAAATTTAGGAGGATTTTTATTGAATTGAATATAAATCCTCCTAAATTTGCTGATGAGGAGACCGTGCTTACCAAAAAAACTATGTATAATTGTTCTACGTGACTTTATGTATACCACAAATAAAAAGCACGGATTTCCGAAACGATCGTACAGATAATTGACTTTGTTGTTGTTCCTTCTTATGAAACTGATTTTTAATTTAATTAAAATTTGATTTTTAAATTAAAAATTTTCTTTTTAATTTTTAAATTATAAATCACATTACTTAATATATATATATATATATATATATATATATTTAGGGAATTTCCCTAATAAAATAAAATAACACAATTCTATGAACAATGACAAACAACTTCTTCAACTTAACAAGGGAAAGGTTTATTTGCAAAGCGTACTGAAGGAAGAAAGTAGAGTCGGGTCTCCACTGCCTTACGAGGTAGTTACAACCCGCGGGCGCGGTTGTCGTCAATACCTTTAGTAGGAGCAGCGAAGAGAAAGGCGTCTAGCACCGACGAAGGCTGGTAGTGTAAGAGAGAGTTTTCTTCTGGGACCGGAAGCTGTCTGGTCCCTAGGGGTCAATTTGTATTCGTGCGCAAGTCCTCAGATTGGACAGTCTAGCGCCTCATCACTCACTCAGAGGAAGCGAATGCGCGAGAAGAAAAGGGGTCCATTTGTGTCTGCTACATAACCCCCTGCTTAGGCTGAAAGCCGACAGAGAGAAAGGTAGCATAACAAATAGCAGAAAGAAAAATACAATAAGAAATGTCCGTCTCTTTAGGTTATTTTCTTGCAGAAAAAAAATGTTCTTACTTTTCTGTGAAAAGTTGGAATATTTGCAGAAAACATTCTGCTCTAAAAAGGAGAGAAGAAAAAATGTTCTTTTTCAACAGAAATACACTGTTTTGCAAAGTCTCTTCGGCCAATGTACCCGTCGACCACTACGTGTAGTGGTCACATAATTGTTCTCACGTGGAACATTTACCTCAGGTGTATGATTATGCTGTGTGTATGTTGGAGGAATGTGTGGCTCAGGTGTTAATGTGTCCATAAAGGCTCTTTTTACCCTATCTACCGATACTGTCTCTTTTTTACCACTAATGTCTAGGATAAAAGTTTTATCAGTGCGTGAAAGCACGCGATAAGGGCCAGTGTAAGGTGGAGTTAGGGGGGCTTTTACTGCGTCCTTTCTAAGGAATACGTGAGTCCATGTCGCTATGTCCTTCGGAACCAAAGATTTAATGGTCTGTTCCCTAGGGTGCATCGGCGGTAGCTTACTGAGATAAGCTCGTAGTCTGTTGACATATAGAGCTGTGTCAGTTGATATATCCTCTATCGGGGTCAGCATCTGACCTGGCAACGATAGAGGTGCTCCATAGACCAGTTCGGCTGCGGAATATCCCAGGTCCTCCTTGATTGATGCCCGACAGCCAAGAAGGATGACCGGTATGTACTCGCTCCATCGCTGTTGATCAGGGTAAGCGCGTAATGCAGCTTTCAATTGGCGATGGAAGCGCTCTATCATCCCATTTGAAGCAGGGTGATAGCTTGTCCGAATGCGAGTGATCCCGAGGATCTTGGACAGTTCCCGGAATAGGTGGGATTCGAATTGTGCACCACGATCAGTGGTGATTGTAGTGGGAACTCCGTAGCGCGATATCCAGCCTGATATAAGGGCTCGCGCTACAGATTCAGCCGAAATGTCACTAAGTGGGATGGCTTCTGGCCACCGTGTGAAGCGGTCTATGCAGGTCAGGAGATAAGTGAATCCCTGACTGACCGGCCATGGTCCAACCAAGTCAATGTGAACATGGCTAACCCGAGCGTCTGGGGTGCTGAATGTTCCAAGGGGTGCGCGGATATGCTCGTGCACCTTTGATTTTTGGCAGGATACACAGGAACGTGACCAAGCAATGATGTCACGCCTCATGTTAGGCCAGAAAAATCTAGCTGTAATCAGCTTTACTGTGGCTTTGCGTCCGGGGTGTGCCAGGTTGTGTAGAGTGTCGAAAACAACTCTACGGTGGGTCGTTGGAACGAATGGTCGAGGTGAATCCGTTGAGGTGTCACAGATGATCTGCGTGTCAGAAGTAGGCACGGGCAGATATGCGAATTTGCAAGTCCCGAATTCAGGTGACGATGGATCCAACGTGTCCAGACTTGGCTGGTCTAAGGCCATCTGTTGCAAATCGATATCCGATGGTGAGGACAGAGAATTGATGGGCAGGCGAGACAATGCGTCTGCTGCTGCGTTCTGCTCACCCGCGATATGTCGGATATCACTAGTAAACTGCGAAACAAAGTCCAAATGACGTGTTTCGCGGGGAGAATATTTGTCCGGCTTAGCACGCAGTGCGTATGTAAGCGGACGGTGATCGGTGTAGATCACAAATTGTCGGCCCTCGAGTGAATGTTGGAAGTGTTTCACTGCGAGGTACATTGCCAGTAGTTCGCGGCCAAACGTGCTGTAACGTTGTTCGGCCGGTTTCAGCTGTCGCGAAAAGTATGCTAGAGGTTGTAACTGTTGTTGGTGCTGCTGTTGCAGCACTGCACCTACAGCTGTGCCCGATGCATCAACGACCAGTGAAAACTGGGCATCGGGTACAGGATGTGCCAGCAAAGATGTCGTCGCTAGTTTATTTTTCACTTCAGCAAATGCTCTAAGTTGGATCTCATTAAGTGAGATCTGCTCGTTTTTCTTCTTCCTGTTACGTAACAGGTCGGAAAAAGGAGCTAAGAGATCCGCACAGCGTCTGTAGTAATTCAACAGACCAAGGAAGTGCCTAAGTTGGCGAAGTGAAGTGGGCGGTTGAAGGTCTTGTAGAGCCTTCACCTTTTCCGGCAACGGAGATATACCGTCTGGGCTGATAATGTGGCCCAGGAAAACTAGTGACGTAACACCGAAAACACATTTACCAGGGTTAATCCTCACTTGGTATTGCTGAAACCGTTCAAAAAGTAGGCGGAGGTGAGTGACGTGTTCCTCAGGTGAGGCACTAGCCACGAGAATGTCATCTATATAGTTATAGACGAAATCTAAATCACGCACTACTTCATCCATAAAGCGCTGAAAAGTACTGGCAGCGTTACGTAAGCCGAAAGGCATAGTAAGAAATTCAAACGCTCCAAATGGGGTTGTAACCGCAGTCTTGGGTATGTCGGCCGGATTCATCGGGATCTGATGGTAAGCCTTAACCAGATCTAGCTTAGAGAAAGTCTTACAGCCATGCAGAGAGGAAGCAAAGTCCTGAATATGCGGGATTGGGTAACGATCGGGTACCGTCATGGCATTGAGTCGTCTATAGTCCCCAGTTGGACGCCAATCTCCGTCTCGTTTTGGAACCATATGCAGAGGGGAAGCCCAAGGACTGGACGAGGGGCGTATAATTCCCAACTGTAGCATATGATTAAATTCTGCCTTCGCTGCTTTAAGTTTATCCACAGGAAGGCGACGAGGGCGTGAGAACACAGGAGCACCTGTGGTCTCAATATGATGTTTTGTGGTGTGCGTGGGTTTGCTCACCACAAAATTTAAATTGGTTAACTCCGGGTAGGAGTGTAGCACCTCATGGTATGGGTCATTTGCAGCGGCAATGAAAAATACCGGGCTGATAGATGGGGCATTAGATAACGAGCCAGGGACGGAAAGTTCCGTGCTAGCGTCTATCAGCCGGCGTCTGCGCATGTCGACCATTAAATTAAAATTATGCAAGAAATCCGCGCCTAGTATGGGGTACGGTAGATCTGCTACAGTGAAAACCCACGTAAAGTCTCTCCGTAAATTCAAGTCCAGAGAACGTGAAATTTGACCGTACGTGGGGATAGGTGAATGGTTCACCGCTTGCAGTGTTATCAATGACACTGGTGGCCTTTCTTTAAGTAGCCTAAGTGGCCATATACTACAAACAGCGCCAGTGTCTACCAAGCAACGTGCTTGAGATTTTACGTCAGTGACGAAATAGGCACGGTTATTTGCATTTTGTGGAAAGTTTGCCGTGCTCGTCTTTCCACAATTTAGTTTCCCTGGTTGTTAAAAGTGCAGGGCATTTTACAATTCCGTGCTTCAGCGCCATAGCGACTATGATAAAAACATAGTCCCGGCATGTTTGCACGGCGACGGTGGTGCGGGGAAGATGAGCGGCTTTTGTAGCGGCGTCTGGGTGAGTGCGACCTGCCCATATTGAGCTTGCTCACCTCTCTAGTGAGGCGTTCGATGGCCGTTAGTATAGCCACCGATGTAGCATCCTGTCTTACATTTGCGGTGCCTGCGGGTACCTCAGCAGGCTGTTGTGGAATCGCCGCGGTGGTAGGCCCCCTCACAAAGTCCATGACCTTGTCCGCCGATGCTGCTACTACATCGACGGTGTGTTTTTCAAACATTGGCGCAAGTATGGCCTTTACCTGCGCCGGCAGCCTTGAGAAAAAGAGCTGCTTAATTAAGGCACTGTCAGGAGGGACGTCCTCTGCCAGTTCCCTCATTCTACGGAGTAGTTCCGTCGGCCTGCGGTCACCTAAGTGCTCGTCATGGACCAGCGTTTGAAAACGCTTTTCCGCCGACACGGACGTCCGTAGTAGCACCTCCCGTTTTATGCTATCGTAAGTGGAGTTTAACGGGGTGTCCGTTATTAAGTCCTTGACCGCAGGAGTCAATGACGCGGGGAAGGCACTGAATAAAATGTGCAGCTTCGTTTGCTCTGACACGTTGTTCGCCGCAAAATAAGACTCGAGTTGAGCAAACCAGACCCGGACGTCCCCAGCGAAGGCAGGCAACGTTGTCATCGTCACTACCGAAAGTAGATACCAAATATTTAAAAAAAAAAAATATATATATATATAATGTATCCGAAATCTGAAAGGACGCCGAATATGGACCACGTGGAGAAGAAAGGAGAAATATGGAGAAAATCTTTAAACAGAGACAATACAAAAAAAAATTTTTAACAGGCTAATGGGGGAGGAGAAGAAAGAAACAAAATTACCATGAAATAAAGCTAAAACAAAATTATATCAGGAAGAGCCGTGAAGCAAAAAAAAATGTGGACAATATGGGTTTTTTTTTTATTTTTTTTTTTTTTATAAATGTGTGTGAACCTGAAGATAAATGAACTCTTTAAGTACTTACATTTTGGCCGAAGAGTGCTAATGCGGAAAAACTTCGTGAAAGTTCTTTTTTTTTTTTTTTTTTTATTTTTTTTTGTTGTCGAGTTTTTTCTTTTTCGTACACCAAGAAAGTGTCACCTCTTTTTGTAGGTTGGCGTTCTTTTTTTTTTATGTGTAGCCCGCCGTTGTGAAAGAAAAGGGTGTTTTTTCTTTGTTTTGTTTTTTTTTTTTTTTTTTTTTTTTTTTTTTTTTTTTTTGTATGCTCCTTAGTTTATAATATATATATATATATATATATATATAACGGGAAAAAAAAACGATAAGGAAGAGAGGGAAATAACGTCTTTTTTTTTTTTTAAGTTTTAAATGTGCTCTCCCGAATCCGTTGTCTGTTTATGTGTGTGGTTGGAAACCATGTGCTGGTTTTTAAAATGCGCGCCTTACCCTGTTAAAAAGCGAAAGAAGTGTCTGTTCGGAAATGTGTTATCACGTCGGGGTCACCATTTTTAGGGAATTTCCCTAATAAAATAAAATAACACAATTCTATGAACAATGACAAACAACTTCTTCAACTTAACAAGGGAAAGGTTTATTTGCAAAGCGTACTGAAGGAAGAAAGTAGAGTCGGGTCTCCACTGCCTTACGAGGTAGTTACAACCCGCGGGCGCGGTTGTCGTCAATACCTTTAGTAGGAGCAGCGAAGAGAACAGGCGTCTAGCACCGACGAAGGCTGGTAGTGTAAGAGAGAGTTTTCTTCTGGGACCGGAAGCTGTCTGGTCCCTAGGGGTCAATTTGTATTCGTGCGCAAGTCCTCAGATTGGACAGTCTAGCGCCTCATCACTCACTCAGAGGAAGCGAATGCGCGAGAAGAAAAGGGGTCCATTTGTGTCTGCTACATATATATATATATATATATATATATATATATATATATACTCGCGGAAAAGGTAAAATAAGTGCAGAAAAATTAAGAAAAGTGGGGGTCCACAAAAAAAGATAAAAGAAAAAAACGTTGATTTTTTTTTTTTTATTATAAGAGCGTAAAAACGGTTGTACCCATAAATATGTTCAAAAGAAAAATATAGCAAAAACATTTAGTTTATGCTTGCAACAACAACAACAAAAAAAAACGTAAATGTTTGAAAATAAACAAGCAACAAAACGTAAATGTTTGGAAAAATAAAACTTAAATATGTTTGCAAAAACAAAAAACAAAAAACAAAAAACAAACAAACACGTTTAAAATTAAAATATTACAAAAACATTTATTTTTATTTCAAGGGTGCCATTATACATTTGTGCTTCCGTAATTGGGTGGACAGACAGTAACGCCACCTATAGTCAAACGGAGGAAACAGGCTCTCTCTTTCTTCATGGTTACCAAAATTATTTAATAAAAAAAAAAAAATATTGTTTTCTAATATTGTCAATTTCAATGTTTCATTTTCTTTATAAAATGACACCAATTTCACTATCCAATCAGGTGGCATTCTTTTTACCGGTGTAACACGACTTATGTCCCATTTTCTTCTTCATAGGGTTTGTATTACTGTACACATAGATTCGAAAAAGTTGTCAAAAAACAAATATATAATAAATAAATGTTATCAAAGGCAAGATAAGTTACTTTTCTACCAAACTGGATATATTTTTCGTGTTTTTATTCAATGTAACATGTTTATTCAGCTCGAAAACCATACAGTGTTTACTGTTGTATTGGAACATTCAAGATGGCGTCTGATTTCTCTCTTTAACACGGTAAGTTTGGGAAAAGGTGTTATAAATAAAAAAACGGATAAAATACTGTTAAAAACTCACTCAATATATGTTACCGTGACATAGGTTGACATATATTCGGCAGGTTTTTAATAGTATTTTGTATAGTTTTTTTTTTATTTATAACACCTTTTCCCAAACTTACGGTGTTAAAGAGGGTATGAGACGCCATCTTGAATTTTCGAATACATCGGTAAACACTGTATGTTTTCGAGCTGAATACAAAAAATATATCCAATTTGGCAGAAAAGTAACTTATCTTGCCTTTGATAAAATTTATTTGTTATATATTTGTTTTTTGACAACTTTTTCGAATCTATGTGTACAGTAATACAAACCCTCTTCATATTTTTGTTTCCTTAAACTGCAAGAGGACCTAAATGTCTCGTGAAATATGCTGGAATGGCAAAACATTTTTTTCTTCTCGAGAAACTTCTTTTTTTTTTTCTGATATAATATCACAATCAGGAAAGTAGGATACAGGAAGTCTAGTCTAGTCTGGTCTGAGTTTAGAAACTATGTGCACAGTTTTCTAGCACAGTAGAGAAAGTTTACCTTCTTTGCAGCAGTCTTGGCACTATCTTCAATATATTTCTTCTAATTTATGTAATCTGTGAATGTTAAGCCGAGTGTTGTATAACGCTTATTCATGATATAACATCACAATCCTAGTTTCTTCATAATTCTTTTCATTTTAAAATATTTTCCACATATGGTCATCTTAAAAAACCTGTTAACCTGACATATATTGAGTGTTTTTTTTTCTAACACTATTTTTAAGGAATGATAAAGTTGTCGCCCTAAAACAAACAACACTACAGCCTTATTTTTTTAGTTTGAATTTATTTTCGCAAACTTAACATCTTCAACTCAGAGCTCGCAGCCATTTGTCTTTTTCAAAAAATATCAATAAACACTGTATGCCAACACATTTTTCTTCTCAGGACGCAATCCTCTAACAGCATAAGAGCCAAATAGCTCCTTCTTGAGATTGAGTACTATCGCCACAACTGTTCAGAACACCCTTTCCTTGGACTTCCGGTTTGTTGGCTGTCATGACTCTTGTAAGCTTCGACGTTGTTTGACTGTGGAAATAATTATAGAATCTCGCACATTCTGAAAATTCTAGGTTAGCATGTTGAATGGCATCGGGTTAGCGAGTATAAAATTCCTACTTGTGAGATATCTGCTTGAGTTATAGCTTGGTTGGATGACCACATCCCTTGTTCGAGATGAAGTAGATCCATTCCACAATTGGATTTCACCGCAGTTTGCTTGATCTGAGTTTGTTAATAGACTTTCTTGCGTGTGACGCGTTTGCTCATGTGGCAGCGTACTTGCCTTGCATACAAGCGGGCCGGGTTTAGAATCCCGAGTTTGGATATGTCTAACTGATGAGCCCAAATGAGGGCGAAACTCGAGTTTAGACTTCCGGTTTGTTAGCTGTCATAACTCTTGTGAGCTGCGAAGTAGTTTGGCTGTCGAAACAATCACATAAATTAATATACGAAAATATAATTTTATGCGTAAATTTTCAGTATTTACTTCAATAGTGCTCAATACATAGGTAGAGCAAAGTAGTACATTATAAAAATATATATGGCAATTAAGCTACACAGAATATTCCATGTTTCATTCTTCTTTGCAGCAGTCTTGGCACTATCTTCAATATATTTGTTCTAATTCATGTAATCTGTGAATGTTAAGCCGAGTGTTGTTTAAGGAATGATAAAGTTGTCGCCCTAAAACAAGCAACACTACAGCCTTATTTTTTTAGTTTGAATTTATTTTCCAAAACTTAAAATCTTCAACTCAGAACTCACCGCCATTTGTCTTTTCTAAAATATCAATAAACACTGTATGATTTTCAAACCAATTACACGCTTTAAAGTGAGTAAAACCACAAAAAACTTTCCCAGGTAGGTAGAAGAGTAACTTATCTTGCCTTTGATAACATTTATTTGTTATATATTTGTGATGGTCACCAAAAACACTTTCTATAAAACTATTAAATTGCGAATCATTTGAAAATCATACAGCATTTATCAATATATTTCAAAAAGACAAATGGCGGCGAACTCTTAGTTGAATATATTGTTTGGGAAAATGAGTTCAAACTAAAATCTGATACAACATAGTGATAGAAATCCACCAAATATATGTCAGCCTATGTCACGTTAACATATACAGAGTGAGTTTCTAACAGTATTTTGTATAATTTTTTAGTTTGAACTCATTTTCCCATACCTAACACATTCAACAAAGGGTTCGCCGCCATTTGTCTTTTTCAAATATATTGATAAACACTGTAGGATTTAGATAGGTAGAAGAGTAACTTCTCTTGTCTCGAATAACATTTATTTGTATTATTATTTATCGGACTACTGCTCTCAACTTGAGTGTGATTTTCACAACGTTTCGGTCGATATAACCTCCGACCTTCTTCAACAAAGGGTTCGCCGCCATTTTTTTTTTTTTTTTCAAATATATCGATAAACACTGTATGATTTAGATTTTTTTTTTTTTTTTACACAGTGATCACCACTTATCAAGGCCCGGAAGCCACTCAGGGATAAGGGTTATTGCAAGTACATTACGTTAATGTTGATGAAGTGTTTACTTAAGGGGGCGGTTCATTAGGAATTTGTTAACATTGGACTTGAACACATCCAAGTTGTAGTCCGATGGGAAGCAGGCAGACGGAATAGAGTTCCACAGGCATGCAGTTCTAAGAAAGAAGCTTTGTTCATGGAATCCGCGTTTTGATTTAGGCACAGATAAAGAGTGGGGGAAATTTTTCACAGTGGATTCAGCTAGACGAGTGTTTTTCGTGAAAGATTGGCGAGGGGAGACCAGAGATTGGAGTTCAGACGAGCATCTGCCATGGAAATAATGATAAAACAAGGATAGGCTCGCAACGTCTCTTCTGTGGGAGAGAGGTTGCAGGCTAGAGAAAAGGGCATCCTCCACTAAGCCACGAAGTCTATTTTGTACTCTGTCAGGGCAGGATAGGCTGTTTTTAGCAGCTCCTGCCCAGATATGGCAACAGTATTCCATCCTTGGATAGGTAGGTAAAAGAGTAACTTATCTTGCCTCGAATAACATTTATTTTCGACGTTTCTGAATTTTTGAGGATTGATTATTCGTATTATTTGGATCCATTGGATTACTGTTCTCATCTTGAGTGTGATTTTCACAACGTTTCGGTCGATATAACCTCCGACCTTCTTCATGTGTATCTTGTCGAACTCAGGAATGTTTCTGTCACACTCTGGAATTTGGACGGAATTTTGAGTGGAACCTTTTATTTACTTCACGGGGGTAGCATGTTCTTGTTCCGTCAGCCATGACTAGATAGAGGTCATAAGTAATTCGCAAATGTATTTTTCCGGTCGCCAACACTGAGGTTATATCGACCGAAACGTTGTGAAAATCACACTCAAGATGAGAACAGTAGTCCGATGAATAATAATAATTAATATTTAAAAGATATTTTAATATTATATATTTCGATTTATTTTACACAGTATTTTAATTAATATTTAAAAGATATTTTAATATTATATATTTCGATTTATTTTTTATCGTATTTTAATTAATATTTAAAATATATTTTAATAGTATATATTACGATTTACTTTTATAGTATTTTAATTAATATTTAAAAGATATTTTAATAGTATATATTTCGAGTTATTTTTATAGTATTTTAATTAATATTTAAAAGATATTTTAATAGTATATATTTCGAGTTATTTTTTATAGTATTTTAATTAATATTTAAAAGATATCTTAATAGTATATATTTCGATATATTTTTATAGATTTTAATTAATATTTGAAAGATATTTTAATATTATATATTTCGATCTATTTTCATAGTATTTTAATTAATATTTAAAAGATATTTTAATATTATATATTTCGATTTATATTCATTGTATTTTAATTAATATTTGAAAGATATTTTAATATAATATATTTCGATTTATTTAAAACAGTATTTTAATTAATATTCAAAATGTATTTTAATAGTATATATTTCGATTTATTTTCATAGTATTTTAATTAATATTTAAAAGATATTTTAATAGTATATATTTCGATTTATTTTCATAGTATTTTAATTAATACTTAAAAGATATTTTAATATTATATATTTCGATCTATTTTCATAGAATTTTAATCAATATTTAAAAGATATTTTAATATTATATATTTCGATTTATTTTCATAGTATTTTAATTAATATTTAAAAATATTTTAATATTATATATTTCGATCTATTTTCATAGTATTTTAATTACTATTTAAAAGATATTTTAATATTATATATTTCGATTTATTTTGATAAGATTTTAATTAATATTTAAAAGATATTTTAATATTATATATTTCGATTTATTTTCATAGTATTTTAATTAATATTTAAAAGATATTTTAATATTATATATTTCGATTTATTTTCATAGTATTTTAATTAATATTTAAAAGATATTTTAATATAATATATTTCGATCTATTTTCATAGTATTTTAATTAATATTTAAAAGATATTTTAATATTATATATTTCGATTTATTTTCATCGTATTTTAATTAATATTTAAAAGATATTTTAATATTATATATTCCGATCTATTTTCATAGTATTTTAATTAATATTTAAAAGATATTTTAATATTATATATTTCGATTTAGTTTCATAGTATTTTAATTAATATTTAAAACATATTTTAATATTATATATTTCGATATATTTTCATAGTATTTTAATTAATATTTAAAAGATATTTTAATATTATATATTTCGATCTATTTCCATAGTATTTTAATAATTATTTGAAAGATATTTTAATATTATATATTTCGATTTATTTTCATAGTATTTTAATTAATATTTAAAAGATATTTTAATATTATATATTTCGATTTATTTTCATAGTATTTTAATTAATATTTAAATGATATTTTAATATTATATATTTCGATTTATTTTCATAGTATTTTAATTAATATTTAAAAGATATTTTAATATTATATATTTCGATCTATTTTCATAGTATTTTAATAATTATCTAAAAGATATTTTAATATTATATATTTCGATCTTTTTTCATAGTATTTTAATTATTACTTAAAAGATATTTTAATATTATATATTTCGATCTATTTTCATAGTATTTTAATTAATATTTAAAAGATATTTTAATATTATATATCGATCTATTTTCATAGTATTTTAATAAATATTAAAAAGATATTTTAATATTATATATTTCGATTTATTTTCATAGTATTTTAATTAATATTTAAAAGATATTTTAATATTATATATTTCGATTTATTTTCATAGTATTTTAATAATTATTTGAAAGATATTTTAATAGTGTATATTTCGATCTATTTTTATAGTATTTTAATTAATATTTGAAAGATATTTTAATATTATATATTTTGATTTATTCTCATAGTATTTTAATTAATTTTTAAAAGATATTTTAATATTATATATTTTGTATATATTTTTATAGTATTTTAATTAATATTTGAAAGATATTTTAATATTATATATTTCGATTTATTTTCATAGTAGTTTAATTGATATTTGAAAGATATTTTAATAGTATATATTTCGATTTATTTCCATAGTATTTTAATTAATATTTAAAAGATATTTTAATAGTATATATTTCGATTTATTTTCATAGTATTTTAATTAATACTTGACAGATATTTTAATATTATATATTTCGATTTATTTCCATAGTATTTTAATTAATATTTGAAAGATATTTTAGTAGTATATATTTCGATTTATTTTCATAGTATTTTAATTAATATTTAAAAGATATTTTGATATTATATATTTCGATCTATTTTCATAGTATTTTAATTAATATTTAAAAGATATTTTAATATTATATATTTCGATCTATTTTCATAGTATTTAATTAATATTTAAAAGATATTTTAATATTATATATTTCGATTTATTTTCATAGTATTTAAATTAATATTTAAAAGATATTTTGATACTATATATTTCGATTTATTTTCATAGTATTTTGATTAAGATTTAAAAGATATTTTAATATTATATATTTTGATCTATTTTAATAGTATTTTAATTATTATTTAAAAGATATTTTAATATTATATATTTCGATTTATTTTCATGGTATTTTAATTAATATTTAAAAGATATTTTAATATTATATATTTCGATCTATTTTCATAGTATTTTAATTAATATTTAAAAGATATTTTAATATTATATATTTCGATCTATTTTCATAGTATTTTCATTAATATTTAAAAGATATTTTAATATTATATATTTCGATCTATTTTCAATGTATTTTAATTAATATTTAAAAGATATTTTAATATTATATATTTCGATTTATTTTCATGGTATTTTAATTAATATTTAAAAGATATTTTAATATTATATATTTCGATTTATTTTCATAACATTTTAATTAATATTTAAAAGTTATTTTAATATTATATACTTCGATTTATTTTCATAGTATTTTAATTAATATTTAAAAGATATTTTAATATTATATATTTCGATTTATTTTCATAGTATTTTAATTAATATTTAAAAGATATTTTAATATTATATATTTCGATTTATTTTCATAGTATTTTAATTAATATTTAAATGATATTTCAATATTATATATTTCGATTTATTTTCATAGTATTTTAATTAATATTAGAAAGATATTTTAATATTATATATTTCGATTTATTTTCATAGTATTTTAATTAATATTTGAAAGACATTGTAATAGTATATATTTCGATTTATTTTCATAGTATTTTAATTAATATTTGAAAGATATTTTAATATTATATATTTCGATTTATTTTCATTGTATTTTAATTAACATTTGAAAGATATTTTAATATTATATATTTCGATTTATTTTAAACAGTATTTTAATTAATATTCAAAATGTATTTTAATATTATATATTTCGATTTATTTTCATAGTATTTTAATTAATATTTAAAAGATATTTTAATATTATATATTTCGATTTATTTTCATAGTATTTTAATTAATATTTAAAAGATATTTTAATATTATATATTTCGATTTATTTTCATAGTATTTTAATTAATATTTAAAAGATATGTTAATATCATATATTTCGATCTATTTTCATAGTATTGTAATTAATATTTAAAAGATATTTTAATATTATATATTTCGATTTATTTTCATAGTATTTTAATTAATATTTAAAAGATATTTTAATATTATATATTTCGATCTATTTTCATAGTATTTTAATTAATATTTAAAAGATATTTTAATATTATATATTTCGATTTATTTGCATAGTATTTTAATTAATATTTAAAAGATATTTTAATATTATATATTTCGATCTATTTCCATAGTATTTTCATTAATATTTAAAAGATATTTTAATATTATATATTTCGATTTATTTTCATAGTATTTTAATTAATATTTAAAAGATATTTTAATATATATTTCGATTTATTTTCATAGTATTTTAATTAATATTTAAAAGATATTTTAATATAATATATTTCGATCTATTTTCATAGTATTTTAATTAATATTTAAAAGATATTTTAATATTATATATTTCGATTTATTTTCATCGTATTTTAATTAATATTTAAAAGATATTTTAATATTATATATTCCGATCTATTTTCATAGTATTTTAATTAATATTTAAAAGATATTTTAATATTATATATTTCGATTTAGTTTCATAGTATTTTAATTAATATTTAAAACATATTTAATATTATATATTTCGATATATTTTCATAGTATTTTAATTAATATTTAAAAGATATTTTAATAGTATATATTTCGATTTTTTATAGTATTTTAATTAATATTTAAAAGATATTTTAGTAGTATATATTTCGATTTCTTTTTATAGTATTTTAATTAATATTTAAAAGATATTTTAGTAGTATATATTTCGATTTATTTGTATAGTATTTTAATTAATATTTAAATGATATTTTCATAGTATATATTTCGATTTATTTGTATAGTATTTTAATTAATATTTAAAAGATATTTTATTAGTATGTATTTCGATTTATTTGTATAGTATTTTAATTAAAATTAAGTAGTATTTATTTTGATATTACTAATATTTTAATTAAAATTTAAATATTTTAATTGTATTTATTTTTATTTAACAAATTTCGGAGTTCGACACGATACACCTGAAGATGGTCGAAGGTTATATCGACCGAAACATTGTGAAAATCACACTCAAGATGAGAACAGTAGTCCAATGAATAATAATAATTAATATTTGAAAGATATTTTAATATTATATATTTCGATTTATTTACACAGTATTTTAATTAATATTTGAAAAATATTTTAATAGTATATATTTCGATTTATTTTAATAGTATTTTAATTAATATTTGAAAGATATTATAATAGTATATATTTCGATTTATTTTCATAGTATTTTAATTAATATTTAAATATATTTTCATATTATATATGTCGATTTATTTAACACAGTATTTTAATTAATATTTGAAATGTATTTTAATAGTATATATTTCGATTTAATTTTGTAGTATATTAATTAATTTTTTAAATATATTTTAATGGTATATATTTCGATATATTTTTGTAGTATTTTAATTCATATTTAAAAGATATTTAAATAGTATATATTTCGATAGGTTTTTATAGTATTTTAATTAATATTTTAAATATATTTTTATAGTATATATATCGATTTATTTTTATAGTATTTTAATTAATATTTAAAAGATATTTTAATATTATATATTTCGATTTCTTTTTATAGTATTTTAATTAATATTTAAAAGATATTTTAATAGTATATATTTCGATTTATTTTTATAGTATTTTAATTAATATTTAAATGATATTTTAATAGTATATATTTCGATTTATTTTTATAGTATTTTAATTAATATTTAAAAGATATTTTAATAGTATATATATCGATTTATTTTAAACGGTATTTAAATTAATATTTACAAGACATGTTATATTATATATTTCGATTTATTTTTATAGTATGTTAATTAATATTTAAAAGATATTTTAATAGTATATATTACGATTTATTTTGATAGTATTTTAATTAATATTTAAAAGATATTTTAATAGTATATATATCGATTTAGTTTAAACGGTATTTAAATTAATATTTACAAGACATGTTATATTATATATTTCGATTTATTTTTATAGTATGTTAATTAATATTTAAAAGATATTTTAATAGTATATATTACGATTTATTTTTATAGTATTTTAATTAATATTTAAAAGATATTTTAATAGTATATATTTCGATATATTTGTGTAGTATTTTAATTAATTTTTAAAAGATATTTATATAGTTCAGGGTGGGCCAAAATAAGGGTCCTATCTTTAAATTTGAATAACTTCCACAAAATAAAAGTTAAACTCACCAAACTTTATGTGTGTGTAGACTGACCCTTCCGAGATTTTTTTGAAATAAACAAAACAAATTTTGGCCGAAAAACACTTCTTAAAACTTACATGAATTTATGAATTTTTAAAATAGGACCCTTATTTTGGCCCACCCTGTATATATTTCGATATATTTTTTATAGTATTTTAATTAACATTTTAATAATATTTAAATAGTATATATTTCGATATATTTTTATAGTATTTTAATTAATATTTAAAAGACATTTTAATAGTATATATTCCGATATATTTTTATAGTATTTTAATTAATATTTACAAGATATTTAAATAGTATATATTTTGATATATTTTTATAGTATCTTAATTAATATTTAAAAGATATTTTAATAGTATATACTTTGATTTATTTTTATAGTATTTTGATTAATATTTAAAAGACATGTTAATATTATATATTTCGATTTATTTTAAACGGTATTGTAATTAATATTTAAAAGATATTTTAATAGTATATATTACGATTTTTTTAACACAGTATTTTAATTAATATTTAAAATATATTTTAATATTATATATTTCGATATATTTTTATAGTATTTTAATTAATATTTAAAAGATATTTTAATATTATATATTTCGATTTATTTTACACAATATTTTAATTGATATTTAAAAGATATTTTAATAGTATATATTTCGATTTTTTTATAGTATTTTAATTAATATTTAAAAGACATGTTTATATAATATATATATCGATATATTTTATAGCATTTTAATTATATTTAAAAGATATTTTAATAGTATATACTTCGATTTATTTCTTATAATATTTTAATTAATATTTAAAAGATATTTTAATATTATATATTTCGATTTATTTTTTATAGTATTGTAATTAATAATTAAAAGATATTTTAATAGTATATATTTCGATTTATTTTATAGTATTTTAATTAATATTTAAAAGATATTTTAATAGTAATAATTTCGATTTAATTTTTTATAGTATTTTAATTAATATATAAAAGATTTTTTAATAATATATATTTCGATTTAATTTTATAGTATTTTAATTAATATATTAAAGATATTTTCATAGTATATGTTTCAATTTGTTTTTATAGTATTTTAATTAATATTTGAAAGATATTTTATGTTTCGATTTATTCTTTTAGTATTTTAATTAATATTTAAAAAACATATTAATATTATATATTTCGATTTATTTTTTATAGTATTTTAATTAATATTTTACAAAAATATTTTAATAATATACATTTCGATTTATTTTATAGTCTTTTAATTAATATGTAAAAGACATGTTTATATTGTATATTTAGATTTATTTTTTATAGTATTTTAATTAATATTTTAATAATATTTTAATATTATATATTTCGATTTATTTGTATAGTATTTTAATTCATATTTAAAAGATATTTTAATATTATATATTTCGATTTATTTTATAGTATTTTAATTAATATTTTAAATATATTTTAATAGTATATATTTCGATTTTTTATAGTACTTTAATTAATATTTAAAAGATATTTTAGTAGTATATATTTCGATTTCTTTTTATAGTATTTTAATTAATATTTAAAAGATATTTTAGTAGTATATATTTCGATTTATTTGTATAGTATTTTACTTAATATTTAAATGATATTTTAATAGTATATATTTCGATTTATTTTTATAGTATTTTAATTAATATTAAAAAGATATTTTAATAGTATATATATCGATTTATTTTAAACGGTATTTTAATTAATATTTACAAGACATGTTATATTATATATTTCGATTTATTTTTATAGTATGTTAATTAATATTTCAAAGATATTTTAATAGTATATATTACGATTTATTTTGATAGTATTTTAATTAATATTTAAAAGATATTTTAATAGTATATATTTCGATATATTTGTGTAGTATTTTAATTAATTTTTAAAAGATATTTTAATAGTTCAGGGTGGGCCAAAATAAGGGTCCTATCTTTAAATTTGAATAACTTCCACAAAATAAAAGTTAAACTCACCAAACTTTATGTGTGTGTAGACTGACCCTTCCGAGATTTTTTTTAAATAAACAAAACAAATTTTGGCCGAAAAACACTTCTTAAAACTTACATGAATTTATGAATTTTTAAAAATAGGACCCTTATTTTTGCCCACCCTGTATATATTTCGATATATTTTTTATAGTATTTTAATTAACATTTTAATAATATTTATATAGTATATATTTCGATATATTTTTGTAGTATTTTAATTAATATTTAAAAGACATTTTAATAGTATATGTTCCGATATATTTTTATAGTATTTTAATTAATATTTACAAGATATTTAAATAGTATATATTTTGATATATTTTTATAGTATTTTAATTAATATTTAAAAGATATTTTAATAGTATATACTTTGATTTATTTTTATAGTATTTTTATTAATATTTAAAAGACATGTTAATATTATATATTTCGATTTATTTTAAACGGTATTGTAATTAATATTTAAAAGATATTTTAATAGTATATATTTCAATTTTTTTAACACAGTATTTTAATTAATATTTAAAATAAATTTTAATAGTATGTATGTCGATTTATTTTTATAGTATTTTAATTAATATTTAAAAGATATTTTCATAGTATATATTTCTATTTATTTTACACAGTATTTTAATTAATATTTAAAAGATATCTTAATAGTACATATTTCGATTTATTTTTTATAGTATTTAAATTAACATTTAAAAGATATTTTAATAGCATACATTTTGATTTATTTTACACAGTATTTTAATTAATATTTAAAAGATATCTTAAGAGTACATATTTCGATTTACATTTATAGTATTTTAATTAATATTTAAAATATATTTTAATATTATATATTGTGATATATTTTTTATAGTATTTTAATTAATATTTAAAAGATATTTTAATATTATATATTTCGATTTATTTTACACAATATTTTAATTGATATTTAAAAGATATTTTAATAGTATATATTTCGATTTTTTTATAGTATTTTAATTAATATTTAAAAGACATGTTTATATTATATATATATATCGATATATTTTTATAGCATTTTAATTATATTTAAAAGATATTTTAATAGTATATACTTCGATTTATTTCTTATAATATTTTAATTAATATTTAAAAGATATTTTAATATTATATATTTCGATTTATTTTTTATAGTATTGTAATTAATAATTACAAGATATTTTAATAGTATATATTTCGATTTATTTTATAGTATTTTAATTAATATTTAAAAGATATTTTAATAGTAATAATTTCGATTTAATTTTTTATAGTATTTTAATTAATATATAAAAGATTTTTTAATAATATATATTTCGATTTATTTTTATAGTATGTTAATTAATATATTAAAGATATTGTCAAAGTATATGTTTCGATTTATTTTTATAGTATTTTAATTAATATTTGAAAGATATTTTATGTTTCGATTTATTTTTTTAGTATTTTAATTAATATTTAACAAACATATTAATATTATTTATTTCGATTTATTTTTTATAGTCTTTTAATTAATATTTTAAAAAATATTTTAATAATATACATTTCGATTTATTTTATAGTCTTTTAATTAATATGTAAAAGACATGTTCATATTGTATATTTAGATTTATTTTTTATAGTATTTTAATTAATATTTAAATAATATTTTAATATTATATATTTCGATTTATTTGTATAGTATTTTAATTCATATTTAAAAGATATTTTAATATTATATATTTCGATTTTTTTATAGTATTTTAATTAATATTTAAAATATATTTTAATAGTATATATTTCGATTTTTTATAGTATTTTAATTAATATTAAAAAGAGATTTTAGTAGTATATATTTCGATTTCTTTTTATAGTATTTTAATTAATATTTAAAAGATATTTTAGTAGTATATATTTCGATTTATTTGTATAATATTTTAATTAATATTTAAATGATATTTTAGTAGTATATATTTCGATTTATTTGTATAGTATTTTAATTAATATTTAAAAGATATTTTAGTAGTATGTATTTCGATTTATTTGTATAGTATTTTAATTAATATTTAGTAGTATTTATTTTGATATTACTAATATTTTAATTAATATTTAAAATATTTTAATTGTATTTATTTTTATTTAACAAATTTCGGAGTTCGACACGATACACCTGAAGATGGTCGAAGGTTATATCGACCGAAACATTGTGAAAATCACACTCAAGATGAGAACAGTAGTCCAATGAATAATAATAATTAATATTTGAAAGATATTTTAATATTATATATTTCGATTTATTTACACAGTATTTTAATTAATATTTGAAAAATATTTTAATAGTATATATTTTGATTTATTTTCATAGTATTTTAATTTATATTTGAAAGATATTTTAATAGTATATATTTCGATTTATTTCCATAGTATTTTAATTAATATTTGAAAGATATTTTAATAGTATATATTTCGATTTATTTTCATAGTATTTTAATTAACATTTAAAAGATATTTTAATAGTATATATATCGATTTAGTTTAAACGGTATTTAAATTAATATTTACAAGACATGTTATATTATATATTTCGATTTATTTTTATAGTATGTTAATTAATATTTAAAAGATATTTTAATAGTATATATTACGATTTATTTTTATAGTATTTTAATTAATATTTAAAAGATATTTTAATAGTATATATTTCGATATATTTGTGTAGTATTTTAATTAATTTTTAAAAGATATTTTAATAGTTCAGGGTGGGCAAAAATAAGGGTCCTATCTTTAAATATGAATAACTTCCACAAAATAAAAGTTAAACTCACATAACTTTATGTGTTTGTTGACTGACCCTTCCGAGATTTTTTTGAAATAAACAAAACAAATTTTGGCCGAAAAACACTTCTTAAAACTTACATGAATTTATGAATTTTTAAAAATAGGACCCTTGTTTTGGCCCACCCTGTATATATTTCGATATATTTTTTATAGTATTTTAATTAACATTTTAATAATATTTAAATAATATATATTTCGATATATTTTTATAGTATTTTAATTAATATTTAAAAGACATTTTAATAGTATATATTTTGATATATTTTTATAGTATTTTAATTAATATTTAAAAGATATTTTAATAGTATATACTTTGATTTATTTTTATAGTATTTTTATTAATATTTAAAAGACATGTTAATATTATATATTTCGATTTATTTTAAACGGTATTGTAATTAATATTTAAAAGATATTTTAATAGTATATATTTCGATTTTTTTAACACAGTATTTTAATTAATATTTAAAATAAATTTTAATAGTATGTATGTCGATTTATTTTTATAGTATTTTAATTAATATTTAAAAGATATTTTCATAGTATATATTTCTATTTATTTTACACAGTATTTTAATTAATATTTAAAAGATATCTTAATAGTACATATTTCGATTTATTTTTTATAGTATTTAAATTAACATTTAAAAGATATTTTAATAGCATACATTTGGATTTATTTTACACAGTATTTTAATTAATATTTAAAAGATATCTTAAGAGTACATATTTCGATTTACTTTTATAGTATTTTAATTAATATTTAAAATATATTTTAATATTATATATTGTGATATATTTTTTATAGTATTTTAATTAATATTTAAAAGATATTTTAATATTATATATTTCGATTTTTTTTACACAATATTTTAATTGATATTTAAAAGATATTTTAATAGTATATATTTCGATTTTTTTATAGTATTTTAATTAATATTTAAAAGACATGTTTATATTATATATATATATCGATATATTTTTATAGCATTTTAATTATATTTAAAAGATATTTTAATAGTATATACTTCGATTTATTTCTTATAATATTTTAATTAATATTTAAAAGATATTTTAATATTATATATTTCGATTTATTTTTTATAGTATTGTAATTAATAATGAAAAGATATTTTAATAGTATATATTTCGATTTATTTTATAGTATTTTAATTAATATTTAAAAGATATTTTAATAGTAATAATTTCGATTTAATTTTTTATAGTATTTTAATTAATATATAAAAGATTTTTTAATAATATATATTTCGATTTATTTTTATAGTATTTTAATTAATATATTAAAGATATTGTCAAAGTATATGTTTCGATTTATTTTTATAGTATTTTAATTAATATTTGAAAGATATTTTATGTTTCGATTTATTTTTTTAGTATTTTAATTAATATTTAACAAACATATTAATATTATATATTTCGATTTATTTTTTATAGTATTTTAATTAATATTTTAAAAAATATTTTAATAATATACATTTCGATTTATTTTATAGTCTTTTAATTAATATGTAAAAGACATGTTCATATTGTATATTTAGATTTATTTTTTATAGTATTTTAATTAATATTTAAATAATATTTTAATATTATATATTTCGATTTATTTGTATAGTATTTTAATTAATATTTAAAAGATATTTTAATATTATATATTTCGATTTATTTTATAGTATTTTAATTAATATTTAAAATATATTTTAATAGTATATATTTCGATTTTTTATAGTATTTTAATTCATATTTAAAAGAGATTTTAGTAGTATATATTTCGATTTCTTTTCATAGTATTTTAATTAATATTTAAAAGATATTTTAGTAGTATATATTTCGATTTATTTGTATAATATTTTAATTAATATTTAAATGATATTTTAGTAGTATATATTTCGATTTATTTGTATAGTATTTTAATTAATATTTAAAAGATATTTTAGTAGTATGTATTTCGATTTATTTGTATAGTATTTTAATGAATATTTAGTAGTATTTATTTTGATATTACTAATATTTTAATTAATATTTAAAATATTTTAATTGTATTTATTTTTATTTAACAAATTTCGGAGTTCGACACGATACACCTGAAGATGGTCGAAGGTTATATCGACCGAAACATTGTGAAAATCACACTCAAGATGAGAACAGTAGTCCAATGAATAATAATAATTAATATTTGAAAGATATTTTAATATTATATATTTCGATTTATTTACACAGTATTTTAATTAATATTTGAAAAATATTTTAATAGTATATATTTTGATTAATTTTCATAGTATTTTAATTTATATTTGAAAGATATTTTAATAGTATATATTTCGATTTATTTCCATAGTATTTTAATTAATATTTGAAAGATATTTTAATAGTATATATTTCGATTTATTTTCATAGTATTTTAATTAATATTTAAAAGATATTTTAATAGTATATATATCGATTTAGTTTAAACGGTATTTAAATTAATATTTACAAGACATGTTATATTATATATTTCGATTTATTTTTATAGTATGTTAATTAATATTTAAAAGATATTTTAATAGTATATATTACGATTTATTTTGATAGTATTTTAATTAATATTTAAAAGATATTTTAATAGTATATATTTCGATATATTTGTGTAGTATTTTAATTAATTTTTAAAAGATATTTTAATAGTTCAGGGTGGGCCAAAATAAGGGTCCTATCTTTAAATATGAATAACTTCCACAAAATAAAAGTTAAACTCACATAACTTTATGTGTTTGTTGACTGACCCTTCCGAGATTTTTTTGAAATAAACAAAACAAATTTTGGCCGAAAAACACTTCTTAAAACTTACATGAATTTATGAATTTTTAAAAATAGGACCCTTGTTTTGGCCCACCCTGTATATATTTCGATATATTTTTTATAGTATTTTAATTAACATTTTAATAATATTTAAATAATATATATTTCGATATATTTTTATAGTATTTTAATTAATATTTAAAAGACATTTTAATAGTATATATTCCGATATATTTTTATAGTATTTTAATTAATATTTACAAGATATTTAAATAGTATATATTTTGATATATTTTTTATAGTATTTTAATTAATATTTAAAAGATATTTTAATAGTATATACTTTGATTTATTTTTATAGTATTTTGATTAATATTTAAAAGACATGTTAATATTATATATTTCGATTTATTTTAAACGGTATTGTAATTAATATTTAAAAGATATTTTAATAGTATATATTTCGATGTTTTTAACACAGTATTTTAATTAATATTTAAAATAAATTTTAATAGTATGTATGTCGATTTATTTTTATAGTATTTTAATTAATATTAAAAAGATATTTTCATAGTATATATTTCGATTTATTTTACACAGTATTTTAATTAATATTTGAAAGATATCTTAATAGTACATATTTCGATATATTTTTTATAGTATTAAAATTAACATTTAAAAGATATTTTAATAGCATATATTTTGATTTATTTTACACAGTATTTTAATTAATATTTAAAAGATATCTTAATAGTACATATTTAGATTTACTTTCATATTATTTTAATTAATATTTAAAATATATTTTAATATTATATATTTCGATATATTTTTTATAGTATTTTAATTAATATTTAAAAGATTTTTTAATATTATATATTTCGATTTATTTTACAGAATATTTTAATTGATATTTAAAAGATTTTATAATAGTATATATTTCGATTTTTTTATAGTATTTTAATTAATATTTAAAAGACATGTTTATATTATATATATATCGATTTATTTTTATAGCATTTTAATTATATTTAAAAGATATTTTAATAGTATATACTTCGATTTATTTCTTATAATATTTTAATTAATATTTAAAAGATATTTTAATATTATATATTTCGATTTATTTTTTATAGTATTGTAATTAATAATTACAAGATATTTTAATAGTATATATTTCGATTTATTTTATAGTATTTTAATTAATATTTAAAAGATATTTTAATAGTAATAATTTCGATTTAATTTTTTATAGTATTTTAATTAATATATAAAAGAGTTTTTAATAATATATATTTCGATTTATTTTTATAGTATGTTAATTAATATATTAAAGATATTGTCAAAGTATATGTTTCGATTTATTTTTTTAGTATTTTAATTAATATTTGAAAGATATTTTATGTTTCGATTTATTTTTTTAGTATTTTAATTAATATTTAAAAAACATATTAATATTATATATTTCGATTTTTTTATAGTATTTTTATTAATATTTTAAAAAATATTTTAATAATATACATTTCGATTTATTTTATAGTCTTTTAATTAATATGTAAAAGACATGTTTATATTGTATATTTAGATTTATTTTTATAGTATTTTAATTAATATTTAAATAATATTTTAATATTATATATTTCGATTTATTTGTATAGTATTTTAATTCATATTTAAAAGATATTTTAATATTATATATTTCGATTTATTTTATAGTATTTTAATTAATATTTAAAATATATTTTAATAGTATATATTTCGATTTTTTATAGTATTTTAATTCATATTTAAAAGATATTTTAGTTTATATTTCGATTTCTTTTTATAGTATTTTAATTAATATTTAAAAGATATTTTAGTAGTATATATTTCGATTTATTTGTATAGTATTTTACTTAATATTTAAATGATATTTTAGTAGTATATATTTCGATTTATTTGTATAGTATTTTAATTAATATTTATATGATATTTTAGTATTATATATTTCGATTTCTTTTTATAGTATTTTAATTAATATTTAAAAGATATTTTAGTAGTATATATTTCGATTTATTTGTATAGTATTTTAATTAATATTTAAATGATATTTTAGTAGTATATATTTCGATTTATTTGTATAGTATTTTAATTAATATTTAAAAGATATTGTAGTAGTATATATTTCGATTTATTTGTATAGTATTTTAATTAATATTTAGTAGTATTTATTTTGATATTACTAATATTTTAATTAATATTTAAAATATTTTAATTGTATTTATTTTTATTTAACAAATTTCGGAGTTCGACACGATACACCTGAAGATGGTCGAAGGTTATATCGACCGAAACATTGTGAAAATCACACTCAAGATGAGAACAGTAGTCCAATGAATAATAATAATTAATATTTGAAAGATATTTTAATATTATATATTTCGATTTATTTACACAGTATTTTAATTAATATTTGAAAAATATTTTAATAGTATATATTTCGATTTATTTTCATAGTATTTTAATTAATATTTGAAAGATATTTTAATAGTATATATTTCGATTTATTTCCATAGTATTTTAATTAATATTTGAAAGATATTTTAATAGTATATATTTCGATTTAATTTTGTAGTATATTAATTAATATTTAAAATATATTTTAATGGTATATGTTTCGATATATTTTTGTAGTATTTTAATTAATATTTAAAAGATATTTTAATAGTATATATTTCGATAGGTTTTTATAGTATTTTAATTAATATTTAAAAGATATTTTAATAGTATATATATCGATTTATTTTTATAGTATTTTAATTAATATTTAAAAGATATTTTAATATTATATATTTCGATTTCTTTTTATAGTTTTTTAATTAATATTTAAAAGATATTTTAATAGTATATATTTCGATTTATTTTTATAGTATTTTAATTAATATTTAAATGATATTTTAATAGTATATATTTTGATAGATTTTTATAGTATTTTAATTAATATTTAAAAGATATTTTAATAGTATATATATCGATTTATTTTAAACGGTATTTAAATTAATATTTACAAGACATGTTATATTATATATTTCGATTTATTTTTATAGTATGTTAATTAATATTTAAAAGATATTTTAATAGTATATATTACGATTTATTTTTATAGTATTTTAATTAATATTTAAAAGATATTTTAATGGTATATATTTCGATATATTTGTGTAGTATTTTAATTAATTTTTAAAAGATATTTTAATAGTTCAGGGTGGGCCAAAATAAGGGTCCTATCATTAAATTTGAATAACTTCCACAAAATAAAAGTTAAACTCACCAAACTTTATGTGTGTGTAGACTGACCCTTCCGAGATTGTTTTGAAATAAACAAAACAAATTTTGGCCGAAAAACACTTCTTAAAACTTACATTAATTTATGAATTTTTAAAAATAGAACCCTTATTTTGGCCCACCCTGTATATATTTCGATATATTTTTTTATAGTATTTTAATTTATATTTTAATAATATTTAAATAGTATATATTTCGATATATTTTTATAGTATTTTAATTAATATTTAAAAGACATTTTAATAGTATATATTCCGATATATTTTTATAGTATTTTAATTAATATTTACAAGATATTTAAATAGTATATATTTTGATATATTTTTATAGTATTTTAATTAATATTTAAAAGATATTTTAATAGTATATACTTTGATTTATTTTTATAGTATTTTGATTAATATTTAAAAGACATGTTAATATTATATATTTCGATTTATTTTAAACGGTATTGTAATTAATATTTACAAGATATTTTAATAGTATATATTTCGATTTTTTAACACAGTATTTTAATTAATATTTAAAATAAATTTTAATAGTATGTATGTCGATTTATTTTTATAGTATTTTAATTAATATTTAAAAGATATTTTCATAGTATATATTTCGATTTATTTTACACAGTATTTTAATTAATATTTGAAAGATATCTTAATAGTACATATTTCGATTTATTTTTTATAGTATTTAAATTAACATTTAAAAGATATTTTAATAGCATATATTTTGATTTATTTTACACAGTATTTTAATTAATATTTAAAAGATATCTTAATAGTACATATTTCGATGTACTTTTATAGCATTTTAATTAATATTTAAAATATATTTTAATATTATATATTTCGATATATTTTTTATAGTATTTTAATTAATATTTAAAAGATATTTTAATATTATATATTTCGATTTATTTTACAGAATATTTTAATTGATATTTAAAAGATATTTTAATAGTATATATTTCGATTTTTTTATAGTATTTTAATTAATATTTAAAAGACATGTTTATATTATATATATATCGATTTATTTTTTTAGTATTTTAATTATATTTAAAAGATATTTTAATAGTATATACTTCGATTTATTTCTTATAATATTTTAATTAATATTTAAAAGATATTTTAATATTATATATTTCGATTTATTTTTTATAGTATTGTAATTTATAATAAAAAGATATTTTAATAGTATATATTTCGATTTATTTTATAGCATTTTAATTAATATTTAAAAAACATATTAATATTATATATTTCGATTTATTTTTTATAGTATTTTAATTAATATTTTAAAAAATATTTTAATAATATACATTTCGATTTATTTTATAGTCTTTTAATTAATATGTAAAAGACATGTTTGTATTGTATATTTAGATTTATTTTTTATAGTATTTTAATTAATATTTAAATGATATTTTAATATTAAATTTTTCGATTTATTTGTATAGTATTTTAATTCATATTTAAAAGATATTTTAATATTATATATTTCGATTAATTTTATAGTATTTTAATTAATATTTAAAATATATTTTAATAGTATATATTTCGATTTTTTATAGTATTTTAATTAATATTTAAAAGATATTTTAGTAGTATATATTTCGATTTATTTGTATAGTATTTTAATTAATATTTAAAAGATATTATAGTAGTATATATTTCGATTTATTTGTATAGTATTTTAATTCATATTTAAAAGATATTTTAATATTATATATTTCGATTAATTTTATAGTATTTTAATTAATATTTAAAATATATTTTAATAGTATATATTTCGATTTTTTATAGTATTTTAATTAATATTTAAAAGATATTTTAGTAGTATATATTTCGATTTATTTGTATAGTATTTTAATTAATATTTAAAAGATATTATAGTAGTATATATTTCGATTTATTTGTATAGTATTTTAATTAATATTTAAAAGATATTTTAGTAGTATATATTTCGATTTATTTTTATAGTATTTTAATTAATATTTTAAAGATATTTTAGTAGTATATATTTCGATTTATTTTAATACTATTTTAATTAATATTTAAAAGATATTTTAGTAGTATATATTTCGATTTATTTTATAGTATTTTAATTAATATTTAAAAGATATTTTAGTAGTATATATTTCGATTTATTTGTATAGTATTTTAATTAATATTTAAATTATATTTTAGTAGTATATATTTCGATTTAATGTTATAGTATTTTAATTAATATTTAAAAGATATTTTAGCAGTATATATTTCGATTTATTTGTATAGTATTTTAATTAATATTTAAATAATATTTTAGTAGTATATATTTCGATTTATTTGTATAGTATTTTAATTAATATTTAGTAGTATTTATTTTGATATTACTAATATTTTAATTAATATTTAGAATATTTTAATTGTATTTATTTTTATTTAACAAATTTCGGAGTTCGACACGATACACCTGAAGATGGTCGAAGGTTATATCGACCGAAACATTGTGAAAATCACACTCAAGATGAGAACAGTAGTCCGATGAATAAGAATACAAACGACCAACCCTCATCTAAAAAATTCAGAAGCGTCATAACATTTATTAGTTATATATTTGGTTTTTGACCATTTTTTCCCCGAATCTATGTGTATACAAGCCCCAAATTTCACGTAGCTTTGTCTAAGAAAATATTAAACTTTTATTTCTCTTTAACATTGCTTCGGGACAAGATGACGCTAGCTTGTGCATCCGACGGGGCGCGGAGGAGCGCCAAGTTTGAATTCGTGTTACCACCATAGGCATTGCACATGCGGTACTGGGTCCTATGGAGCCCATCCTGCTAGGTTAGACAAATAGAAAATAAAGAGACTTGACTGGTGGTACAAATGAGATCCTGTCCCCCGATTGTTTGTTTTTCGGCACTAGAGAACCTTCCAAGGCTACCCTACCACTACCCCCCCTATCTTTTTGTTTTATCATCCCATGATCAACCCCTACTCGCAGGTCGCCACCTAATATATCCCCCCCTTTTTTTGTTTTTGACAATCTACTTATTTTACTCCCTACATCCGATATGAATTCTTCCCAATCCCCATTAGGGATCTCCCCGCTTGTTTTCGGTGCCCCGGAAAACAGTGTGTGATCTAACTTTCTAGTTTAGCTCAGGGAGGGACCTTACTAACAATGCACTAAGAATTTTTATTTTGTTTAGTACATTTCTTCCAGATTTCCCACTCCCTAACACGAACTGTTTTTCTTCCAAATTCAATTTTATTTTCCAATGAATTAAACTTTTTCACACACACACACACACACACACACACACACACACACACACACACACACACACACACACACACACACACACACACTTAAAAAAAAATGCACACACACACATACAGAAATTGTATATATATATCTTTTTTGCAAAAACGCTGGGGTTTTCATGAGTTAGCTTTAGACTCCACAGAGTAAATGAGGTATTGTGGTAAATGTTGCCAGTCAAGAGTAAAGTCGCAAAAGACTCCATTTTTTTTTTACTTTAGTTACAAAGATCCTGCAACACTTCCCTCCCCAGATCTTATAGGGCCTTGTGCCTAAATTTGTTTTGTTTTTTGGAGATTTTACTTTTTTAAATGTTTTAATTTTATATTGTAATTTTTTTTTATTGTAATGTTTTCTTTAAGCGGAATAAATTAAATATAAAGATCAAAGTGTAGTATCTGTTCTTCAGATGCTGCATTTCAATTTCTTGTTCTCTGTCAGTGGAGGATAAATCCTTCACGACTGAGACAATTTTTATTTTTGTTTCTTTTCTCCACATTAAAAAACGACCCTGGTGTCTAACTCTGTCCCGTGGGGAGACGTTGTAAATAGGAACATGTATTCCACATATGTTTATGTTAAAGAAATACCTTTTTTTATTTGGTCTCTAATCAGGTTTCTCTCCACAATCATAGGGTCTTTTATAAAGCTTTTAACTTTAAAATAAATTCAACATATTTTCATCTTAAAAAGTACCTTCCTTTTATTTATATTCCCATTAGTTTAGTTACACCAACCGAGAGATCTTTTTAAGATTCTAACCGTCCCTTTAAATGTAATTGTTTGCATTTCTCTTGCACTTGGTTCACCGAGTATATTCGCCAAATAGTTGAAATTCTTTTTCATTAGCTTGGTTGCTCCTATAATGACTTGTATGATTAATATCTTCTTAAGATTTCAGTTTTTTTTCATGTCGTACATAAGTCGTTGGTCTTTTGTTATTTTCTCCATCTCTGCTCTGTTAAGGCCAGCATCATAAGGGATGCTGACTTCAACTAGGGTTGCCCCTTTCTCCCTCTTGTCCTATACCACTATGTCAGGTTTAATAGTCCCATTTTCTAGGTAGGAAAGCTGGTCCGAAAAGGACGATGTTGCTTATTGCTCTTGCTTTTATAATTGTTTCTGGTGGTCTTTTGCGCATGTGTGGATTTCCTTTGAAAGGGGAAGTGACGTTGCCCTTGTGTGCATGTTAGCGTGTGTGTGTATATGTGAATGTGAATGTATGTACACGAACGTGAATATATCTACTTGTGTGTACATGTGCGCGTATGTTTGTGTGCGCGTATGTATATGACAAGAAATATGGGTTGAGATGTGAACGTGTGTTTTTTGTGTGAGACAAGGCTCCCACAATTCTTTTTTATTAAGCCAGTTGCTGCTATCACAACCGGTATAATGTTTATTTCTTTCAGAGACCATGTTGTTTTTAGATCATTTTTTAGTTCCTGATATTTTGTTATCTTTTTCTGTTCATTTCTGTTAAGGCCGAAATCATTTGGGACTGTGACATCGACAATGAGTGCAGTTCTTTCAAAATAGCTTGAGGTGCCTTTTACATGTTCTCCAAGTCTGCTTCATATAGCTTTTGGCAAAAGGAATCTATCATATTGAATATTGTAAAGCTCGATCGATAATGTCTAAGAAAATATTTCACTTTTAATTAGTCACTTTAAAAAAATATATTCCATATAAGTTTATGTTAAAGAAATACTTTTCTTTAATTTGGTCGCTAATCAGGTTTCTCTACACAATCCTAGGATCTTTCATAAATCTTTTAACTTTAAAATATATTCAACATATTTTCATCTTAGAAATGAACCTTTCTTTTATTTGTTCTCTAGTTACAAAATCTTCAAGTTCTTTATGAAGAGTATGCGTAAATGTTTATGGCGGTTACCATACTGTAATTCTTGTTGGGTAGGTCACCATTTCGGCGGGTCCCCCTTTTGGGGAGTCGTCGAAATTAATAATACAGGTAGAAACCGACTTGGGAATAATAATAAAGAAAGAAAGGAACTTCCAAACGAAACGGTTTTATATTCATTTCAGCGTACAAGTGGTATCGGGTTATAGAAAGTTTGTGATTTTTATTTTTGTCCCCTGACTCTGGAACCACTTGCGTGTCCGTTTTTTTTTTTTTTTTTTTTTTTTTTTGTTACAACGTCTGGTCACATTTTTGAGGAAAGGAGGAAGGAAGGAAGGAAGGAAGGTAGGAAGGGGGAAAGGAGAATGAGACATATAATGGAGAAATAGTAGTCTTGGCTTCACTACATGTTCTTTTAAGTGGGAATTTCTTGCAAACGTCTTGTCACGAACTTGACATGTTTGGCGAAGAACCACAGAACGATATAACCAAGAATGCGTTAAGAAGTCTGTGAAGTTCCCGCAGTCTTGCATGGTTTGGGCTATATGAGTGCTAATGGTGTTGCTAATTTATGCTTTATCAAAGGAACTGTAAACGCTAAAGTGTACCAAGATACACTGGAAGCTAATTTACTGCCAGTGTTGGATAACCAGTTTGACAGGGAGGCTACAGACATCATTTTTCATCAACATGATTTGGCACGGTACACTCTGTCAAGATCACGTCTTCCTGGTTCCGAGAACGATCGATCCTTGTTCTTGAATGGCCAGCAAACTCGTCCAAGATTTGATGTTATTGAAGCCTTGTGGGACCAGATGAAGAGGAAGCTCCACAAAGAAAAACCTACTACCCTTGCAGCCATGAAGATTGCAATCCAGAACACATGGGATTCAGTGTCTACACAGGATTGTGAGCAACTTGTTGATTCCAAACTCCAAATTTCACGTATGCTTGTCAAGAAAACATTTCACTTTTATTTAGTCATATACACAATCCTGGGGTTATTTTCACTTTAAAAAATATATTCCATATAAGTTTATGTTAAAGAAATACCTTTCTTTAATTTGGTCCCTAATCAGGTTTCTCGACACAATCCTAGGGTCTTTCATAAAGCTTTTAACTTTAAAATATATTCAACATATGTTAATCTTAAAAATGAACCTTTCTTTTATTTGTTCTCTAAGTTCCTGTACAACATCCTTATGTTCTTCATAAAGATTATGCGTTTATAAATCTTCTTTTAAATGGGAACTTCTTGCAAACCTCTTGCAACAAACTTGACAAAAAAAAATGAGGCCCCTGAATTCTGATGTTCACACTACAGACTTGAGGGTTTTTAAGCCGGATAATCCTTTCTAGTATTTTTCTTGATAAAAAAATAAAAAATATATCACTTTTATTTTATTTATTTTTTTTTACAAAGTAGTCACCACTTATCAAGGCCCGGAAGCCACTCGGGGATAAGGGTTATTGCGTGTACAGTAATCAATGGGATAATATCGTAGTAATCATTAGTAATGGAGATTTGATAAAGTGTCTTACTTAAGGGGGCGGTTTATCAGGAATTTGTTTATGTTGGACTTGAAGACATCCAGATTGTAGTCAGGTGGGAAACAGGCAAACGGAAGAGAGTTCCACAGGTGTGCACTTCTAAGAAAGAAGCTTTGTTCATGGAATCTACGTTTTGGTTTTGGTACAGATAAAGAGTGGGGAAAATTAGTAACAGTTAGACGAGTGTTTTTCGTGAAAGATTGGCTAGGGGGGACCAGAAATTGAAGCTCAGATGAGCATTTGCCATGGAAGTAACAATAAAGCAAAGACAGGCTTGCAACATCTCTCCATGGCTGCCAAGCCTATTTTGTACTCTGTCAAGGCAGGATAGGCTGTTTTTAGCAGCTCCTGCCCAGATGTGGCAGCAGTACTCCACCCTTGAACGTACTTTGCTTTTATATAGATAGAGAATTGAATCAGCAGTGAGATATCTTCTGGAGCGGTAGAAGGATCCTACAATTTTTCCAGTGACCTTGATCATTTACGGCCTTTGATATGTTGCCATAGATGGTTGTGTCATCAGCGTGGTTCAGTGGGGGAAGATGTGGCTGGTTACCTTTAATGCATCCAAAACCAAACTCCTATCCTTACATCATCAACGCTCTGATCCCCAGCTGGCATCAATTGTGATGGATGGCTCTCGTCTGGGTGAGGCCCCGTGTTTTGACAAGCTTCTGGGTTTGACCTTTACTCCTGATCTGAAATGGAACACGTACATCAAGTCTGTTGCCAAGATCGCTGGAAAGATGGTGGGATCCTTCTACCGCTCCAAAAGATATCTCACTACTGATGCAATTCTCTATCTATATAAAAGCCAAGTACGCCCAAGGATGGAATACTGTTGCCATATCTGGTCAGGAGCTGCAAAAAACAGCCTATCCTGCCTTGACAGAGTACAAAATAGACTTTGTGGCTTAGTGGGGGATCCCCTTTTCTCTACCCTGCAACCTCTCTCCCACAGAAGAGACGTTGTGAGCCTATCCTTGTTTTATCGTTATTTCCATGGCAGGTGCTCGTCTGAACTCCAATCTCTGGTCCCCCCTCGCCAATCTTTCACGAAAAACACCCGTCTAGCTGAATCCACTGTGAAAAATTTCCCCACTCTTTATCTGTGCCTAAATCAAAACGTGGATTCCATGAACAAAGCTTCTTTCTTAGAACTGCACGCCTGTGGAACTCTGTTTCGTCTGCCTGCTTCCCACCGGACTACAACTTGGATGTGTTCAAGTCCAATGTTAACAAATTCCTAATGAACCGCCCCCTTAAGTAAACACTTCATCAAATCTCCACACTAACGTAATGTACTTGCAATAACCCTTATCCCTGAGTGGCTTCCGGGCCTTGATAAGTGGTGATCACTGTGTAAAAAAAAAAAAAAAAAGAAAGCATAGATATCAACGAATGATTTAAGTATGTGTTTGGGAGATCATTAATATAGATCAGGAAGAGAGTTGGGCCCAGGATAGACCACTGAGGGACTCCAGCATTAATACGGTGGACCTCTGATTTCTGCCCATCAACCACTACTCTTATGAGCCTATCAGAGAGAAATGATTGAATGATTGAGAAAACATTTCCAGTTATACCATAGCTGGAAATCTTGTGAAGTAGGCCCTTATGCTATACCTTATCGAAGGCCTTTGATATGTCAAGAGCGATTGTCCTAGAAAGGAAGTCTTTGTTGAGATTCACTAATACTATGTGATATAACTGTTAGCACATCTCTGTAGATCTGGCAGAACGGAAACCATATTGCGTGTCACTAAGAAGGTTATTTCTGCTGAGGTGGTTGACTACTTCTCTATTTAATATGGATTCCAGCAGCTTACTCATGACACATAAGAGACTTACTGGTCTATACTGAGAGGGAGATGACTTATCACCTGAGTTTTTAAATACAGGGCAAACTGATGAGGTTTTTTTCTAGGGTGTTGAGAATCACTTCTTAAGGCAACGCTTAAACAGTTTTGTAAGTATTTGGGAGCAAGTTCTGGTTGAAGCTTTTTCAGTACTATAATTCGAATGCCGTCAGGACCAGTTGCTTTACTGGAATCAAGGTTCTTGATTAGCTTGGCGACCTCACACAGATATTTGTATGTTGCATAGCGTGTTGTCTGTTATAGCAGGAAATACGGGGAGTTGATGACCTTCATCGCATCAGGTAGAATTAGCTGCAAAATCCTTGGCAAATAGTTTGGCCTTGTCTGATGCTGACGAAATTACCTTAGGTCCATTGATGATGGTTGGGATAGAACTCACGCTTCTGTTCAGGATCCTGTTTTCTATTTGGCAAAACTGGTGGGAACCAAGCCGCTGCTCAGCTACTTTGGATTTAACAGACTGAGCATATAGCTCTCTTGCATTTTTTATTACTCTTTTACAGTGGTTGCTGGCAGTCCTGAAAGCAGCTTTAGTCTCAGTGCATCTATTATGTTGGTAGCTATAGAAAAAGTGATTTCTGTGCGCGATGGCAGCAGCACATTCTGGGGAGAACCGTGGCTGGCTGTTAGGTTTTTGTTGGAATTTTTTGGATGGTATGAATTGGTCTATGTCTACAATTAACCATTCAGTCAGGTCTGATACTATAGAAGACACCTCCTTTTTAAACATGGAATGCAGGGATAGATCAGATATAAATGTACAGAAGCTATCCCAGTCAGTCATAGAGTATCGATATATATGGTGGAGGGGTACGTCTTAAGACTTATTACATATTACATTTTCTAATGAGGCTGCCATACACGATCCTAGCGTTTTCATAAAGCATTTCACTTTAAAATCTATTTTAAATGTTGACTTTATTTTAAATGTTTAATCATGAATTTTCATCTTCCTTTCAAGATTATATGCTGATATATAAACTGAAGGAGTAGTATTTAATTAAATAAATTTTGTTTCTTTATTTGTGGTTTAAAATTTATTTTATATATTTTACAGATAAAAGTTTTTGAATTTTCATGTTAAGACCTATATAGTGATTTCTATGCGCAATGGCAGCAGCACATTCTGGGGAGAACCGTGGCTGGCTGTTAGGTTTTTGTTGGAATTTTTTGGATGGTATGAATCGGTCTAGTCCTACAATTAACCATTTGGTCAGGTCTGATACTATAGAGGACACATTCTTTATAAACATGGAATGCAGGGATAGATCAGATATGAATGTACGGAAGCTATCCCAGTCCGCCATAGAGTATCGATATACAGTATGGTGGAGAGGTATGTTTGAAGACTTATTACATTCACTACATTTATTACATATTACATATTCTAATGAGGTCGCCATTCACAATCCTAGCGTTTTCATAAAGTATTTCACTTTAAAATCTATTCCATATATGCTTGTCTCAGAAAACATAACACTTATATCTGGTCTTTAATCAGCTTTTAACATAAAAAAAATCACCATATCCTTGTGTCTAAGACAATATCTTGCCTTTATTTGGTCTCTAATTCAGCTCCCATATACGGTACTAGGGCGTTTCATAAACTTTATATTTTAAAACATATTTCATATGTGTTTGTCTCAGAAAATATCTGGTCCTGGATATGACCTTAAACTATATCTGATGGTGAGGCCCCAGCTTGCTGGCTTTGGGGAGTGTGGAGTAACCTCTTAATTGCCATTGCTCCCAGGTCCACTCTGACCCGGAGTGGTATTACCTGTTAGGGTCCCAACTATGGGTTAAATAGAAACTGACTTGAAAAAAAAACAAAAAAATATTCTATTAAAAAAATTTTCTTCAAAAGCAACAGACATAATTGCCAATACATACGGGTCTTCAATTACGGACCACCTTATAAAAAACCTGTGTCCTGGATATGACCTTAAACTATATCCGATGGTGAGGCCCCAACTTGCGGACTTTGGGGGGGGGCTGTAGCCATCCTTTAATTGCCATTGCTCCCAGGTCCATTCTGACCCAGAGTGATAGTACCTGTTAGGGTCCCAACGATGGGTTAAATAGAAACCAACTTGAAAAAAAAACCCAAATATATTCTACTAAAACAATTTTCTTCAAAATCACCGGATTCGGCATTAAATAACTTGAAAAGGGTTGATATGCCGTAAAACAAAAACAATCAACAAGAAAATATCTCACTTTTATTTGGTCATTAATAAGCTTTTAATTCAAAACATATTTCACATTTCCTTGTCTAAAAAAATTACTTTCATTCCATCGCAATACACATCCTGGGTTTTTTTTTTTACACAGGCATCACCGCATTATGAAGGCCAAGAGGCCACTCGAGGATAAGGGTCAAAGAGTGTACAGTAGAAATTGGACAATATAGTAATCAATTCGGTAAATTTGTTAACTTATATGGAACAGCTCATCAAGAACTTGTTTACGTTAGACTTGAAGACAACCATATTGTAGTCAGCCAGAAAGCAGGAAAACAGAAGACAATTCCACAGGCGTGCAGTTCTAAGAAAGAAGATTTGTTCATGGAATCTACGTTTCTTTTCACTTTAAAATATATTCAATTTATGTTCGTGTTAAAGAAATACCTTTTTTTATTTGGTCACTAATCAGGCTTCTCTACACAATACTAAGGTTCTTCACAAAACTTTTCACTTTAAAATATATTCACTATATGTTTGTGTTAAAGAAATACCTTTCTTTTATTTGGTCACTAACCAGATTTCTCTACATAATACTAAGGTTCTTCATAAAACTTTTCACTTTAAAATATATTTCATATGTGTTTGTCTTAAAAATAGTTTTTTCTTGGTTTCTAATGAAGTTTTCACTTCAAAATAAATTCCACACATCTTTTTGCCTCAGTAAATATCTCACTGTTTGATATCTAATTAGGTTCCCATACATAATCATAAAGGTTTTCTTTCAACATTAAAAAATATATTTTCATCAACAAAACTTAGACCCCTGAACTCTGATGTTCTCACTACAGACTTGTTTTTAAGCTGAATAATTCTCTCTAGTATTTTTCTCACTAATTTTTTTAAAAATATCTCACTCTATGTTTGATATCTAATTAGGTTCCTATACATAGGGTTTACATAAAGTTTTTAACTTTAAAATATATTCCATATACGTTCGTCTCAGAAAATATCTCAACATTTTTTATTCTCTAATTAAGTTCTTCATTAAATGCGTTTGTAAATGTTCTTTATTTGGTCCCTAATTAGGTTCCCATCTACAAGTGTTTGATTTAATAATAAAATAAATTTAAAAAAAACTTACCTTCCTTCCTTAAATAACTTCATACTAAAAGTTATTTCAACGACGGCGAAGCAAACAAATTAATTTGCAATGTAACACATTTCGGCTTTTTACACAGAGAGAGAGAGAGAGAGAGAGAGAGAGAGAGAGAGAGAGAAATACTCGTCTGTGTATTTTACATATTTACAACACGATGAAGGGACGCTTTGAATACAGGCTTTTATAAATAGTCCAAGAGAAGATAACCCCTAGTCACCGAATACTAAAAACATGTGTCATCTCTAAATAAAGTGGAGCAACTCTAGGTTAGATACGTAATTACATTATAATGGAGTAAAAAGGAGCCAACTCCACAAGCATTTAAAAACCCAACAGCATTGATAAATTTCCAATAAATAGGACGTTTATAACTTTTATGTTGTAACTATACACAATCGTAGGGTTCTTTTTATGTTAAAATATATTCAACATGTTAAAGAAATACCTTTATTTTATTTGGTGTTAATGAGGTTTCGCTACACAATAGTAACGATGTACGATCCGGCACCATTCACAACATTACTGATGTGGCAGGTCTCCTTTGATCGTACCTTGTCTCGTTACAAGTTGGCCTGTTGATCGTCCTTACCCACTGTGTTTTCATGGAGGGGCGCTTTTCCTCTCGATCGAATCATCTTTCTTCCATGTGTAGGGAGTCTCCAGGTACATCAATCACTCCACTGGTCCTTGCGACTTGCTGAAAAAATCAGGAGTCCTCACCACAACAGACAGAACTCCGGGTTATAACAGTAACAAACTATTTATTGTTTTCATTACTTCATAACAACTACTGTCTAATTTGAGGTGACTGACTATAGCAGTGAACGATGTAAGACCAGACCAGTAAAGTCACAGAGTTCCCATTAACACAGGCTAGTTCCCATCATAACATCAGGCCCTGAAGTGCTCCCCAAATCGGGAGTGCCGGACAAGCCCAGCCGCTCGGTTTGCTGGCTATGACTCCTCTGCGTTTAGAAATCCTTTTCTAAACCCAACTCCTTTTCCCCCACCTCTTCTTAAGAGAGTGGTTACAAACACCTTTCTTTCTTTCTCTTAGAGCTTATCTCTACCAAACCCCAACCCCCACCTGCACTGAGGTTTTTACTTATTACCAATTAGGTGTGATTAGTCATCCCAGGTCGAACAATGCCTGGCGGTGGCCACTACTCTTGACCCCCATTCTTCATCTCGCTCAACAGAGATTTTAAAAACAACCTTTCCATTGTTAACAGATATATAACAGCAAATGAGATAAAATAAATATCATTTGTCTTTTTTCTTTCTGACAAAATCCCATAGACATTTCTGTTTAAACAACATCAAACCATCATCATCATCATCATTAGAATTCAGCCGTGTGAATTCCTCTGAACTCGTGTCAACTAGCAAGGTCACTCGGCATCACCCGGTCCCCATCGGGTCACACTTATACCAACCTCAACATAAATACTCCCGACAAACCCGACAAGCAGCAAAATACCACCCCATGTATGTTCATCTAAGAAAACATCACACTTTTACTTTCTCTTTAAAATATATTCAACATATGTTCATGTTAGAGAAATACCTTTCTTTTATTTGGTCACTAATAAGGTTCCATACACAACCCTAGGGTTTTTTAACTTAAAAAAATATATTCAACATATTTTCATCTTTAAAATGGACCTTTCTTTTATTAGTCTCTAATTAAGTTCCTGTACAAAATCTTCAAGTTCTTTATGAAGAGTATGTGTTCGTAAATGTTCTTTTAAGTGGGAATTTCTTGCAAACGTCTTGCCACAAACTTGACAAGAATAAGGTTTCTCTCCAGTATGTGTTCGCAAATGTCGTTTTATAGCAGACGACTGCGAAAATGCTAAGTGGCAAACCTCACAAGAATACGGTTTCTCTCCAGTATGAATCCGATTGTGCGCTTTTAATGCAGACGAGTTTGAAAAAGCGGAACCACAAACTTTACAAGAATATGGTCTCTCTCCTGTGTGTATTCGTAGATGTTCTTTTAAATACGCCTTTCTGGCGAATGGTGTGCTGCAAACATCACAAGAATAGGGTTTTTCTCCACTGTGTGTGATCATGTGTCTTCTTAGAGCAGAGGCACGGCCAAAAACTGAGCTACATTTTTGACAAGAATAAGGTTTTTCACCTGTGTGTGTCCTTATGTGGGCCTTTAGAGCTGAAGTGTTTGAGAAACTTGCACCACATGCTTCACAAAAATGCTTCTCCCCAGTGTGTTGCCGCATGTGGCTTTTAAGCCCTGATGACTGTGAAAATGCAGACCCACACATGCTGCAATGATATGGTTTTTCTCCACTGTGTATCCTCTTGTGCCGTTTTAAGGTGGACGGGTCTGCAAAAGCAGAGCCACATTCTTCACAGCAATATGGTTTCTCTCCACTGTGAGTTCGTCTGTGTGCTTTCAATGCCGACGATTCTGAAAAAGCTGAGCCGCACTCGTCACAACGGTGCGGACGCTCTCCACTGTGAGTGCGCAGGTGTGACTTCAAGTGCGAGTTTCTTGCAAACGAGCACCCGCATGCTGCACAATGAAACGGTCGCTCGCCAGTGTGTATTTGAACGTGTCGCTTGAGGTCCTGACGATACAAGAATGCTGAATTGCACACCTCGCAAATGAAAGATTTAATGCCAAAATGTTTTTGCGTGTGTCGTTTCAGATTGTAATTCCTTGCAAACGATGCGCCACATTCTTCACAGGAATATGGCTTTTCTTGCGAGTGCGTTTGCATGTGTCGGTTTAGGGTTGATTTGGAGGAGCATGACAAGTCGCACACTTCACAGGTGTATGTCTTTTTAGTGCTTTGCATTTTTGTCTTCAGATATTTAAATCTTTCTACTTTTTGTATAAATATATGAGTTCAAGATAAATATATATGTAGTAGTTAAAGTTAAAAAATATATATAGTATGGATATTAATATGTATGTAGTAATTAAAGTTATGAGTATATATATGTTAGTTTAGGTTAGTATATATACATATTAGTTCAAGAATATATGTATATATATATATTTCACATTAAGAATATAAATATATATATAGTTCACGTTAAGAACACACACACAGACACACACACATATATATATATATATAGTTCAAGTTAAGAATATATATATTTATATATAGTTCAAGCTAAGAACATATATAGTAGTACAAGAATATATATATATATATATATATATATATATATATATAGTTCAAGTTAAGAATATATATATATATATATATATATATATATATATATAGTAGTTTAATAAATATTTGTTCAGGTTTAGAATATATGTAGTTCAAGTTATTCTGCTAAATGAATTATTGCATTTGTATGTTTAAGTTATTCTATTTGACTAAGGCGTTTTATCATTTGTATGTTTTAAAGTTGCACACTTTACAGAAATCTTCACATTAAAAAAATCTATAAATTTGGGTTGGCTTGTTTGATGACGCTGTCCATAATGTGTGTTAAATCATACTTTGTCAGTCAATAGACATTTTTGTGGTAACATGGTACTTGCTGAGAATTGGATGATACTACTAAGCCACTGAAATGTTTACATTGGTTGTGTGTGTGTGTGTATATATATATATATATATATATATATATATATAACTACTTCATTTACTCACATAAATTAATATACTAAAGTATAATTTTATGCATAAGCTTTAAGTATTTACTTCAACAGTGCTGAATACATAGGAAGAGCTAGTTAGTAAGTTATAAATTCTTCAGGCTCATGCCTTATATATATATATATTCCGTGGTCAAGGGGTAGAACTGCCGACTGTCATCACGACGGTTGTAGGTTCGATCCTCGGCTTGGGATAGGTGCTAGTCTAGCGGCACTGATGAGTTGTGATACAATGAAACAGGACTGTATGTCGATGACTAAAATATATATATATATATATATATATATATATATATATATATATACTATAAATATATTCTATGATGAAGTTGCTTTATCACCAAAGTTAAACAAAATTGAGCCTGGCCAGTACCAGATGGGTGACCATTTGGGAAGGCTAGACGCCGTATGTACCGTGCCAACTTCTAGAAATTTCCAGGTTGGTATTTAGGGGCACTTAAATTCACTGGAAGAGATGCACCCAAAGTCGTTGTTAAGACATGAATCTCCAAAGTAACTCTGATGTAAAAACTTCTGTCCTGTTGCAGTTGCCTACACTGACAAAGGTTAGCAGTAATAGCAAAAAAAGTATGGTTGGTTCTACACAAAGTCTTCACCATTATAAACAAATCATGTATGTGGATTTCCGAGCTACTTAGTTGTTGTGGCGGAGACTCATACGTCGAAATCAACAGGAGACTTAATCATATAATAATATACCAAGTTACATACTTCATGTGTGCATTTTTTTTGTGGCAGGAAGTTATTTATGCATATATAATTTTAAAATATATTTTACAAAGCTCCTATTAATTTGCACAATTTATTAACTTGTTGGATGAGATCAGCATAACATTGTGAGATATCAGCATTGGTTTTTGGTAGTTGGATAAGTACACTCCCTGTATACTATAAATATATTCTATGATGAAGTTGCTTGATCACCAAAGTTAAGCAAAATTGAGCCTGGCCAGTACCAGATGGGTGACCATTTGGGAAGGCCAGTCACTGTATGTACCATGCCAAGTCATAGAAATTCCCAGGTTGGTATTTGGGGGCACTTAAATTCACTGGGAGAGATGCACCCAAAGCCTTTGGTAAAACATGCATCTAGGAAAATGTAACTCTGATGTAAAAACCTGTGGTCAACTGTATATTCTGTCCTGTGGGATTTTTTCTTGTATATGACAGGAAGTAGTTAATATAATATATATATATATATGTATAAGCAAGATAAGATACTGCAGTACGCTTTCGCTATATGGGAATAACACTTTCTCCCATGAGCCTATTTTCTGCCCACCTGGATTTATAACCCCGAATGACATTGGACTCCTTCCGATAATGGACTACCCAGGTTGTAGCAAGTTCTCTTTTCGTATAATTTTCTCCATATAATTATCCACAACCACTAAAAACTATTTTCAATAATTGTTCTGAAAAGCAAAATAGCGTCCATTCGCAGCTGAACATTTTGCTAACTGCATTTCATTTCCTCTGATGATATGAGCCATTGTTGAAAATCCATGGATTAAGGAAATTAAAATAACCCCTTCTATATATTCCTTTTGTCAAGCAATAAATTCTTAAATCGAATATATGTCTCTATATGTTGTTTTTTCAGAATTTAAAATTAAACCACAAAACTAACATATATATATATATAAACTAACTAATATATATATATATATAATTTCAAAATATATTTTACAAAACTCCTTTTAATATGCTCAATATATTAGTTTGTTGGAGGACATCGGCATAGCATTTTGAGACATCATCAGTTCTTGGTAGTTGGTTAAGTATAGACCTTGCAGTGTGGTCTGATTGTTGAAATACTTGTGTCATCACACATTCAAAAAATTTAATAATTTGGGTTGGATTACAATGTCCTAGTATGTGTAAAATCATACTTTTGAAAAATCAACTTACTGCAAACAGTAGGTAACTTCATCGCAGTTTGCTTAATCTGTGTTAGTCAATGGTACTCACCTTGGATGCAGGTTTGTTTGCATGTGTCTTACTGAGAATTGAAAGATACTACTAAGCCACAGAAATCTGTTTCTACTGGTTGTGTGCGTATATATATATATATATATATATATATATATATATATATATATAAAGTATAAAAAAAATGTCTATTAATTTGCTTGTGTCATTAGCTTGTTTAATGAAATTATTTACTGAGAATGTAGGTAGGTTTCACAGCGGTCTTTGTTGCAGTTTGCTTAATCAATAGACTTTCTTATGTGGTGTAGTAGCGCCACCTGTCGGATTAATCGGAAATCATGACAAGGGCAAATAACCAATGTGTATTGATGAATCTTTGTATACATGTGTGTGCAACATAACTATTTGCATATCAGCTTGAAATTAGTTTGTGAAATAAAGTTGTTTGCGTTTTTAGTAGTTGTTCAACTATATCGATTGCCGAGAAAGTAGGTCGGTCTCACAGTCAGTCTTTGTTGCAGTTTGCTTAATCTGTGTTAGTCAATAGACTAACTGTGGTGTAGTAGCTCATGTGCCAGAGTACTCACGTCATATGGAGGTGTGTTTTCATATGTTTAATTGAGAATTGGACAACATGCTAAGCAGGAATAGACACCACCTGCTGGACAAATCAGAAACCATGACAAGGGCAAATAACCAGTGCGTATTGATGAATCTGTGCGCATGTGTGTGTGTGTGTGTGTGTGCAACATACCTATTTGCATATCAGCTTGAAAAGCATATGTCATTAGCTTGTTGAATGAAGTTATTTGTATTCTTAGTAGTTGTACAACTACATCGATTACTGAGAATGTAGGTCCATTGCACAGTTGGTCTTTGTTGCAGTTTCCTTAATCTGTGTAAGTCCATAGTGCTCAAGTGGCAGAGTACTCACGTCATATGCAAGTGTGTTTTGTCTAATCGAGAATTGGACAACATGCTAAGCACTTGCTCTTGATTTCTTTCTACTATTTGTATGTATATATCTCATTAACTGTCTGCAAAAGAAAAAGAAATGAATTTTTCAAGTTTATTACGTATGAGAGAGAATAAAATATAAAAACTAGCAGGTTGCCCGGTAGTAAAATATGCATAAATATTATATTTTAATTTATACAGAATTCTGATTTTTTATTATAAATCTCACCTGTCTGTTTAAATGTGTGTATGTATGTATGTTTACATGTCTGCCAAAAACTTTCGACAGAGGTGATAGATTTTCACAAGATCGGTATCATTCTTAAGCTCAACCTCCAGAAAATTAGGTAAAAATAAAGAATTCTTATCATTATAATCTTTTTTTGAAATCAGGAACTGTGTTTAAAGTAGTCATTTATTATATAAATCTCACCTGTCTGTTTAAATGTATATATGTATGTATGTATGTATGTCTCGCAAAAATTTTTGACAGAGGTGACAGATTTTCACGAGATTGGTATCATTTTTAAGCTCAACCTTCAGAAAATTAGGTAAAAATAAAGAATTCTTATCTATTATATAAATCTCACCTGTCTGTTTAAATGTATATATGTATGTATGTATGTATGTCTCGCAAAAATTTTTGACAGAGGTGACAGATTTTCACGAGATTGGTATCATTTTTAAGCTCAACCTTCAGAAAATTAGGTAAAAATAAAGAATTCTTATCTATTATATAAATCTCACCTGTCTGTTTAAATGTATATATGTATGTATGTATGTCTCGCAAAAATTTTTGACAGAGGTGACAGATTTTCACGAGATTGGTATCATTTTAAAGCTCAACCCTTCAGACGACAAATATCGAAAAATTAGCTAAAAATATTAATTCCTTCACCTTCGACTGGGCACTTTTCTACAAGGAGAGGGTCGCTTTTTTCTCCAATATTTTCGAAAGTCATCCTCGCTTTTCAATTGACTAGCCTTAATTTAAACCTTTGCCACTTCTGTTTAGGCGATGGATGCAACAGCAAGGACATCACTTTTTTCATGTTCTTTTCCTCATCCGTGGTATGGCTTTGAGCCTGCCTGCCTACTACCAATTTTTTTTCGCTCAACACATGTGAATGAATTTCACGTGTCAAAGCATGCTGCTGACGTCATGAAGTAGGGAATTTCCAATATATTGAGATGGGTTTGAGACACAGAGAGAGTGATTTAGAGGAGAGTCAAGTCGGAGACTGAGAGCTGACACCCTCTTGGATGCACGAGGAGATGAAGCTAGGACACTGTAGTTGTAAATCTTGAATCCCTGGCCATCATCTATCAATCAGAGTATGGCGTATTGTGCCACACTATTGTTATGTAAAAAGGGACAGACGCCAGTCAATAAAAGAGCAAACTACAGGGTGGTCAAAAAGTCAGGTAACATGTTAAAGGTAGAAAAAACAATATGATCCATTATAATCTCTATTCGTTTAATATTATTTGTTTAAATATTTGAGTGTAATATATAAACTACCCCTCCTGATTTCTGGCTTTGGGGCTATGTAAAGGACAGCGTTTATGGCAAGAAGCCTGATACAATAGCGTCTTTAAAGTTATTTATTGAAGAGGAGATAGCGCGGATATAAGTTGACATGATTACACGTGTTACACAATCAGTGGTTAATCGCTTCCAGTGATTGATAGAGATAAATGGACGACAATTAACAAAATAAACATATTTCATGTTTGTTTCATCTTATATTTCAATGTATGGTACTTAAATATACGTGTATTGCTAATATCGTTTTTCTTTAAAATGTTACCTGACTTTTTGACCACCCTGTAGATAAGTTTGAAAATGATATTTGGAAAAGGTTAGAATCGGACCCAGTAAGAAAAATTAAAAAACAATACATATTGAAATCCTAGCAATGTGGAATGATTGTCATTTTTCTTGGAAATAACTAAATATTATTTATGTCAGAGTAAGATATGAACAATGCAGTTTAGTAATAATGATGAAATAAGTAGGTTATAAACGAAACAATTCATTTAGGAATTTCTTTGTTTGCCAAGAGCATGCTTTGACATACATAGGTGAAATCCACGTGTATGAATTTCACGTGTCAAAGCACACCTCTGATGTCATAAAGAAGGGAATTTCCAATATATAGATAGGTTCAAAACAGTACTGAGAGCTGACACCCTCTTGGAGGCAAGAGAAGATGAAGCTAGGACAATGTAATTGTAAAGTCTGGAATCCTTGACCAGCTTCAATCAATCAGCTGGTAGCTTAAAAGCATCATCATTTCGGTTTGTCTTCATCGTCATCCTCGTCGTCATGCCAACAAAGAAAGGTAAATGTGTTTTTGTCTATCATCTGTAAAACGAGTTTTGTGGAATCATAGGTTTGGGGAAAATCTAATATATAAATGACTATTTGTCTGTCAATCCGTCTCCATATTTTCAAACTCTATCTGCTCTAAAACTGAAAATCACAGAGCAATGCTAGGGTCCTAAAATAATTGGATTTTTTACTATTTGTAAAAATCCAAAACTATATTAGTAATGTACAAAATGTATTAAAAAAAAGAAAATGCATACATATATATCTATAAAAGTGAACGTGTTTGTGTGTCTGTGTACATTTCCCTATGCAATAACTCTGTCAATTTTTAGTCTACAGACTCGAAAATTGATATACAGGGTACCGAGATTTGGGAAAATCGATGTGATCTATCTTCAGACAGAAATTTGGCTGTTAAGGGGTCAAAGTTCAACGATTTGTCCTTTAAGAACTCTACCAAACTCCTCCGACAATTTTGGGTCTAATAAACAATTGAAATTTTAGATATAGGTTCCTTGGACATGGATCTAACTTAATAACTTGATTTGAGCCCAAAACAATAACTTTTAAGGGGTTATAATAACTTTGACCCCTTAACAGCCAAATTTCTGTTCAAAAACGGATTACAAAGATTTTCCCAAATCTCACACACAGACACGTTCACTTTTATAGATATATAGATTTAATTTTCAATAAATAAGAATGTAAATATACAAAATACTAATGATAGTGGGGGTGATAAGTAGTCTAATCTTATTCAAGACTGGTAAATTAAAAAATATATCCATTTTGAATTTGGAAACATATGAATCTCACAGGTAAGAAATTAATTTTTATAACATGAATAGATTAGTTCAATTAATTAAGAATAGGAAACTAGATCTAATATTTGTAACATGTCTTATTCTTAAGATGAAGGGAGGTGGTGTTTGATCAACACTGCTGGGGAGCCATGATGTAATATACTGTTTTGTTTTTAAATCCTCTGATGATCACTTAAATTATATTGGCACTATAGTGAATTCGAGAGAGCAAGTTGATGCAGTGATCGAAGGTGATTAAATGACTTACTGACTAAATAGTTTTCTAACAAATGATAAAAAATAAAATTTTTTTTGTATAGTTTTAAAGGTTAAAAACTTCCTAGACTCTCTCTCTCTCTATATATATATATATATATATATATATGTTTTATTTTTTATTACCGTATCTTTCTGTTAAGTTACATTATTGTTTCAGCTACCCAGCCATTTTTTTGGCCGTCTGTAGCTTCCTCAGACTTTTACAGAAATGTCCGTTGTTATGGGATGAAAGAATGATCAGGGGAGGGGTGCGAGGAGAGCGGGGGAAAAAAAGAGGAAGGGAGCAAGGGGGAAAGGTGGGAGGAGGTGCTTGGTATGTCGGTAATGTTCTAGTTTTAGAGTTTAAGGAACTGTTCCATGACTGAATAGAGGTCCTAAGTAATTTGCAATTGTATCTTTTGGAATTGAGCCTGTTTACTTTTAGCATCTGGTTTACTCCAAAATTTATTCCAAAATTAAGGTATGACATAAGTTTAACACATGTCTAAATTGATTGTGTCTAAAAAGAATATATAAAAAAAGTAATGCGTTATCATGCCAGCCACACCCTTGTTTTTTAATTTGATTTTGGGGCACATGTGGAAAAATCCAAAAACCCTTAATACCTCTAAAAGGCTTCATTTTTGGAGGAAATTTGATGCCATTTTTGGATTCCTTGAGTCAAAAAACTTACCTGGTTGAATTTTCAGGGCCATACGATCTGTCACTCAGAAAATATTAAAAGAAATGACATCAACAAATTGTCGCCCAAGTATCACATTATGTGACATACGACAAAACAAAAAAATGCTCTAAATCAGAAACCGCTTGGAGTTACGTGCTCAAATTTTCAGGATTTCTTAGTTCCTATATTTTCTATCTGCAGTGCAAACTACAGCCAGATCTACAGATATGGGTGTCAAGCCCTGGATGAATTGACACGAAATAACCCAGATGGAATTTCGGGCGGAATGACAGGGGTAGCATGCTCTTGTTCCATCAGCCATGACCAAATAGAGGTCCTAAGTAATTTGCAATTGTATTTTTCGGTTGCCCACACTGAGGATTGAACCTTCAGGAAAAGGTCACTTTTTACGATTGATTTTTCCAAGTACTCTAACCACTGTGTCACGGGTCCTTCCAACTTCATATTATTTGGATTCATTGGACTACTGTCCTCATCATGAGTTTCATTTTCACAACGTTTCGGTCAATGTAACCTCCGACCTTCTTCAGGTGTATGTTGTCAAACTCAGGAATGTTTCTTTCAAACTCTGTAATTTTTACACAATTTCTACCCTAACAACCATCTTCGAAATGGCAACTTATCGAGGCATATAAATGTACTAGTTCTATGTCAGCTTTATTTTTGTTCTCACGTAATGCTCGATACTACTTGTTTTGCTAACCAAATAAACGTTTTTTAGGTTTATCTTGTCAAACTTTACCTCACAGGGTAGCATATTTTATTTACTTCATGGGGGTAGCATGCTCTTGTTGCGGCAAGCATGCGGGGTAGAGGTCCTAAGTAATTCACAATTGTATTTTTCGGCCGCCCACACTGAGATACTGGACATGGATCTAACTTAATAACTTGATTTGAGCCCAAAACAATAACTTTTAAGGGGTCATAATAACTTTGACCCCTTAACAGCCAAATTTCTGTTCAAAAACGGATTACAAAGATTTTCCCAAATCTCACACACAGACAAACAGATACACACACAGACACATTCACTTTTATAGATATATAGATTTAATTTTCAATAAATAAGAATGTAAATATACAAAATACTAATGATAGTGGGGGTGATAAGTAGTCTAATCTTATTCAAGACTGGTAAATTAAAAAATATATCCATTTTGAATTTGGAAACAGATGAATCTCACAGGTAAGAAATTAATTTTTATAACATGAATAGATTAGTTCAATTAATTAAGAATAGGAAACTAGATCTAATATTTGTAACATGTCTTATTCTTAAGATGAAGGGAGGTGGTGTTTGATCAACACTGCTGGGGAGCCATGATGTAATATACTGTTCCAACTTCATATTATTTGAATTCATTGGACTACTGTCCTTATCATGAGTTTCATTTTCACAACGTTTCGGTCGATGTAACCTCCGACCTTCTTCAGGTGTATGTTGTCAAACTTGAGAATGTTTCTTTCCAACGCTGTAATTTTTTACACATTTTTTTCTACCCTAACAACCATCTTCAAAATGACGACTTATCGAGGCATATAAATGTACTAGTTCTATATCAGCTTTTTTTTTTGTTCACATGTAATGTTTAATACTACTTGTTTTGCTAATGAAATAAACAATTTTTCAGATAAATACTAAAAACTTATCCAGATAGGTAGAAGAGTAACTTATCTTGTGTGTTGCCTGCTCATTAAATATATTTATTTTTTTTATTCCATTTTTACCCCAAACTCGTATGCTGAAGATGTATCCTCTGACCTCCTTCGGATGTATCTTGTCAAACTCGGGAATGTTTCTTTCAAACTCTATAATTTTTACACAATTTTCTACCCTAACAACCATCTTCAAAATGACGACTTATCGAGGCGTATAAATGTACTAGTTCTATGTCAGCGATGTTTTTTTCTTGTTCTAGCGTAATGCTTAATACTACTTGCTTTGCTTAACCAAATAAATGTAATTTTTAATAAGTAAAAATACTAAAAACTTATCAAGATAGATAGAAGAGTAACTGGTTATAAAATAAACTTATTTTTTGATTGCATTTTTATACCAAACTCGTATTCTGAAGATGTTACCTCTGACCTCCTTCAGGTGCAAAAATGTTTTTTTGATGTTCAACTTTAAAAGATCATAACTTTGTTTCGCTTTCCAGTATAAAAAGCAAAACTGAATCTGCAGCATCAGTTCCCTGGCATTTGTGGCAGGGACGTCCACAAAGCAAATCGGCTTTGATCAATGCGGCAAAAACCATCATATCAAACAACTGCTTTTCAAATCGACACCTCCATTTTTTATCTTAATTTGAACTTAACTGCCGAATATATTTGACCTCATTATCATTAAATTCGTGCACCTGTCAACTTTATAAGCCTTAAATTAACACAGTTTTTACTTCCTCTCCCGTTGTAGCCAAGTCATGTTTTTTTTTCACATTCTTTTCTTCCTTCGTGGTACGGGTTTCAAGCCTGCCTGCCTACCTACTACCACATTTTTTTTTATTTTTGCTCAACACACACCTCTAAACACCCGGGCTAGTAGAGGATAAAAATTACTACCAGAACAGTAGCAGAAACTCGTCATGAAGCACGCGAACAACCGAAGATGTTATATATATTATTTAATCGGAATTCATTATATAAGCCAGAGGCTTACTTGGCCAAAAATGTGGTAAGACGACAACAACTATGGAAGGCAGTAATTGCTTAGAATGCAGTTCGGAGATTCGGAGTTCCTATCCTGTCGTGGTTACCACCTAACGAAGGCCAGAAGAATAGTTGGCCGAAACGTCATGAAACAACAACTAAGAAAGATGAGGATAATAGTCCGAAAAAAAAAAAAAAATTAATTAAAAATAAATGAATTAAAACTAAATTAAGAAGATGTTGTGTTTTGAAAGAAACCTTATATGCTTGTATATAATGATGTTTATCAGCTGTTTTCACTTGTGAAATAATTCATTTCGGATTCCAATTAATGTTGGTTGTCAAGAGAGAAAACGTGCCTTTCTAGGGCTTTCCTCATCTTTGTTTTTTACTTGTATAGAATAGTTTTTTGCGTATTTCAGTGCATTTTTTCGTTTATTGACTCATAAACTTGTATATAATCATGTTTTTTTTTGGGAGGAAAGGCATTTCATCTTCCAGATTGGATCATCAGGAGAGAATACGCACCATTTCAGGGCCTTCTACTCAAATAATCTCAGCTAATAGATTACTAGATACACTGACAATTAGATAAACTGATAGATTAAAAAAAAAAACAGATAATTTATTAATCTGTTCACTATATAAAATACTTAAAGATTTTGTGAAATATGATGTATTTTAATATCTTATGCATGGGACTGGAATCTCATACAGATCTTCGGTTCATTATTAAATTGAATACCTGCCCCGTTAATATATCATCATGTTTCTGTATTTTCTCATAAGAGTAGAACAAGACGTGAGTTAGATTTTTCATCTGGGTAAAATCGATCCCTCAGAAATTAGGATAAGATGAAACATTTGATGGGTCTTTCTTTCGCAAATATCTTATGCATTAAATGAATATGTTTTCTGTTTCTCAGTATATTTTGCCTTAGTGAATACTCAAATTGAATGCAATATTGCACACCTAATTTTAAACCTTCTAACGTGAAAAAACCCAAAACGGAATCGAAAATAGTCACATTTAAAATAGGATGATTTGCTGTGTACGTTTTAGTTTAAAGGGGCGTTAACCTCGTTATTTGAAGGACGCATCTAAAATGCTACTGAGCTTTTGGCTGAAAGCAAGCGAGAGAATCAGATAAATACATAAAAAGACAGGGAAAAAATGAAAGTACAATGGAAGGTAAAGGTGTTTAATCAATATTATTTCAAGAGAAACGTATAAAACGCTAAGCTTTGATGAAACAGACCGAACTTAATTAAAGTTTAAAATGACTTTCACATTTCATGTATGCTGAAGACGAATATCGCATTTGAAGTTTCACATAGTTTTCCATATTTATCGCTTTTGGGGGATATTTCATTGCATTTCTTTGTTTATTGACTTGTACATAGTCACGTTTTTGGAGGGGAAGGTTATTTCATCTTACAGATAATATTGGGTCATCAGGAGAGAATATACACCATTTCGGGGCCTTCCTCTAAAATAATCTCAGCTAATAGATGGATACACCAATAATTAGATAAACTGATAAATAGATAAAAAAAACAGATAATTTATTAATCTGCTAACTATTTAAGCGATGTAATTCCTTATGTTAACAGTAGTGGCCATTTCAGTATGCACGCATATAAATTTACCAACAAAACTTTCAGGCAGCCCCGAAAAACAAAAAAAAAATATCACTAGGTGTCCAGAAAGTGCGTGCTCATTGTACGTTAAATTTATATAGAAAAGTGATCCACACTTTTTGAAAAAGTAATATCCTTATATTATTAAAACTATTTCTTTGCATCACTTTTGAAATATTTGTTTTCAGCATACCCAAAAACCTATATAAGTCGTCAAGGTTTTTTAGAGCTGGAAATAATCTTGACATTGACCAATTTTCTTTATATATATATATGTATATATAAGTTATAAAATACATATGGCGATATATATTTTATAACTTACTAGCTCTACCTACGTATTGAGCACTTTTGAAGTAAATACTTAGTTTACGCATAAATTTATATTTTCGCATATTAATTTTATGTGAGTAAATGAAGTAGTTATATATATATATATATATATATATATATATATATATATATATATATATATATATAAATAAAACAAAAACTACTTTATCAATTTTTACATGACTTTTAGAATATGACATTTTCGTCCAGTGACAAGACAAGCAGAGAATATGTGCTGAAATAATAACGTTATTATTTAGAAAGTCATTCTTAACATAGGGAGGGTGTTTTGTAACTATTCTGTACTTTCATCTAACAATTTGATAAACAAAAGATGGTATATATGCAGAGAGGTTAACGTGCTGAAATAATAACATTATTTAGAAAGCCATTCTTAACATGGGAAGGGTGTTTTTTTTTCTCTGTATTTTCACCAGACAATTTAATTAAAAAACTTTAGCGCTTCTACACTATTGGGAAAAAAATTCAGGAAATCATAAAACTGAATTTCACATAAAAAACAATGGTATCTATGTATTCCTTGTATTTTTAAGATGATTATATCCAAAAATTACGAAAATCAATAAAGTAGAAAATTATTTATTAAAGAAAATTTAAAAAATACAATTTGATGAAAACGATCATAAGGCACAGGAGAGTTCAAGGGGGGGGGGGTAATTTTCCGTTTTGATTTGAACAAAATGGCTGCAATTTTACCAATTTTACAAACTCCATTTATTGACTATAAAATTTATATATATATATATATATATATATATATAAAATAAAAATTACAATTAAATTTACCAAAATGATCCAAGATGGTAAAACTAAAGTATATTGTAAATTTTAAAGAATTAATATTTATAAAGTTATCTCAGCCATATATATATATATATATATATATATATATATATATATATATCTATATATATATATATATATATATATCGTAAAACATATATATATATATATCTATATATATATATATATATATCGTAAAACTCGAATTTAACTTGAATATACTATTAAAAATGGCGCGGTAACAATAAGTGCACATAGAGAAAACATTTTATGATGTACGTATTCATTACAGAACGAAGATGTCATATTCCAAAAATCAAGTAAATTGATCAATTAATTTTTTTTTTTAATCAAAATTTATGATTTCTCATAATTAAAGTAAATGGTTTCCACCTTAACATTTTTTTTTTTTTTACGACCTGCCCCAGCGTAGTATAAACTCCTCCAACCTCCCACTTTTAAAAACAGCTTTTGGAATAAACACCCCTAACCTCCCCATCTTAAGAACAGCTTCCGAAGTTGGGGGTGTTTTTTTTTTTTTTTTACGACCTGCCCCAGCGTAGTATAAACTCCTCCAACCTCCCACTGTTAAAAACAGCTTTCAGAATAAACACCTCTAACCTCCCCATCTTAAGAATGGCTTCCGAAGTTGGGGGTGTTTTTTTTTTGGTACTCATGCAGAGAGTGATCCGTGCTGAAATAATAACGTTATTATTTTAAAAGCCATTCTTAACATGGGGAGGGGAGGGTGGTTTGTACCTATTCTGTAATTTAACCTTACAATTGAAAAAACAAAAACAAAACTATAATTAAACATGGAAATACGATTTAAAAAATAGCGCGGATCACTCTCTGCATTAGCACCTTCTTTTTTTTCAGAAAGCTGTTTTTAATATGAGGAGATTGAGGGTGTTTATATTACGCTGAGGCAGGTTGTACCTTTAAAAAGACGATTTCGGTTTGTATTACTGTATTCGAAAATGTTGTTAAAAAACAAATATTTAACAAATGTTATCAAAGGCAAGATAAGTTACTGTTCTACCTAACTGGATATTTTTTTTAGTGTTTTTATTTAATATAACATGTTTATTCAGCTCGAAAAACATACAACGGTTACCGATGTATTGGAAAGTTAAAAATGGCGACCAACGCTCTGTTAAACACGGTAAGTTTGGGAAAAGGAGTTACAAATAAAAACAAACTAGACAAATAGTTAGAAACTCGTTCAATATATGGTATCCTGACATAGGCTGACATATATTCGGTGGGTTTTTAAAAGTATTTTGCATATTTTTTTATTTTTAACTCCTTTTCCCAAACTTACCGTGTCAAAGAGAGCCTCGGCCGACATTTTAAATTTTCCAATACATCGATAAACACTGAATGTTTTTCGAGCTGAATAAACATGTTACATTAAATAAAAACACTAAAAAATTATCCAGTTAGGTAGAAAAGTAACTTATCTTGCCTTTGGTAACATTTATTTGATATATATTTGTTTTTTGAAAACTTTTTCGAATCTATGTGTATAGTAAAACAAACCCGACAATTTTATGTTTTCGGGTATGTTAAGTGGCAAAAAAAAAAAAAAATGTTACCAAATGCAAGATAAGTTACTCTTCTATCTACCTGGATAAGTTTTTGGTCAATTTTTACGACGTGCGTATTATAAACACCTCCAACCTCCCCATAATTAAGAATGGCTTTCGGAATACCCCTCCAAACTCCACATGTTAAGAACGGCGGTCGAGATTGGGGGGTGTTTATTCCGAAAGCCGTTCTTAACATGGGGAGGTTATGCCCGAGATACGTCGTAAAAATTTATCAACGTTTTTTTTCTTTTTTTTTGGTTAGTGAAACACTGAAACAAGCAGTATCGAGCGTTACGCGAGAACAAAACTCGTAGATTTTTCAAGTACCAACAACAAAAAAAAAAAAACATATAACAAATAAATGTTACCAAAGGCAAGATAAGTTACTCTTTTTTTTACCTAGCTTGATAAGTTTTTAGTGTTTTTATTTATTATATGACGATTTTTGGTTAGCAAAACAAGTAGTATCTAGCGTTACGTGAGAACAAAAAAAAAAAAAATGGCTGCGATCAGACTCGTACATTTTTTAAGTCTCGATAATGGGTTTAAATAAAAGATTAAAATACTGTGTTAGAAATCCAGCCAAAAAAAAATATTACCGTGATATAAACATGGAAACAGACCGTGGTACATTATACTTACATTTAAAATTTTTTTTTTTTTTTAAAGGATGTAAATTTTGTTTTGATTTGTTTTGATTTCATCAAAAAACTGTCGACATCTTGGGCAGGAAGGGCGGTGGACTGACTGGTGGAGATCTGCGATGGGCGGAAGAGAGAAAAACAAACAAGTAAATCACTTTTTTGTACTCGCAACATGGAAGAGTTAACGAAGGGAGGTAATTATTAAAAGTAAATTTTAAGGGTAAATTTTTATTTTCTTTACACTTTTAAAATTGCGGTACTTTTGCAGAATTTGACCCGCCGGCGAGCTCGGTAATCATCGGATTAAGTCGGGCGTTGTACAAATGGTGAAACGCTAAATCGACATATTTAAATTTTCTTTTTTCAGGCCATCCCATAAATTCTGTCCGAATTTTTACTTTTGTTTTTAAATCAAACGAAACTTAAAAAGTATTTGTGTAATTTTTTTACATTTTTATGTTCGGATGCATTTTAACTGATTACATTTTTTTTTACAGAAAGATAAAATTTAAATTTGCTTGGTTATGACCATACGAACATGAAAGTGCCTAAGAATCATTTGAGGCATAGGTATTTTTTTAGATTAGGTCCACCTCTACAATTTTCTTTTAAATGACGACCCTTAAAGGTTTTCGACTATGCTGAATACGGAAATCGCATTGAAATTTTGCAGAAATAAGTATTTACCGAGATATAAAAAATTGTATTTAGCATTGTATTCTTTGGTGACCATCGTTTTTACGCGCGTGCGCGCCATAAACAAATCTACGCGTGTAACAAAGATTTGGAAGAAAAAAAATTAGTTTCAAACTGGCAAAATAGATAATGGCGGGCACGGGAATGAATTTATGCTCTTTCAAAAAAGAAATGAAAATACCGAAGCAGACATATTGTCAGAAGAAACTATCAAAAGTCGACCATATTTTTTTTTTTTTTTTTTTACAAAGTAGTCACCACTTATCAAGGCCCAGAGGCCACTCGAGGATAAGGGTTAATGGGTATACATTAGTTATGGGATTATAGCATAGTCATCATAAGTATTGGAGATTTTGTAAATTGGATTACTTAGAGGGATGGGTCATCAAGAACTTGTTTACATTGGACTTGAAGACAATCAAATTGTAGTCGGCTGGAAAGCAGGCAAATGCAAGAGAGTTCCACAGGTGTACAGTTCTAAGAAAGAAACTTTGTTCATGGAATCTATGTTTAGGTTTATGCACAGATAAAGAGTGTGGGAAAGTAGATTTGGCTAGACGATTGTTTTTCGTGAAAGTTTGACGAGGGGGGGGGCATAGATTGAAGCGCAAACATGCACTTGCTTTCGAAATAATGATAAAGCCGAGACAGGCTCGCAACGTCTCTTCTGTGAGAAAGAGGTTGCTAGGAAGAGAAAAGGGCATCCTCCACTAAGCTACAAAGTCTATTTTGAATCCTGTCAAGGCAGGATAAGCTGCTTCTAGCATCTCCTGCCCAGATGTGGCATTAGCCGTACCTGACTTTTATATAGGTAGAGAATTGCATCAGGAGTAAGATATCTACTGGAGTGGTAGAAGGATCCTACCATTTTTTTTCTGTACTGTCACTTAACAATTTAAGATTTTAGTAGAAAGTTTTTTCAGCTTTTCTTATACCAAAAAATTCTTGAATCTCTTATACCTTCCTTGAATCTCTTATGCCACTTAAAAACTGATGCTCAATTCATGCAAGATGGTCCCAAAAGCAGTCTGAAGCATTTCATAAGTTTCTGTGGCATTTTTTTCCAAGTTTAAAACAGAATTTTATTGCATATCGTTCTTTTAAAGTGTCCTCACATCCATATTGCTGGTCGAATAGCAGTCACAAAGAGAAGTGTTTGTCAGCTTTAACAGCGAAAGCGAGTGACTTTTCACTCGACTGCACCTGTGTCTCATTTCTATTTGGGCAACGCCGGGCACACCCGCTAGTCTATATATATATAAAAGCGAAAATATGTGTATGTATGTTCGCTTTCTGTGTATGTCCAAGAAAGGCTTTTTTCCGAGAAGCGGTTGGTTGGCTCACAACTTCTTAAAACTTTTTATATCTACGAGTTAACAACCGAGGTCGCCTGTCTATTTAATTTGCTCGACTTCGGGAAGATAAATATTCAACATTTGTCGCTCGCCGCATGTGGATTAGGCTTTTTCGTATAATAAAAGCGACACTAATTCTGGCAGTATTTTTCGCGATCGCCGGAAATGTCCGAAAGCAATCTTTGATCAATGTGGAAATATTTTCCTTATATCAGACAATTGCTATTCAATTTGGACGATCCCCTTTTTATAGGGAGCTGGTTTCTCTCCCACCCCCCAACATCTTGGGAAAATAAAAATAAAAAAAGCGTTCCCCGCAGTAAATGAAATACTACTCTGCAGTCAAAGTTGACCTCATTAAGTCATTAAAACGTGCACCGGCCAATTCTAAATAGTTAAATAAATTCAAACATGTTTCCGTTAGTATTTTGCAGTGGCCCAGTGGTTAACGTTGCACGTTTTTTTTCACACTTTAATTTCCAACTTTGCCTCAAGGGTTCGGGTTCGATCCTCATACTTACCTACCAAAACCTTTTTTTTATTTTACCCCCCCCCCCCGAGTTTTGATTTACCCAAAACCACACACACCTCCAAACATCCGGGTAATGCTGGATACCCCCCCCCCCCTAGTCTTAAATAATAGAAAAATCCAGGTTGTCCTCGATGGTCGTAACTCTAAACAATCTACACACATCTATCTATATATCTATAAAAATTAACGTGTCTGTGCGTCTGCCTGCGTGTCTGTCTGTGTACATTTCCCTCCGCAATAACTCTGTCAATTTTTAGTCTACAGACTCTAAATTTGATATACAGGGTACTGAGAGTTGGGAAAATCTATGTGATTGGTTTTCGGCCAGAAATTTGGCTGTACAGGGGTCAAAGTTCAACGATTGACCTTTGAGAACTCTATCAAACTCCTCCGACAATTTTGGGTCTAAACACTTGAAATTTTAGATATAGGTTCCTTGGACATGGATCTAACTTCATAACTTGATTTGAGCCCAAAACAATACATTTTAAGGGTCATAATAGGGGTAAAAGTTTTTAAAAAATTGACCGTTTTTTTTTTGCTCAGTATACACCTCCAAACACCCGGGCAACGCCGGGCACCCATGATAGTATATCTATAAAAGTGAACGTGTGTGTGTGTGTGTGTGTGTGTGTGTGTGTGTGTGTGTGTGTGTGTGTGTCTGTCTGTCTGTGTACATTTCCCTACACAGTGACTCTGTCAATTTTAAGTGTACAGACTCGAAATTTGATATACAGGGTACTGAGATTTGGGGAAAATCTTTGTAATCGGTTTTCCGCCAGAAATTTGGCTGTTAAGAGGTCAAAGTTCAATGAGTTCTTTGAGAACTCTACCAAACCCCTCCAACAATTTTGGGTATAAAGAATTGAAATTTTAGATATAGGTTCCTTTGACATGGATCTAACTGAATAACTTGATTTGAGCCCAAAACAATAAATGTTAAGGGGTCATAATAGTGGTCCAAGTTTTAAAAAATTTGATCTCTGCGGTCTCTACCAAATTACTCAGATAATTTCTGATCTAAACATTTGAAATTTTACATAAAGGGTATTCAGAGATAGGGCAAACTTTTTAATCAGTTTGGGTAAAAAATTTGAGTTACCAATTAGTCCTCGCGCAAAAGACCAGGACACAAAATGTTCTTATAATAATAGAATAACAATAACAAAGACTTTCGCTGGTGAGGACTACTATTGAGCATAACCAGTTATACAGTCCTTTAAAAATTTTCATCTCTATTTTTCTCGTTATTTACTGAATATTTTTAATGAAAACTATATGAAATATGTTTCTTATTAAATTTTAAAGATTCTTTATTCTGAAAGAAGTTTTAAAAAATTTAATCTAAAAAAGTTATTTTAAAGTTTTTGTTAAAATTCAGATTTTTCTCATTATTCAGGCATGTATGACAAAGAGGGAGTTGCACAAAATGGTTGTGGTGTGAGGAGAAATACAAACTGAAACAGAGAGAATATTCAGACCTGTAATAATACAAAGAGGGGGTTGCAAAAATGAGTTGTGGTGTGAGGAGAAATATAGAAAGGTGACAAACGTGCCAAAACCAGTGAGTCGAGCCCAGAGTCACAGTCAGTCAACCAGCATGGGGTAATCATCAGCTCCGTCGGATTTCTTTTTCCCCGACGTTAAAAAATCACTTTCGTGTGCATCATTCATCAACTTCTACACATGGAAGCACTAACAGCGAGAATTAACAGCGAGGGCTGTTAGGGAAAATATTTTTATATTCTCTTTCCTTGCAATGTGATTGGCTGAAAACACAACATCCCTATGCTTCCAATCTGTCAGCGAAGACAAGACGAGTTCTAGCTTTTACGATTGCAAAAATTGCATGAGTGTATACAGCAACTATACACGCCACTGAAACGTTCAACGATGTATTTGCTGCTCCTGCTAATTTTGTTGCTTTCTTGCAACACTGGAACAAGGGCGTATAAGGCCGGCAGTCAAGATGGCAGAAGTCAAGTCCTGGAGAACCGGACTGAACGGGTCGGAACTGAGGATGTTCAAATGCTGCCAAGAATGCATTTCTTTTATTTCTGGCGAAGAACTTAGAAAATTTAAAGCGTTCGAAGACAAGATTTAAATGTTGTAAGAAATTATTTCTCACATCCCAATTTACTCCCTGCAGAGGCAAAAGAATCCACAAATACAAAAACCATACTTTTTCAAACTCAAAATTTATTCACAAGTAACAATGGAAGTTTATTGGTTTTGATATTGTCCTTTTGCAAAACGGTGGAAAGTTTTGTCTCCATACACATGGAGCCGGTAGTATGAACTCCTATTCTCGGAGTGTTAGTTCTTTGTTCCTCGAAAGGATCCATGAATGTTCATGGTGGACTCGGCCGGAATATTGGTGCCTACAATTAAGCATAATGTGAGTCACTTGGGACTCTAGTTGAATTGAGATAAGATCCAATATTTGGTAAATAAACCATGAAGAACTGTTCTTGAATGTCATCCTTAATTTGGATAGTTTCAGCAGTATAAAGTTGTCTCTGCTTGTAGAGATGTGATCCCTTAGTAATTGTCTATATTTTTGAGATGAGGTGTTTTCATTGATTGAGATTGTCGGACTGATTGTCCTAGTGACATATAGCCGAGTGGTCCTAGACGTTTTATCAAAGTTTACAGTTACCCAAAGGTGCTGAGTTCAATCCTGAATGAAGGCAGTGAAAAGTAACCTTCAAAACAGAGAATCAGCAACTATGTCCCAGAGCCTAGCTGGAGTCCGAACACGGTACCCCCGTAATAATAATAAAGGGTTGGGTTCGAGACTCCTAGCAAACGGTTCCCCAGTTCAATACAAAACGCCTGATAAAGGCCGGAGGGCAAAACGGCCGAAACGTTGTGACTATAACAACCAAGATGACGAAGTCAGTCCGACAATCTCAATCAATGTGATCCCTTGTTCATGAAAACAACGATAAAGCAGAGACAGGCTTGCAACGTCTCTTCTGTGAGAAAGAGATTGCAGGGAAGAGAAAAGGGCATCACCCACTAAGCTACAAAGTCTATTTTGAACTCTGTCAAAGCAGGATAAGCTGCTTCTAGCAGATCCTGCCCATTGGACATACCCAGAAGCTCCAAGAAGTTCTTTCTTGACTGCCATGGACTCATGATCTTGAACTAGGCTTAACAACTGCTTAATTCCACAGAGATAGTCATTCAAGGATCTTGTTAAATTAATATGTGTAGTGAGTCGGCTCACTACAAATATTAAGTGATTGTACAAGCAACATTTTGGTTTCACACACAATTTTTGCAATAAAAACTAGCAGCCGACAGCCATTACTGACAAGCAGTGCTTCATCTCGTGTCGTCGAGATTTGAAATTCATTTCCACCTAGCTTGTCCAATCACAAGTTAGCTTTCTGTCATGTGACAGAGTTTATAAAAGACATAACCGGAAACCATCAGTCTCTTTCTAGCTGGTCTGTCAAACAACAAACATCACTCCTGCCCAAATATTGCAACAGTACTCCATCGTTGAATGTTGCGCGAGCCTTTCCTAAAACACACGTTCACATCTCAAGCTATATTACTTGTTGCATACATACGCGCACACAAACATACGTGCCCACGTCCACACACGTACATATATTCACGTTCGTGTACATACACTCACATTCACGTGTATATACACACACGCTAATGTACACACATGTACTCACACATGCGCACACACAGATGGACGACGTCACTTCCTTTCAATGGAAGTGACGTCGTCCATCTGTGTGTGTACGTGTGCGCGTGTGTGAGTACATGTGTGTACGTTAGCGTATGTACGCGAACGTGAATATATGTATGTGTGTGGACGTGCACACGTATGTTTGTGTGCACGTATGTATGTGACAAGTAATATAGCTTGAGATGTGAACGTGTGTTTTTGTGTGAGACTTGAAAAGGCTCACGCAACGTTCCAAGAAGTTCTCTCTTGACTGCCATGGACTAGCTGGTCTGTCGAACAACAAACATCACCTCAGGCCTGGCATGAGTATAAAAACAAACTTCTATCCCTAACTACTATTTGTTTCCACGGGCGGTACCCTGAAACGAACATTTATGGTATTATTACCATACATTAACATGGGTACTAATTAGAGGTCACCATTTCAGTAGGTTCCCACTTCGGGGCGCCTCCGATAACAGGGAGAACTGGAGCGCTGAAATAGAAAGAAATACTGGTAAAAGAAGACATTGTCTTCTTATAAAAATGAGGACGTGTAACGCGACTTTGTTATGAATTCATGAGGTTTTATATATCCAATATATATGTGTGTTTTCCGAAACTCGGGTTACAAAGAAAGACAGTGCATTTTTGTAAAGTCTGTATTAATGTTCAATGCTCCTCTTGGCTACCTAACGGGAGCTGAGGAGTGAGGCGTGTGTTCTGTCTCTAGTCACCATGGAAGTAAGGACGTTTCCTTCACTCGAATGTCCCACGTAAACCGTTCTCGCTTTTCATTGGCTGGAACCTCTGATGACGTATAAGAAGAAAGGAAGGAAAAGAGAAAAGAGTAGGGAGAAAGAGAGAACTAAGGTGAGAATACAGCCTAGTCTCGTAGTAGTAGCAGCAGCTCGCTACACATTCTTTATCACGCTCATGACAGCACGGCAACGCACTGAAGTCTTTGCCTTTTCTTTCTCTTTTTGTTTTGACGATTACTGCTGTAAACATGTGCGCACACAAATATGCAACCATCGTATCTTTCAGACCAGCATACATCGTTATACATTTTGTACATTTATGTTAGTTTATTTTTAATGTTTGATCAGTTCACTGGATCACCGAAGTTAAGCAACATTGAACCTGGTCAGTACTAAATGGGTAACCGTTTGGGAATTCTAAGTGCTGTGTGTGGTCTCCACATGATAGATGTATCGAGACACAGGAATGGGTGATCTTCACTTATTTCGGCATTGTTTCCAGTCATCTTGGACTTCTCCTTGCCGATTCAGGAGAGGTGTGGTTGGTGATTGCGCAACCCTTGCCTACAGAGGGGTATCCTTTGTCTTTCGAGACTAAACGGAGGCATTGATTGATGGGAGATGGCATTGATTAGCATTCCAGTGTGTAGAGACAGGTTCCATTCTAGAAGTAGTCCTTCAAGGATTGAGTTTAAATTTTCTTTTTTTTTTTTATTTACATGGGGTTCACCACTTATCAAGGCCCGAAGGCCACTCAGGGATAAGGGTTATTGCGTGTACAGTAATCAATGAGATAGTATTGTAGTAATCATTAGTATTGGGGGTTTTGGTAGAGTGTCTTACTTAAGGGGGCGGTTTGTCAGGAGTTTGTTTATGTTGGACTTGAAGACGTCCAAGTTGTAGTCAGGTGGGAAACAGGCAAGCGGCAGAGAGTTCCACTGGCGTGCAGTTCTAAGAAAGAAGCTTTGCCTAAATCCAAACGTAGATTCCATGAGCAAAGCTTCTTTCTTAGAACTGCACGCCAGTGGAACTCTCTGCCGCTTGCCTGTTTCCCACCTGACTACAACAGATAAAGAGTGGGGAAAATTGTTGATAGTAGTTTCAGTCAGATGGGTGTTTCTCGCGAAAGATTGACGAGGGGGGACGAGGGATTGGAGCTCAGACGAGCACCTGCCATGGAAATAACGATAAAACAAAGACAGGCTCGCAACGTCTCTTCTGTGGGAGAGAGGTTGCAGGGAAGAGAAACAGGCATCCCCCACTAAGCCACGAAGTCTATTTGGTACTGTGTCAAAGCAGGGTAGGCTGTTTTTAGCAGCTCCTGTCCAGATGTGGCAGCAGTATTCCATCCTTGGAGGTACTTGGCTTTTATACAGATAGATTAATACATCAAAGAGTATAGTTGGTCTTCGTGTGACCAAACTACTTTACATCCAAGAAGAGAGAAATGTTAATATTATCGACACAAACTGGCTAACGCTACAATGCTAATACTGATTTCCATAATGGTAAACACATACACAACACATCTTTCTTTGTTTTTTTTTTTACATAGGAGTCACCACTTATCAAGGGCTGGAGGCCACTCGAGAATAAGGATTAATGGGTGTACATTAGTCAATGCGATTATAGGGGAGTAATTGTAAGTAGTGAAAATTTTGTAAATTGGATTACTTTAGGGGAACAGTTTATCAAGAACTTGTTTACATTAGACTTGAAGACAATCAAATTATAATCAGCTGGAAAGACAGACAAATGGAAGAGAGTTCTACGGGCGTGCAGTTTTAAGAAAGAAACTTTGTTCATGGAATCTACATTTAGGTTCAGGCACAGATAAAGAGTGTGGGAAATTATTGATAGTGGTTTTGGCTAGACGAGTGTTTTTCGTGAAAGTTTGGCAAGGAGAGGGGCAGAGATCGAAGCTCAGATGGTTTGCTTAAATGCATGTTACATTAAAAAGGCATGTTCCTATATGGTCGTGATGTGAGCATAGGTAAACATTTCCAAATCCCAAACAAAAATATGAAAATAAAAGTTGTCATAAATGGCATTAAGACAAAGGCGAATTTTAAAAGTTCAACATGATATTTTATTTAACAATATAAGAAACTGTAAACTTTGATAAAACGTCTAGGACCACTCGGCTATATGTCACTAGGACAATCAGTCCGACAATCTCAATCAATGAAAACACCTCATCTCAAAAATACAGACAATTACTAAGGGATCACATCTCTACAAGCAGAGACAACTTTATACTGCTGAAACTATCCAAATTAAGAATGACATTCAAGAACAGTTCTTCATGGTTTATTTACCAAATATTGGATCTTATACATTTTCCAATTTTGACTCCCATGAAAGCCATTTTAACCGGTTAAAGACCCATAAAGAAACATTCTATAAAAAAATCCAGAAAAAAAAAAGATCTTCTTTTGTTTTTACCCACCAATGGTATCTCCCATTAATAATCCCCCCCCCCCTAAAAAAAAAACAGCAAAATTGTAGAAATAAAAAATAATCTATATATTAATACAATAGCGTGTGTTATTTTGCGTATCACACTTACAACCGGGTCGTTTAATTGTTATGTAATTCCATTTTTTGTCATCAATAATTTTACCAAGAATTCTTCATAAGTTTTGGTTTCTATTCCGATTATAACTAATAATAATCTATTTTTTTATAAATAATTTTATCAAGAATTCTCCATAAGTTTTGGTTTTGGTTTCAATTATGGCCGAAGGAACTAAAGTTATATATATATATATATATATATATATATATATATATATATATATATATATATATATATATATACACATATATATATATAATATAAAGCTGAACGTCTGTGTATGTGTCTGGTCACAAATAGGCTTCTATATGGTTGACTATTATAGAAAACAGATCGCATATAATGATAGAAGATGTATCGAGACACAGGAATGGGTATGTTTGATCTGGCCTAATGATGATTCATTAAATTTATAAAGTATGATTTTTAAACATTTATATAATACAATAATTTGAAATCTATGATAAAATAATTTAAAATTACAATTAAAATCCAATTTTACAAACTAAAATCAATTTTAGAATTTAAAAGTTAAGTAAATGCAAGTTTTTTTGTTTTTTATAAAGAAAAAAAACTAGGTCTTGTCTTTTTCACTGGCCCAGTTTATAATGGTTTGCTTTCCTTCTATGTATACAATTTTTCAAAAAATATAAACATGATCTTATTTTAGGATTTTCCTTATAATTGAGCATGCTGCTGGGTTTCTTTTTCCCCAAAAAGCTAATTATATATATATATATATATATATAAAAAAGCTAATTATATATATATATATATATATATATAAAGCTGAGCATCTGTGTATGTGTCTGGTCACGAATAGGCTCCTATATGGTTGAATATTATAGAAAACAGATCGCATATAATAATAGAAGATGTATCGAGACACAGGAATGGCTATGTTTGATCTGGCCTAATAATGATTCATTAAAATTGTGGGGTCTGCGTTCGCGCCTGGTCCACAAAGTATGGAAATAAAAAATTTAAAAATTACAAAAAAAAAAACGTTTACAAGTGTTTTTGATATAGATGTACATAAGAATATTTTGATAAGTATGTTTTAACTTAAATAGGGATGGTATAATAAAATTGTGGGGTCTGTGTTCGTGCCTGGCCTCCATAGAATGGAAATAGGCACAAACTTTAATAAAAACTTTTCATATCTATCTGCGTAAGTATACTTTGATAATTATGTGTCAGTTTGAAGAAATATGGTATAATAAAATTATGGGGTTTTCGTTCGCGCCTGACCTCCATAGAATGAAAATATGTCACAAAGTTTAACAAGGTCTTTTAATATAGATCCACAGAATATTGTGATAAGTGTTTCAGTGTGAACAGGTATGATATAATAAATTATGGGGTTTATCTATTTTATTTTTATTTTCATCATATTTTGCTTTGGTTTTGATACCCCCAAATTCGAAGCTATCTCTTTACAACCCTTCCTTTTCATAACCTATCATACTTTCATAAATCAGAGTCCCTTTTCTGTATGCTGTTTTTGAACCCAGTCAACGACGGGTACTTTTGCTAGTATATATATATAAATTCATAAGTTTGGGATTCAGTTTCGATTCAAGTTGATGAACCTAAGTCATATAGATATATATTTTTTTTTGGGGGGGGGGGGGAAATCGAAACTTTATGATAAATAAAAATCGATAGAACATTAACTCTATAATAATATATACGAAATCTGCAAGACTAAAAATATCATATTTAAACGATCTTTGAACATTTTACTGTAAGATATCATTTCGGGGCATCGCGATAGTACAATATCATCTCCAAAAAGTTAAAAAGCTGCAGTTTCCGTCGAGAAGCAAATTCTGGGCGGTCTTACTAAAACTGTACGTCTACTTTATGTCCGTCTAATTGCTGCTGCTCCTGATGATTATGAAGCAACTTCTTTAAAGACACTTCCGGTTTTGCCAGTGGAAATTATCGTGTGCTATTTAAAAAATATATATATATTATCTTTGTTAAAGAAAATACAATAATGTTCGGACAAGTGATCTTTTCCTAAGAATTTGTAAAATACAATATCAGATCTGCATAAAATAAAATTAGAATTATATTTAGTAATTTACACTAGATTTCGGGGATTCAAAAACAAGAAAAGAATCGAGTTTTCGACCATTCGCATGCTGTTTGTTTTGTTTTTGCGTTTAACATCATCTCCAAATAGTTAAAAAGCTGCAGTTTCCGTCGGGAAGCAAATTCTGGATTTCTTTCTGTGTCCGTTGCAAATAACTACCGGTTGAAGCAGCCATCTTGTTTTTGGATTATTTTCTATTCGTCGAAATTGTATAGACGGAAAACGTTAGGTAATCGAGAGCAACCTCCCTTATTTTTTTTATTACCTGCCTTTTGAATAACTTTTTACTTACGTACGAAACAATAAAATCGTTACGACATGTTCATCAATTAAACGTCCCTGCTAGCTTGGATAAATACTTTTGCAGTTTTCTTGGCCTTCGGGACAAGATTAAAGTGTAGTATCTGTTCTTCAGATGCTGCACTTCCATTTCTTGTTCTCTTTCGGTGGAGGAGAAATCCTTCACGACTGAGACAATTTTTATTTCTGTACCTTTTCTCCACGTTAAAAAACGACCCTGGTGTCTAACTCTGTCCCGTGGGGAGGCATAGTAAATAGGTACAATAATATCAGAGCGTGTCCATTTACAGTGAATATCTACTGAAGACCAACGTCAATATATGACATATGAAGGAATTTCCTGTGGAATTTACACAGGTCCTACTAGTTAATTAATATTGGCTTTGAAGGTGTAGTGGCTCTCATAAACTTCATTTATAGCTGGAAATGTCTTTTCAATCATTAAATCATTCATTGAAGCAAAACATCAAAAACAGTTTCAGCAGCTCAAAATAGTTTTGCTATCATGACTCAAAGTTTTTAAAAGTGGAACAAAACCGCCATTGAAAAGTTGACACTAACGTAATGGAAACTAATACTGTGAAATTAAAAAAAAAGGCCAAATTTATGGCCAAATCTTAAAAAAAGGCCGAAATATACATTTTGAGACCAAACTGCTTTAAAAATGGCCAGATTAATTAATAGTCTTAAGGACACTAATTACGGCTCATAGACACAAACTACGCACTCCAATGTTGGACGCAAGATGACGCACTATTTTGCAATAAAGTACGATAAAGTTCATATATTATTCCTTAATTGGAATTCATTTTTGAGATGAGCATTATATATATTAATTTTATTTTTATTTCGGACTATTATTCTCATCTTTATTGTTGTTTTTCATCTTTATTGGTTGTTGTTTTTCACGATGTTTCGGCTAACTATTCCTCTTCGTCAAGTGGTAACCGCGATGGATATGAACTTTGAATCTCCTAACTGCACTCTCAGCAGTTACCACGTTTTGGCCAAGTAAACCTCTGGCACGCTTTGGGTAGGATTGAAACCGCTATCTTCAGACAATGTCCATCTGGAACCGTAGAGATTCAACGTCTCTATCAACTGCGCCACGGGCCCCGAACCAATAAAGATGAAAACAACAACTAATAAAGATGAGACTAGTAGTCCGAAATAAAAATAAATTAATATATATATAATGCTCGTACTTCTTTCAAACTTCTCGAGTTAACATGGAACATAAGTTGGAACAGATACATTGAGAGCATTGCCAAGGTGGGCAAAGAAGGTGGGCTCTCTCTACCATGCTAGAAAGCTACTAACACCCAAAAGTATCTTGTACCTCTATAAGGTCACCATTCGCTCATGTATGGAGTATTGTTGTCATATTTGGGCTAGTGTATCTGCTACTTGTCTCTCACTCCTAGGCAAGGTTCAAACTGATAGATCCTGAACTGTCATCTAAGCTTCAACCTCTGTCCCATCAACAAAATGTTAGCTGCATCTCTCTGCCTGTTCTACAATTATTTAATTGGTGAATGCTCTGACGAACTACAAGCCCTTGTACCCCCTCGATTTAAATACTCCCTACAAACTCGACAAGCAGCAAAATCCCACCCCTATACAATAAAGATCCTTAGATGTAAGAAAGCCTTCTACTCTAGTAGTTTCTTCCCTAGAACTGTTAAGACTTTGGAATTTCTTGCCAGGTTCCTGCTTTCTCAATTGTACTGACATGTAGAAGTTACAATTGTAATGTGAACAAGCATCTTGCTTCTCAACTCCCTACATATATCCCTGATAGTAGCCCCCTGCATCAAAGTAGCACTGTGCCTGGTTTGGAGTGATAATAATAGTAGGTTGGTGCAAAAACAATATTGTTTTCTCATATCTGTTACTTTTATATATGACTAGCGAGGGGTACCCGGCGTTTCCCGGGTGTTTGGGGGTTTTAAAAAAAAAGTAAGTATAAGGATCGAACCCGAACCGTTGAGGCAAAGTTGTGAAAAAAAAAGTGCGATGTTAACCATTGCCCCACCGCGACATGCTTAGGGAAACACGTTTGAATTTATTTAATTAGTTGGATTTAGCAGGTGCTCGCTTTAATGAGTTAATGAGGTTAGTTTGACTGCGGGATTTCATTTACTGCTGAATGCTTTTTTCCTCGCCCCCAAAATGTTATAGGAAAAAGAGTAACCCACATGCGGCGAGCGAAAATATTGAATATTTATCTTCCCAAAATCGACCAAATTAAATAGACAGGCGAGCTTCGTTGTTAACTGTGATATATTACCATTTATATGTGATATAAAAAGTTTTAAAAAGTTGTGAACCGACCGACCGCTTCTCTGAAAGAAGCCTTTTGTAGACACACAGAAAAAGCGAACACACATACAAACATTTTCGCTTTTATATTTATAGATGTTATATTCGCATATCTCTCCACATTTCCATGAATAAACCGGAAATCAGCAAGGCAATGACGGCAGCAACAATGGCGACCCTAAGACAAATCTGTTCGCCGTTACAACGTAGTCAAACACAATAAATACACAGGACAATTTCAAATCCCATCTCTTTAAATACACACATCATTAAAATAACTCGCACCTTACTTCAACATAGAAAACCTCCAGAGAAAGTTGCACAGCAAAAGAAAAAACCTAAATAAAAAATCACAGACACTACCGTAAACGCAACTCAGATAGCATAAAAACGCAAATAATGATTCCACAAAACACCCCAACAATACGACACCGACTAGGTTACATTCACAACTTTCTCAGCTTTAAATCGATATAACACATGCATACACACACCAAACAGATAATTCTCTACAATCCATTAAAGCACGAGAAACAAACACAAATAAAAAATACGACGGCCATTTTGACGCCGGAGCCGATGTGCCTTTTACTACGTCCGCACGTGCCGTATAAATAAGCCGGCCGTCAGAGAAAAAGTCAGTCTTCCAGCAGATCGCCAGCCAGAGCAGGTCGCCTCGCTACCAGTAGAAGCGGACACAGCTGTTCCCCTCAACTCTTTGCAGCAGCTCAGCGACAGCCGTTCCCCTCAACCTTCCAACAGCAGCAGCAGCAACAGCCGTTCCCCTCAACCTTCCAACAGCAGCAGCAGCAACAGCCGTTCCCCTCAACTTTCTAGCAGCAGCAGCGGCAGCAGCAGTAGCCGTTCCATTCAACTCCATCTAGCAGCAGCTCAGCGACAGCCGTTCCCCTCAACCTTCCAACAGCAGCAGCAACAGCCGTTCCCCTCAACCTTCCAACAGCAGCAGCAGCAACAGCCGTTCCCCTCAGCCTCTAGCAGCAGCAGCAACAGCCGTTCCCCTCAACTTTCTAGCAGCAGCAGCGGCAGCAGCAACAGCCGTTCCCTTCAGCTCCATCCAGCAGTAGCAGCGGCACCTCAGCGACAGCAGTTTGATTCAAAGCGCCTAGTCACCATATCACCGCTTGTTCCAGTCCCGGACGTCATCCCTAGACCGTACCAGCATCTAGGCCCCTGTACCTGCCCGAACCTGATCAGGCCAGGATCACTACCTCTCTAATCCTTATTCCGGCCTTCCTGACGCCCAGCTGACCGTTCCGGCTTTGATTGAGGATATATATGCTTATTCACTTTGACCCTCAATAAAGGTTGAAACCAAATTACTTCGTTTGTTCTCCTTGCTTCCATACGCTCGTGTTATTTTATAACAACTGGTGTCAGAGCGTTCAGCAAGATGAGTACAGACAGCTACGAGGGTTTCACGCGGTCAGAACTATTCACACTGATCAAAGAACAGAAGCATCTGCTGTTCAACTTGAGGACAAGCTCAACACAACCATCGGAAGAGGCACTTCAGGAGATCCGAAATGACATAGATGCCATGACAACCGCCCTGAGATCAACAGCAATAACAACAGCCACCAACCCCCACACAAGCAGCGACTACAGTATGCTAATGCGCCAGCAAACAATTCGGGACGCCATGAGACAACAGAAGCCCTTCCGCCCTGGACAGGACGTAAACCAGTTCTTATCAGCGCTCACCAAAATATACGCAATACACGTCTTACCGGAGGGAGCAACATACCCAAGCCTGGAGGGCGAATTTGTCAAGGCCGCGAAAGACATGCTGGACCAGGGTATATTTCAGTAAATGCTGGATTCTGCACAAGATACATCCACCTTCAACAACCTGAAGGAGTATCTACTGACAACACACGGCAGCCAAATGACCACCTTCCAACATCTAAGCAAGGCCTGGGACTTAGAACGACATGACGGCGAAAAACTAACCGATTTTGCCGGTCGACTCGAAACCACACTCAGGGAAGCGGCCGTCCACATCAAGGCAAAACACAGAAAGGACAGAAACAATGAACTATCCGTTGACGGACTCATAGCAATAATAGGCGCAATGCTTATGAGTGAAAAGGTGAAAGCATGGAACACAAATATCTACCCGCACCTCGTCAGAACAATGGACAACCACTATACGGCAACTGGTATAGCGGCTGAAGCACAGCGATACCTGGATCGCGGCATAAAATCCGATGTCACCAATTCCCAAGACTCAGCACTCCTCTCTCAAGAGCACCACTTGAGACAAAGAAAACCTTACCATATAACAAACATGCACACCCACTCTAGTGGACGCAAGCGCTCGAACTTGACAGACACACACAAGAAAACTGATCAACGTCAACATCAGCAGCAAGAAGCTCGCAGGCAAACAGTAAGTTTCCCTGTATGCCAGAGATACCTCAGAGGCCTATCCTGCTTTAGGCAAAATTGCAGATACCGTCACCCACCCCGCACCCAAACACAAGCCCTTGTCGCAACAACAGGCAACAACATGCCGGAGACAGAGGACCAGGATTTTCACTTCGGTCAGGACGAGATGTGATGCCCCGCCCGACCCGCTCCAATATCAGCCATCACGTCTTCAACTTTCAAGAGCAATCTAACTATTCACCACTTGTCTACTCCACCTTTTACATTGGTGACACAAAGTTCTCAGACATCGCGATGCTCGACTCAGGATGCTCGACCTGCATCATACCAGCATCACAACTACCAGACGAAGCCAAGAAGCACATAAAACGCTCGGACGTCAAAGTGAGGGGCATCAATGGCAGCATTACCGCACTTGGCCAACTAACATGCGACATTGTAATCGGCAACCAGAACACACCCGCATTCTGTGGCATAAACGCCCTAATAACGGCACAATCTACACCAATCCTGATCGGCCAAAACATCCTATGCCATGATACCCTCATCTCGTACACGGTCGACAACGAAAAAGCGAAAGTGGAGTTCAAACGCACACTTGCCCAAGGAGGCTCCACACACACAGCTAACATCGTACGGCAAACGTCGTCACCAAACAGTCCCACAGACGACTCCCAGACCAAGGTCATCCAGGACTACCTAGCTATCGGACCCCATCCCGAACTCCACACCTTGGATGAAAAGCTTACATGGCTAAAACACAACACAGGACTCACACTACCAAACCATCCCAACCGTGATGAACTTGAGGCCACCACCAACCTACTAATCCGCTATGCCGACATCATCGGTACTGAGAATGGCGACAAGGGCACATTCATCCGCCCCATTCGGATACCAACCAACGGCCAATCACGCAGCCAAAAACATCCGATTGCTCAAGCCCTGGAAGAGGAGGTCAATGCCGAGATTGGCCGCATGGCAAGCAAAGGCATCATTGAAGCCTGCAGCGACCCCAAAGGTTTCAACAGTCCAGTATTCGCCGTACGTAAGAAAAATGGGTCAATTCGCATCGTTGCAAACTTTAAAAGAACACTAAACAAAGTGCTAGTCGATCTGGACCCCTACCCAATACCCAGGATGGATCACCTGCTCAACAAAATCGGCAAGGGCAACAGGTATTTTGCATCCCTGGATCTGCGTAGTGGATATTGGCAGATTGAAATAGATGAGCAGGACCGGCACAAAACAGCCTTCACATGGAAGGACAAATGCTACCAGTACACACGCCTGGCCTTTGGTCTCACTTCGGCCGGACAAATCTTTTCCCGTTGCGTAGCAGAGGCCTTAGCCACGGTCACATCTCGCAGCAACATATCATCTTACATCGACGACAACCTGGTGCATGCTAAGACATTCAAGGAGTACATCATCGCGCTAGAACAACTGTTCATGGCCCTCCAAAAGTTTGGACTTAAGCTGAACCCAGACAAATGCTCCTTCCTCGCACCTGAGGCCAAATTTCTCGGCCGCATAATAAACAGCGAAGGGTTCAAGGCCGACCCCGAATATGTTCGTGCCATAGGAGAAATGAAACCCCCAACCTCAAGAAAGGAACTCCAAAGTCTCATCGGCCGCTTGGTCTGGATCAGACAATTCCTTGAGACGCGCCTTCATGAACAGATCAGATCAAGCATGTTCTCAAAACTCATGGCCCCTATACACGAACTCAACAAGGTCAACAAGCCATTCCACTGGACCGAGAATGCAGACAGAGCATTCAGGAAGATCAAGGACCGATTATCCTCCCCGCCGGTTATCTCGTTTCCAGACTTCTCCATGCCCTTCACGCTCACTACTGATGCCAGTGATGTCGCATGCGGAGCAATCCTGATGCAAGAGTCCAGCAACGGGAAGAAGAACATTGTCGGAGCCGCGTCCCACTCCTTCAATACAACAGAGCAAAACTGGTCTACAACGGAACGCGAGGCATATGCAGTGAAGTGGGCGATACTGAAATTTGACTACTTTCTACGTAACCGTCCCTTCGTGGTGTTCACTGACCACAAATCTCTGACATATCTTGACCAACGGGAATTCAACAATGCAAAAATACGAAGATGGCAGGATGAGATATCGTGCTACAAATTCGTATTAGAATACGTGGAGGGCGAATCTAACGTTTGGGCTGATATGCTCAGCAGAGGCTGTGGACAGAAGAAGATCAAGACTCCCAGCGACCCCAATCCAGCAGGAAGGACATTCATACTGGATGGCTCAAGCTTACGCATCTACGTCCCATCATGGTGCATCAATGACATCGACAGTCTGAAACTTATTCCCAAGACGCACACACCACGGAACGCCCACACGCAAAGACGCATCAGCGACACGTTTTTCGCATACCACACCAACTCCTCCATTCCTGCTGAACAAATCTGTGAACACCTGGATATTGCAACCGAACAACAGAAGGATGACACCCTGGCCGGAATCATACACGCACTCCAAACATCATACCCGGACGGCCCACAAATTGACCCCGATGACCACCGAGCTAAGTTATTCAAGAGAAAGCTACATCAATTCTTCTTAGAACCAGGAACCACGGTCCTAATGATAAGAGACCACAAACATACCCCTAGGCTGGTCGTACCATACAAGCTCAGACCCAAATACCTGCATCAAGCACACGACGCCAACAACCACTCAGGCATAACACGGATGCAGGAACTCCTCTCCGGTTACTGGTGGGAGTCCAAGAACAAAGACATCAAGGCTTATGCTGATTCCTGCATCACATGTGCAAAATGCAAGGGAAATTATGGCAGACGCACCCGCTGGCCCATGGGCCACTGCAAGCGGGGTAAGAGACCATTTGAACTCGTCTTTGTTGACTTTGTCACAATGTCCAACTCAAAGGGGAAAAGATATATACTTACGATACTGGACAGCTTCAGCCGGCATCTCACAGCTATACCATGTGCAAGAGACCGTGCCATCGACGCCGCCCGTGGTTTATACCAGTTCTTCCTCCGACACAGAGAAATCCCACGCATAGTGTCCTCCGACCGAGGTACACACTTCACAGGGGAAGTCTATCGACAGTTCTGCGAACAAATGGCCATCACACAGGAACTGCATTGCCCGTGGCGCCCACAAAGCTCAGGGAACATAGAGAGACAACATCGAACAATGAAGAACGCCATCTACATGCTGTGTGAAGACAGGAATTGCGAGTGGACAGATGTTCTCGAATCTGTTGTGTCTTCCATGAACGCCACAATCAACAACGCCACCGGTGTCTCCCCGCATTTCACAGTCACGGGCCGCCACCCTAGCATCGGCTTGCCAACACCCCACAGAAGGGAAGCCAGGAGCGATGACCCAGGTGCATATGGCATGCAAATCAACGCCCTGCTAAGACAGGTTCATCACCGTGTCGCCCTGGCCAATGATGAAGCAGATCATAAAATGGAGAACTGCGAAAAGCACTTCTCCCACGAGAACCCGCTACAAGTAGGAGACAAGGTCCTACTTCACCGTCCTCAATCAGCCATGGCCAAATCAACACACATGCAATGGATAGGAAGCTTCACTATCACCAAAACCAACAGCTTGATGTACCAAGTACAAGATGAGAGTGGCATCACAACCTGGGTACACCGGGCGCACATCCGACGAATAGCACCACGCCCGCCGCACCTGTCTATCACAAACCTCCCACCCCCACCCAGCATCACCGACGAACAGCATTCCACGAACGGCCCCACATGCAATCCGGACGAGAATCGGACGCCATCCTCACAAGCCGGCCAACCCAGGAGATTACCAGCCAGAACAACAAGAGGACAACTCCCTACACGCTTCAGAGACTTTATCATGTAAATATGATCGAGATCTGGGGGAGCATTGTTATATTCGCATATCTCTCCACATTTCCATGAATAAACCGGAAATCAGCAAGGCAATGACGGCAGCAACAATGGCGACCCTAAGACAAATCTGTTCGCCGTTACAACGTAGTCAAACACAATAAATACACAGGACAATTTCAAATCCCATCTCTTTAAATACACACATCATTAAAATAACTCGCACCTTACTTCAACATAGAAAACCTCCAGAGAAAGTTGCACAGCAAAAGAAAAAACCTAAATAAAAAATCACAGACACTACCGTAAACGCAACTCAGATAGCATAAAAACGCAAATAATGATTCCACAAAACACCCCAACAATACGACACCGACTAGGTTACATTCACAACTTTCTCAGCTTTAAATCGATATAACACATGCATACACACACCAAACAGATAATTCTCTACAATCCATTAAAGCATGAGAAACAAACACAAATAAAAAATACGACGGCCATTTTGACGCCGGAGCCGATGTGCCTTTTACTACGTCCGCACGTGCCGTATAAATAAGCCGGCCGTCAGAGAAAAAGTCAGTCTTCCAGCAGATCGCCAGCCAGAGCAGGTCGCCTCGCTACCAGTAGAAGCGGACACAGCTGTTCCCCTCAACTCTTTGCAGCAGCTCAGCGACAGCCGTTCCCCTCAACCTTCCAACAGCAGCAGCAGCAACAGCCGTTCCCCTCAACCTTCCAACAGCAGCAGCAGCAACAGCCGTTCCCCTCAACTTTCTAGCAGCAGCAGCGGCAGCAGCAGTAGCCGTTCCATTCAACTCCATCTAGCAGCAGCTCAGCGACAGCCGTTCCCCTCAACCTTCCAACAGCAGCAGCAACAGCCGTTCCCCTCAACCTTCCAACAGCAGCAGCAGCAACAGCCGTTCCCCTCAGCCTCTAGCAGCAGCAGCAACAGCCGTTCCCCTCAACTTTCTAGCAGCAGCAGCGGCAGCAGCAACAGCCGTTCCCTTCAGCTCCATCCAGCAGTAGCAGCGGCACCTCAGCGACAGCAGTTTGATTCAAAGCGCCTAGTCACCATATCACCGCTTGTTCCAGTCCCGGACGTCATCCCTAGACCGTACCAGCATCTAGGCCCCTGTACCTGCCCGAACCTGATCAGGCCAGGATCACTACCTCTCTAATCCTTATTCCGGCCTTCCTGACGCCCAGCTGACCGTTCCGGCTTTGATTGAGGATATATATGCTTATTCACTTTGACCCTCAATAAAGGTTGAAACCAAATTACTTCGTTTGTTCTCCTTGCTTCCATACGCTCGTGTTATTTTATAACATAGATTTCTGAATTAATTCATTGATATATAACCATGTTAGAAATCATTTTTGATGCACGTTTTTCTATCAAATTATATTATTCGTTTCTGTTCTCAATCACTTCTTTTTTTTTTGCAGGCTTTTCGACAGCATGGACAAAATTCAAAACCGCATGACTTTCTCGTTCCAGTTCAAACTAGGCCGAAAAGCTGCCGAGACAGCTCGTGATATCAATGATGTGTCTGGCCGAGGAACCACTAACGAATGTGCGATACAACAGTGATGCAAGACATTTCGTAATGGTGATGAGAGCCTCAGAGATAAAAAATCTCAAAGCCAGCCAACTGCAGTTAATAATAAACATTTGAAAGCCTTAATTGAACCAATCCTCACAAAACAACACAAGAAGTTGAACTCGAGGTCAACCACTCAATAGTTGTTCGCCATTTAAAACAATTAGGGAAGTCAAAAAAGTTGAATAAATGGGTGCCGCATGAATTGAACGATGATCAAAAAAATTGTTGTTGTCTTCTACGCCGCTCCTTCTGCACAACAAAAATGACCCATTTCTCGCGCGGATTGTGACGTGTGACGAGAAGTAGATCCTCTACGACAACTGGCGACGTTCCGCACAGTGGTTGGATACCAGAGAAACTCCAAAACACTTCCTAAAGCCAAAATTGCAAAAAAAAAAAAAAAAAAAAAGAAAAGAAAAGGTTATGGTGACTGTTTCGTGATCTGCAGCCGGTCTCATCCATCACAGCTTCTTGAATCCAGGTGAAACAATTACGGCGGATAAGTACTGCCGACAAATTGACAAAATGCATCAGAAACTTCAACGTATGTGTTCGAGATTGGTGAATATGAAGGACTAATTCTCCTCCATGACAACGCTCGCTTGCACGTTGCTCAACTGACCCTGCAGAAGCTGAACAAATTGGGATACAGGACTGCCTCATCCTCCATATTCACCGGGCCTCTCGCCCACCGTTTACCACTTTTTCAAGCATCTCGACAATTTGCTGCGCGCAAAAATGCTCCAGAATCTGAGATGATGCCGAATTGGCCTTCAATGACTTCATCCCTTTCAGAACTCCGGATTTCTATGCTAATGGGATAAATAAACTTGTTTATCGTTGACAAAAATGCGTCGATTCTAATGGTTCTTATTTCGATTAATAAAGTTTATTATGAAAGGAGTTATGATCTTTTGAAGTTTGAATGTCAAAAAATCCACATTATTTTTGCCAACAGAGTTTAAGGCGTAAAAAACGAGCCATTCCTCAAGTGATGTGTGGATCCTCTACAACTCCATAACACTTTCTGAAACCGAAATTGCACCAAAAAAAAAAAAAAAAAAGAAAAAAAAATGACTTTGGTGGTTTGCGGCCGATCTCCTCCATCACAGCTTCTGGAATCCAGGTGAAACGATTACGGCCGAGAAGTACTGCCGACAAATTGATGAAATGCACCAGAAGCTTCAACGTATGTATCTGAGATTGGTCGATTTGAGGGACCAATTCTCCTCCATGACAACGCTCGCCTGCATGTTGCTCAACTGACCCTGTAGAAGCTGAACAAATTGGGATACAGGACTGCCTCATCTGCCATATTCACCTCTCGTCCATCGTTTATCACTTTTTCAAGCATCTTGATAATTTCCTGCGCGAAAAATGCTTCAAAACCTGAGATGATGCCGCATCAGCCGTCAATCACTTCATCACTTCCAGAACTTTGGATTTCTATGCTAATTGGATAAATTGGCAAAAAATGTGTCGATTTTAATTATTCTTATTTCGTTTAATAAAATACTTAGATCTTTCGTAGACATTTTTGATGACAACACTACCATCTATGGCAGCACATCAAAGGCTGTAAACAACCATGTTCTCTCTGATTCTCTCTCCTCTGATCTTGAGCATGTGGTACAATGGGGAAAAGAATGGCTGGTTACTTTTAATGCATCTAAAACCTTTGCATCATCAACGTTTTGATCCCCATCTGGCATCAATTGAAATAAATGGCTCTCGTCTTGGGTAGGCTCCATGTTTTTGACAAGCTTCTGGACTTGACCTTTACTCCAGCTCTAAAATGGAATACATACATCAAATCTGTTGCCAAGGTCACTGGAAAAATGATGGGATCCTTCTATCGATCCCATAGATGCAATTCTCTACCTATATAAACGCCAGGTACGTCCAAGGATGGAGTATTGCGGTCACATCTGGGTAGGAAATGCTAGGAAGACCTTATCCTGCCTTGACAGAGTTCAGAATAGACTTCGTAGGCCAGTGGGGGATGCCCTTTTCTCTTCCCTGCAACCATTTTCTCACAGAAGAGACGTTGCGAGCCTGTCTGTTTTATCATTATTTTCATGGCAAGTGCTCGCCAAACATTCACAAGAAACACTCATTTAACTGAAACCACTATCAACAATTTTCCCCATTCTTTATCTGTGCCTCAACCTAAACGTAGATTCCATGAACAAAGCTTCCTTCTTAGAACTGCACACCCGTGGAACTATCTTCCGTTTACCTGCTTTCCAGCTGACTACAATATGGCCGTCTTCAAGTCCAATGTAAACAAGTTCTTGACGAGCCATTCTCCATTAAGTAATCCAATTTATCAAATTTACACTTCTAACGTTTACTATGATATTGTCCTTTTGACAACTGTACACTCTTTAACCCTTATCCTCGAGTGGCCTCTGGGCCTTGATAGGTGATGATTCCCTAGTAAAAAAAAAAGTTTATGAAAGAAGTTATATTTCGAAGTTGAACGTCAAAAAACCTTATTTTTGCACCAACATAACATTATTGTTTTTAGAAATTTACTAATCGAAAATATGGATAAATTTATGCAAATTTTGTATTTATGATTTATGTTTATAGAGCCAATTCTCTACTGATTTTATATTTAAAAGTGATGAGATGATGCCAAACCTGCCTTCAATGACTTCGGATTTTAATGCTAATGAGATAAAAAAAATGTGTCGATTCTAATGATTCTTATTTCGATTAATAAAAGTTTATTATAATCTTTTGAATTGAAAAAAATCAAACATTATTTACTGCTTTTATTAATTTACAAATGTTTCAAACTCCCATATTTTATTGTTATCGAAATCAATGAAATTGTCCATTTTGAAATCAAATCAATTGGTGACCAATTTCGGTGTACATGGAGAAAACTTCACATGCCTCTTGCTGTGACTTAGTTCACTATACATTCTAGTCTACATTGCACTGTAGAGAACCTGCTATTGATTTTATAAAGTGACTTGAATTGAAGTTTAAAATGCAAAAGTCAAGTATCATGTTTCAGTTGTGCTCTAAACTGAAACATTCATTTCCAACTTACCCGTGTCATATCAAAGAACTTACTGCTGATTTCATACGCCATGCCTTTTTGCACATGTGAAATTTCATAAAAATTAACCTAAACTGTTTTCGAGTCCATGAGGGGAAAAAACTCAAATAATAGAGATTATAAACGACATGAGTTATTTTTTCGATTATTGATTATTATTTATCAAAGACATTCCAATACAAGACCTATCTAAGAACACTGCCCGGTACATAAAGTTCACAAACAAGCAAATTCCTTTTACGTAATAGCAGAGATAATATGGGTCCTTGCAGATTCCAAAGTTCAAAATACCTGAAAAAGGACGGAGGTTACATCAACCAAACTACTGCAAAAATAATTTCAGTCCTCAAGCGAAAATGACATTTTTTGAATCATCTGTCAATTCACATGCCATGCCTTTCTGCACATAAAGTAACTTCATGTGAAATTCAATACAAATCAGCCATTTTAAAGTACATAGGGAACGAACTTACAGACAAATATATATATGATAGTAGAGATTGTAAACGGTATGCTAAACTTCTCAAATGCTCTTGTGATGTTAGGTTGTATAAGGGGTTAACCCTTGCAGATTCCAGAGTTCAAAACATCTAAAAAAGGTCGGAGGTTACATCAACCGAAATATTGCAAAAATAATTTGCCGACATTTCAAGCGAAAATGAGATTTTTAGAATCATCTGTGAACAATTCTGCTGATTTAAATTTGTGACACTGCGTCTTTATGACCGGCGCAAATGCTTCTCTCCATTTACTTGATGAAGTCTCCTGCCACACGTGACCTTCTTTTAACAGTGACGTCTCTAATGTGACCGTCTCCTCTTTTTATAGCTTCTTTTTTTTTGCTTACAGTTGTCTCATTTCGTACATGTCTGCACTCTGTCACAAAATAAGGTTATTATATCATCTTAAAAGTGAATCCATTGGCAGGGTAACCCAACGTTGCCCAGGGCAGAAACACTAGAGGACGACCTCCAATCTGTAATGAAATGGGGACAAAAATTGATGGACGCATTCAATGCTGCCAAGACTAAACTTGTTTCCTTCAATAACTACAAGAAACCTTCTCTACCACCAATAACAATGGCCAAATACTCTTTATCTGAAAATACGTCTTTTAAACTCCTCGGCCTAATGTTCACAGGAAATATGCGTTGGAAAAATTACATTGAGAGCATAGCCAGGACCGCTGCAAAAAAGGTAGGTTCTCTTTACCATGCTAGAAAGCTACTAACACCCGAAAGTATCCTGCACCTCTATAAGGCCACCATTCGCCCATGTATGGAGTATTGTTGTCATATTTGGGCTGGTGCATTTGCTACTAGTCTCTCACTCCTAGACAAAAAAAAAGAGTCGCCAATCTGATAGGTCCTGAACTGTCATCTAAGATTCAGCCTCTGTCCCATCGACAAAATGTTGCATCCCTCTGCCTGTTCTACAAATACTTTAACAGTAAATGTTCTGACGAACTGTAAGCACTTGTATCCCTCAACGTAAATACCCCCCGACAAGCACCAAAATCCCACCCCTTCACAGTTAAGATCCTTAGATGTAAGAGAGCCTTCTTCTCCAGTAGTTTCTTTCCCAGAACTGCTAGACTTTAGAATTCACTTCCGGGTTCCTGCTTACCCAACTGTACTGACATGCAGAAGTTCAAGTGTAACGTGAACCAACATCTTGCTGCCAAACTCCCCAAATAGTATCCCTGTAGCTTATGTCCCTGACAGTAGCCCCCTACATCAAAGTGGCAATGTGCCTTTTTTTTGGGGTGAAAATGTAATAAAAAAAAAAAAAAAAGGAAGAGGATTGAACGATGATCAACAAATATTTCAAACTCCCATCCATGCGTTTTTATTCTTCGTCTCTAGTGTTTGTACAAAAAGTCACATATTTGGAACTTAAATAGATTCTTTATTTTTGATATCAAAACAGAGACTCTTTCTTTAAGATATCCCCACAAGAAACGAAATGTCTCTTTCTCCTTTTTATAGTCTTCCTGCTACGATAAGCCAAATGTTACACTGAATTTTTCCCATCATGTGTGACCATATGTTTTCGTAATGCACCTTTATATGAAAAAACCAAGCTACACACGTTACATGAATATGGCTTTTCACCAGTGTGTGTTCTTACATGTGATTTCAACGCAGACGTCTCGGAAAAAGCTCGATTACAAACTTCGCAAAAATAAGGTTTCTCACCTGTGTGAGTTCGCATATGTCCTTTTAGAGAGGAAGAGTTGGAGAAACTTGTGCTGCAGACTCCACAAGAATATGGTTTCTCTCCAGTGTGTTTGCGGGTGTGAATTTTTAGATGAGCATTCATTGCAAAGGACAGGCCACATACATTACAGGAATATGGTTTATCGCCAGTGTGGATACGCATGTGTGCTTTTACTGCAGACGACTGCGCAAAAGCGGCATTACACACGTTACAAGAATAAGGCTTCTCTCCTGTGTGTGATCGTTTATGCGCTTTTAACGTCGAGGGTTGTGAAAAAGCCGCGTGACACATGTTACATGAATAGGGTTTCTCTCCAGTGTGTATGCGCCGGTGCACGCGTAAAGACGTGCTGTTTGAAAACGTTTTGTGACACATGTCGCAAGCATACGGTTTTTCTCCACTGTGAATACGCAGGTGTCCTTTTAAGTGACCACGTAACGCAAACGATGCGTGACACACGTCACATGAATACGGTCTCTCTTTGGTGTGGGTCCGCATGTGCAGCTTGAGGCTGTAACGATTCGCGAACGCAGAGCTGCAGACATCGCAAGCGAAAGCTTTCTCGCCGCTATGTTTCAGCATGTGTGTCTTCAGCTGGGAGATCCATGTCCATGCCGTGCCGCAAATTTCACAAGAATATGGTTTGTTTCCAGTGTGTTGGCGTCGGGTGTGTCTTTTCAATGCGTTTGGAGTCGCAAAAGCTGAGCCACACACTTCACAAGAATATGCTTTCTTGCCCAGATGCAGTTCAATGTGTGCTTTTAAGGCAGAAGTTTCTGAAACACTCATGCTACACATGATATATATCAGAATAAAATCTAGAATATATATATACTAAAATCTAGAACAAGCTACAATATATGTGTGTGTGTGTGTGTGTATATATATATATATATATATATATATATATATACTAAATTGCAGAATGAGCTAGAATATATATATATATATAAGTTAGAATATAGGTATATATATATCTATATATAAGCTGCACACTAAACCGAATTTGTATGTATTATACTTATATGTGTATCATATAATGTGTATTTTATATAATATAGTGTGTTTTTATATGACATATTTATAATAAACTAGCAGGGGTGCTGGCATTGCCCGGATGTTTGTAGGTGGTGTAGGTGTAGTAAGGAACCGGGGGTGGGGGTAAAAAAAAAGTGGTAAAAGCAGGCGGAGAAACCAAAACAACAGCAGGCAGAGGTGTTAAAAAAAAGTGTGAATAGTCAGGCAGACTCGAACCCGTAACGCAAAGGAAAAAAAATAGTTTAAAAAAAATGTGACGTCTTAGCCAGTGTCTCCAATGCCTGACTGGAAGTTCCAAACGTTTAAATTAAGCGTAGTCAATCCAACCGATACGATGACTTGCAATAATAGCAACGCAAAAAAACGACCCCCTCTTTGTAGAAAAGGGTTCAGTTGAGGGTGAAGAAATTAATGTTTTTGGCCAATTTTTCGATATTTGTTGTCCAAGACGTGAAGATTCAAAATGATACTTATATTGTAAGGATCCATCATGGCTGTTGAAAGTCTTTGACAATAATACAAACATACATACACAAACTGATGATTGAGATTTATATTATAGATTATGTTTTATATAAAATAGGATATATGAGTTACATATCCGTATGTGTTCTAAATGGACGTTATGTTTTGTGTTATTGTTAACTCTGTCGATCTCAGGAGATCATGGAATTCTGCGTCCTGATTCAGTCAGAGGATCTGTGACCGTCCAAACTGATGCAAGAACCACAGGACCTGCCACAGTATCTAATAAAAACGATATAGGAAGTCTATCTTGAAATATCTATAAAAACAATATACGTGGTCTAATTTTAAATATCTATTAAAAACAATATAGATAATTTAATTCAAAATATTTATTTAAAAAAATATAGATGTTCTAATTTGAAATATCTATTAAAAAATATAGATGGTCTAATTTTAAATATCTATTAAAACCAATATAGGTAGACTATTTCGAAAAATCTATTAAAAACCAATATAGGTGATCTAATTTGAAATATCTATGAAAAACAATATAGGTGATTTAATTTGAAATATCTATGAAAAACAATATAGGTGATTTAATTTGAAATATTTATTAAAAACAATATGGATGGTCTAATTTGAAATATCTATTAAAAACAATGTAGATGGTCTAATTTGAAATATCTATTAAAAACAATGTAGATGGTCTAATTTTAAATATCTATTAAAAACAATGTAGATGGTCTAATTTTAAATATCTATTAAAAACAATGTAGATGGTCTAATTTTAAATATCTATTAAAAACAAAATAGATTGTCTAATTTGAAATATCTATTAAAAACAAAATAGATGGTCTAATTTTAAATATCTATTAAAAACAATGTAGATGGTCTAATTTGAAATATCTATTAAAAACAATGTAGATGGTCTAATTTTAAATATCTATTAAAAACAAAATAGATTGTCTAATTTGAAATATCTATTAAAAACAAAATAGATGGTCTAATTTTAAATATCTATTAAAAACAATGTAGATGGTCTAATTTGAAATATCTATTAAAAACAATGTAGATGGTCTAATTTAAAATATCTATTAAAAACAATATAGATGGTCTAATTTTAAATATCTATTAAAAACAAAATAGATTGTCTAATTTGAAATATCTATTAAAAACAAAATAGATGGTCTAATTTTAAATATCTATTAAAAACAATGTAGATGGTCTAATTTTAAATATCTATTAAAAACAATGTAGATGGTCTAATTTTAAATATCTATTAAAAACAAAATAGATTGTCTAATTTGAAATATCTATTAAAAACAAAATAGATTGTCTAATTTGAAATATCTATTAAAAACAATGTAGATGGTCTAATTTGAAATATCTATTAAAAACAATGTAGATGGTCTAATTTTAAATATCTATTAAAAACAAAATAGATTGTCTAATTTGAAATATCTATTAAAAACAAAATAGATGGTCTAATTTTAAATATCTATTAAAAACAATATAGGTGATTTAATTTGAAATATTTATTAAAAACAATATAGATGGTCTAATTTGAAATATCTATTAAAAACAATATAGATTGTCTAATTTAAAATATCTATTAAAAACAATATAGGTGATTTAATTTGAAATATCTATTAAAAACAGTGTAGATGGTCTAATTTGAAATATCTATTAAAAACAATATGGGTGGTCTAATTTCAAATATCTATATAATGTGTCTTTTATATAATATCATATATAATGTTTTTATATGACATTTATAATAAACTAGCGGGGGTGTCTGGCATTGCCTGGATGTGTGTAGGCGGTGTAGTGAGGAACCCGGGGAGGGGGGAAAGCGGGCGGAGAAACCCAAACAACAGTAGGCAGAAGGGTTAAAAAAGAAAAAGGGGTAGTAACGCGAAAGAGAAAAAATGGTTTAAAAAACGTGACGTCTTAGCCGGTGTCTCCAACGCCTGACTGGAAGTTCCGAACGTTTAAATTAAGCGTAGTCAGTCCAACCGATACAATGACTTGCAAAAATGATGACACAAAAAAACCAACCCTTCTTTGTAGAAAACTGACAAGTTGCAGATGAAGGAATTAATGTTTTTGGCCAATCTTTTGATATTTGTCGTCCACGACGTTGAGCTTCAAAATGATACTGATCTCGTCAGAATCCATTGCGTCTGTTGAAAGTTTTTGGCAGACATACAAACAAACTGACGATTGAGATTAATATTATAGATTATTTTTCATATAATATAGGAGTTATACATCCATATATCATATATATGTGCTTTAAATGGATGTTATGTTTTGCATTATTGTTGACTCTGTCGATCTTGGGAGATCATGGAATTCTGCGTCCCGATTCAGTCGGAGGGTTGCAGCTTGTTGTGTGGCTGTCCAGTCTGATGCAAAAGCCACAGGGCCTGCCACAGTATCTAATAAAAACGATATAGGCAATCTAATTTAAAATATCTATGAAAAACAATATAGCTGGTCTAATTTTAAATATCTATTAAAATCAATATAGGTGGTCTAATTTTAAATATCTATTAAAATCAATATAGTAGGTCTAATTTTAAATATCTATTAAAAACAATATAGGTGGTCTAATTTTAAATATCTATTAAAATCAATATAGGTGGTCTAATTTTAAATATCTATTAAAATCAATATAGGTGGTCTAATTTTAAATATCTATTAAAAACAATATAGATGGTCTAATTTTAAATATCCATTAAAAACAATATAGGTGGTCTAATTTTTAATATCTATGAAAAACAATATAGGTGGTCTAATTTTAAATATCTATTAAAAACAATATAAATGGTCTAATTTTAAATATCTATTAAAAACAATATAGATGGTCTAATTTTAAATATCTATTAAAAACAAAATAAATGGTCTAATTTTAAATATCTATGAAAAACAATATAGATGGTCTAATTTTAAATATCTATTAAAAACAATATAGGTGGTCTAATTTTAGATACAAACATTATAGGACCTCATTATAATACAACTTTATATTCCAGTAGCTTTTTTTCAATAACTGTAGGCTCGTGGAAATCCCTTCCTGCTGATTGTTTTCCTCAACGGCTAATTTATATATATATCACAATGTTTTCTTTTTTTTTTCAGTTTAGTTCACTTGACTTTTAGAGTTCTTGAAGACTCTTCATGAGGCAAAGACTCCATTTTCATTACAAATTTCATACACAAGTGTTTATTTAAAGACCATCACTTCCATTTTACTCCTAAGGGTGATCCGCTCCAAGAGAAGCAAATATATTTCCTCTTATTTTCGTGTTCAGAAGATGAGATCATGTATTCTCCATTGTCAATTTTGTCTGCAAATGAAGAAAAATTATTTATTTAAATATAACTTCACAAAAAATAAGTCTTCAGTCAGGAAAAAAAATAACATACTGATTCGACAGCCAAACAACGCCGCAGCCCACAAGCATCGTGACAGTAAACAAACCTGAAGTCCAAGACTCAAGTTTCGCCCTCATTTGGGCTCATCAGTTAGACACATCCAAACTAAGGATTCGAAACCAGAGCCTCTTGCATGCGAGGCAAGCATTCTAGCAACTGAGCAAACGCCCCGCACACAAGAATTTCTATTAACCAACACAGATAAGCAGACTGCGCGGAAATCCGACTGTGAAATGAACCTACTTCGTCTCGACAAGGGGCGCGGTCATCCAACACGCTAATAACCCCAAGCCGATGTCTCATTATGTATGCATATATATATATATATATATATATACTAGCAAAAGTACCCATCGTTGACTGGGTTCAAAAACAGCATACAAAAAATGGACTCTGATTTATGAAAGTATGATAGGTTATGAAAAGGAAGGGTTGAAAACAGATAGCTTCGAATTTGGGGGTATCAAAACCAAAGCAAAATATGATGAAAGTAAAAATAAAATAGATAAACCCCATCATTTATTATACCATGCATGTTCACACAGAAACACTTATCACAATATTCTGTGGATCTATATTAAAAAACCTTGTTAAACTTTGTGACATATTTCCATTCTATGGAGGTCATGCACGAACGAACACTCCATAATTTTATTATACCATATTTCTTCAAACTGAAACATAATTATCAAAGTATACTTACGCAGATAGATATGAAAAGTTTTTATTAAAGTTTGTGTCTTATTTCCATTCTATGGAGGCCAGGCGCGAACGCAGACCCCACAATTTTATTATACTATCCCTATTTAAGTTAAAACATACTTATCAAAGTATTCTTATGTACATCTATATCAAAAACACTTGTAAACGTTTTTTTTTTTTTCCATACTTTGTGGACCAGGCACATACGCAGACCTCACAATTTTAATGAATCATCATTATGCCAGATCAAACATACCCATTCATACACACATCAAACATACACACAGACGTTCAGCTTTATATTATAGATATGTCTTATTATATATATATATATATATATATATATATATATATGATGGCAGCAACTCATTCTCGAGTATTGCCATTACTTAATATATCTCTGGCTCAAAAGACGTAAACATGAGTGCAACTAGTAGCACATGCCAGATGGTCACCTCTATGAACCTTCTAAAGTTCAGCACATCCACTGATGACCGGATCCAAGCTGTGGTGCCCTGAACACCTACCAGGCTAGACGCTGGAAGTTCCAGAGCCTTTGTTGCCATTCACGCCCATATTTGCATCAGTCCTCACTGAATGTCCATTTGCCATTTTAGACTAAAGCCAACCTTTTTGTTATCGAGATACACACTGATTGCAAAATGTGTATTCCACTGCATATCAAGTAATGCCTGTGTTTGAAGCTTTTTATAGTGAGGAAAGACTTTACACTGAGACAATCCCACTCTCTAAACAACTGCCACATTGAACCAAAAAGAAGAGCAAGTCAACATCATTGGAAGCAGCAGTCGCCGCAGGTTTTATTCCAGGTTTTCCTTCTCCTAGAGAGGTTGCATTCACCACGGCTTACAGGAGCCCTTTCCACCCACCATGCCATTTGATCCATGACTGGGACTTAGGTTGCTAGGCACCAGAGCATACTCCACACACTGGTGGGTCATGTATGCCGCAGCTGACAGGGCCTAATCTCCTCTGAAAAATTCAGTATATTTAAAATTTAGTATGTGGTAACAACACTCTACCCTTGGATGTACCTGATTCTTAAATCCTCACATTCCCATAACGATGTATCTGAACAAGGGGAAAGAATTGCTGTTTTCTTGGTCAGCTTCTATTCCATGTAACATACATCGGTAGTAAGTTTTTGACCTTTAAGTAAAATTTTTTAGCAAGGACCATATATTGGAGTTCAGACGAGCACTTGCCATGAAAATAACAATAAAGCAGATACAGGCTCGCAACGTCTCTCCTGTGAAAAAGAGGTTGCAGGGAAGAGAAAAGGGCATCCCCCACTAGGCTACAAAGTCTATTTTGAACTCTGTCAAGGCAGGATAAGGTCTTTCTAGCAGCTCCTGCCCAAATGTGGCAACAGTACTCCATCCTTGGACGTACCTGGCTCTTATATAGATAGAGAATTGCATCAGCAGCGAGATATCTAGTAGAGTGGTAGAAGGACGTCAACATTTTTCCAGCGACCTTGGCAACAGATTTAATGTACATGTTCCATTTTAGATCAGGAGTAAAGGTCAAGCCCAGAAGCTCATCAAAACATGAGGCCTCCTCAAGACGAGAGCCATTCATTTCAATTGATGCCAAATGGGGATCAGAGCGTTGATGATGTAAAGATAGAAGCTTGGTTTTAGATGCATTAAAAGTAACCAGCCAGACTTTTTCTATACAGTGCAATTAAAAATTGTCGTAGACTTCTTAAAAATTCAGTACATTTAAAATTTAGTATGTGGCAACAACACTTCATCCTTGGATGTACCTGGCTCTCAAATCCTCACATTCCCGTAACGATGTATCTGACAAAGTGGAAAGAATTGCTTGGTCAGCATCTATTCGATGTAACATGCATCGTTAGCAAGTTTTTGACCTTTTGGTAAATTGGATTACTTAAGGGGAACGGCTCATCAAGAACTTGTTTACATTGGACTTGAAGACGACTATGTTATAGTCAGCCAAAAATTATTGATAGTGTTTTCAGCTAGACGAGTTGTTAGAAAATGGATCGAGAGAGGGGGAGAGAGAGGGGGAGGTGTAAATTATAATGAGACACGTTGACACGAAGTCAGGATCAGCTGATCCGATTGCATGTGAGTCACGTGATCAGGTGAGCTGAATCGTGGAGATTTGGTTTAGACTTAGAAGAGGACGGACGGCTTCACCGTTGTCTCCTCCCCTTCACTGGTGTGGGGGACGCTGACGTGTGTAGAAATAAGACCGAGAAGAGAAACTACACAAGCCAAAGATTCACTTTCCATCTTCTGCGAGACATCTGGAAAGTGAAATAAAAACCAAAAATCAAATTCATCGTGCTGGAGTGAATGAACCTTCATCCAAAATAGGTACCGCCTCCCCTCCAAGACGAGATGATTCCAGATGGACCAACATCTAAGACGCAGAAGGTATGTTGAAAAAGAACATGTACCACACACACACAACGGCATATGAACATATCACTTAATTGACTGGACCACTAGACGATCACATGACATTAACTCTGATTAGACAATCACACACACACGATTCCCTTTATGATACAAAAAATATATAATATACATCATCTCTTCTATCTCCATTATTAGAGATAACAATGCAACAGAGTGCTTCTCATGAAAGTTTGATGAGATTGGAGCTCAGACGAGCACTTGCCATGAAAATAATGATAAAGCAAAGACAGGCTTGCAGAGTCTCTTCTGTGAGAAAGAGGTTTCAGGTGAGAGAAAAGGGCATCCGACACGAGGCTATGAAGTCTATTTTGAACTGTCAAAGCAGAATACGGTTATTCTAGCGGCTCCTGCCCAGATGTGCATGAAGTTTGTACCAGACTATTTGATCAAGATGGGCATCAAGACAGTTCCTCACCCTCTCTATAGTCCAGACCTTGCTCCCTGTGACTTTTGGTTATTTCCTAAACTCAAGGAAAACCTTAGAGACTGTCATATATGGGGAGATGAAAGAGGCTGCGCCAGGCTCTACGGACAAACTTATCTTTAGATGACCTTTGACAACTAAATATTTTCGTTTACTAGCTAAATAGAAAAGTTACTAGCCAAACTAATATGATTTTTAGAATATGACATCTTCGTTCTGTGACGAGTATATTTTTAGATAAGTGCAATTCTAAATACACAACAAATTTTATATTGATACCTGACATTTTTCAGCAGAGTTTTCCCAGCAAACAGACATTGGTGGAGCACGGCTCTACAAACAAATTTATATTTAGTTGACCTTTGACAACTAAATATTTTCGTTTACTAGCCAAATAAATCTTCTTGGACTTAATTTAGTCTCTATGTAATTTTCCCCCGTTTATTTGTTTTTTTTTTTTTTCCTACCCCGCCATATTCATGCATGCAGTGAAATCGTTTTGAGGTGTCAACAAAAACAACCCATTTCTTGAGCAGATCATGTGATGAGAAATGGATTTGAAATTTGTCCATGCTGTCGAAAAGACTGTAAAAACGAATCTTTGGATCCACATGCTGTTTCAAACGAAAATCTAATCTTTGCGATGTTTGCCCAACATAGTGTGCACTACAAATACATTTAAATAAATAAATAATAGAATTATTATGGTGGGTGGGGGAGAACATCTTTGCAAATTTTTCACCCTCGGATGTTCTGAGTAATACGTATGGTTCTGCGATTTGCGACCATCTTATAAATAACCATGCGCGTGCCACGAATTTCAGTGCTGACATGTTCACAATCCTTAGTAAGTTGCACTCTCCCTATCATTTGAAAATTTTAGAGACTCTTTTTATTAAGTCTTTGAGACCTCTTTGCAAGCAAAAAGAAAATCTTCTTGGATTTAATTTAGTTTCTATGTAATTTTCCCCCGTTTATTTATTTTTTTTTCCTACCCCGCCATATTCATGACTTTGTTTGTTTTAAATCGTATTTTCCTTGATTTAGCGTTGATAAGTGAGGAACGAAACCTGGTTAGCTAACCTTTATTTTCATTTTTTATTTTTTAAATTCATTATGCTTTTTGGTCTGTATTTAGCCGTTATATATATATATATATATATATATATATATATATATAGACAAACTTATCTTTAGTTTACCTTTAGCAACTAAATATTTTCGTTTACTAGCAAAATAGAAAAGTTACTAGCCAAACCCACATGATTTTTGGAATATGACATCTTCATTCTGTGACGATTATGTGCATAATAAAGTTTTTTTGTATTTTTTTTAATAAGTATAATTCTAAATATACAAAAAAATTTTATGTTGATACTTGAAGGTATAAACATTCTAATTTTTACAGATATTTTTTTAAACAGCCTTCGTTAAAAAAAAAGTATATTATTCTATTAAACTTTTATTGTTTAAATAATTTTACTTTGTTTATTTTATTAAAAAAAAAAATTTGAAAAGATATTTTTCACTCAATAGTGAACTTTGTAAGATTGTCAGTGAAAGAAATACAATCGCCAAAAGATAAGCGTTTCATTATTTCTAGTCGCCATTTTGAAAAATCACTCGCAAATGCAACGGTTTCATTCACAATGTAGAGTCTTGCTGTGACAAGGGTCATTGACACACTCACACAAGAGAACTTTACAGAAATTATTGGAACAGTACAAGTGTATTGCAGCCAGAGGAGATTACTTCGAAGGGGACTGGAGTTTCATGTGTGTACTATCAATAAAAGTGCACGAAAAAGTCTAGCAACTTATGAAAAGCACCTAGTCATAGAAATGAGGATCTTAAGGATGCAAATAAAATGACATTACATATTAATGATTGAATACATACGTTTAAAGTATATATATATATATATATATATATATATATATATATATATATATATACTAGCATACAAGCAGGAAGAATTGACGTTGCCCGGGATTGAATGATGATCAACGAATATTTCACAATCCTATATTTTTATTGTCATCGAAATCGGCAAAAATTGTTCATTTTTCAATCAAATCAACTCGGCAGTATTACATACCTAATGTGCTTCAACAAGTCATATCTTTTTTATTTGTGGGTCAATTTTTAAAAGAATTACATTGATGGAAAGAGAATAGAATAAGCATTCCAAGGATGGTAATCTATTTTGCTTTTATGTGTTCAATGTTTATACGCTCCAAGTTAAAAATGAAACAACGGTGAAAAATGATGACAGCAAAAAGTTTTTTCAATGTTTATATTTCATACGTTACGTTTGGATACATCGCCGTTGCCCGGGATTGAATGATAATCAACGAATATTTCACAATCCTATATTTTTATTGTCATCGAAATCGGCAAAAATTGTTCATTTTTCAATCAAATCAACTGATTGCAAGCATATGCTATATTTTCATGGACATCGGCAGTATTACATACCTAATGTACTTCAACAAGTCATATCTTTTTTATTTGTGGGTCAATTTTTAAAAGAATTACATTGATGGAAAGAGAATAGAATAAGCATTCCAAGGATGGTAATTTATTTTGCTTTTATGCGTTCAATATTCTTACGCTCCAAGTTAAAAATGAAACAACGGTGAAACAACAGTGAAAAAATTATGACAGCAAAAAGGGAAACTGTTTTTTCAATGTTTATATTTCATACGTTACGTTTGGATACATAGGAACAGGGTTAAATTTGATTGGATATGACTGAAATTTTACCGGCTATATAAACAAAGAAGTCCATCTCTACTGGTGTTTGATTTTTATTTTTACAACCACAGGAAGCAAAGTTACGACAGAGCAAAGTTGACAAAGAATATTTCGAAATTTATAAGATAAATCAGTATATATCATCCATTTTTATATAGATACTATTTTTAGAATTAATTTCATGTATAATATGTAAATGTTTGATAATTATTAATTGTGTGGAAATTTCTTTAAAATTTTATCTTTTATAGAAATTCAAATCACTTAAAGGGAAATGATGACAGCGATGGTTAGCGTATTAATGAGTTTGTATTCTCTTAAAAATAGAAAACTGCTTTTTCTCCTTTCAAAACGAAAGCAGAAAAAAAAGTTTAATTTTTTATTCTGGATTTGTCAATTTAAAAAAATTATCAAGTTTTTCAAATTTGATTTCCAAACAATACTATTTTTTTGTTTTTAACGCTTGTAGTGCACATGCACTAAAAGCGTTAAAAAGGATGGAGTACTGCTGCTACATTTGGGCAGGAGCTGCTAGAAAGGACTTGTCCTGCCTTGATAGTGTTCAAAATAGACTTCGTAGCCTCGTAGGAGATGTCCTTTTCTCTTCCTTGCAACCTCTATCTCACAGAAGAGATGTTGCGTGTTTGTCTCTGATGTATCGTTATTTTCATGGAAAGTGTTCGACTGAGCTTCAATCTATGGTCCCCCCTCGCCAAACTTTTACAAGAAACACTCGTCTAGCTGTAAACACTATCAATAATTCCCCCCACTCTTTATCTGTGCCTAAACCCAAACGTAGATTCAATGAACAAAGCTTCTTTCTTAGAACTGCACGCCTGTGGAATTGTCTTCCGTTTTCCTGCTTTCCGGCTGACTACAATATGGTTGTCTTCAAGTCTAACGTAAATAAGTTCTTGATGAGCCGTTCCATATAAGTTATCAAATTTACCAAATTTTCATTACTAATGATTACTATATTGTCCAATTTCTATTGTACACTCTTTAACCCTTATCCTTGAGTGGCCTCTTGGCCTTGATAATGTGGTGATGCCTATGTAAAAAAAACAACAAAATATACTTAGTGCATGCGTTTGTTTTTTAGTGGTAAAAAAAAGCAACAAATATAGGACAAATAAAAAGTACTTGTTCACTTATGCTACCATGCTGAAACAATAACGTTATTATTTAGAAAGCCATTCTTAACATGGGAAGGAAGGGTGTTATGTTAACTATTCTGTACTTTCACCTAACAACTTAATAAATAAGATATGGTATTTATGCAGAATACGGACCATGCTGAAACAATAACGTTATTATTTAGAAAGCTATTCTTAACATGGGAAGGAAGAGTGTTTTGTTAACTATTCTGTACTTTCACCTAACAATTAAATAAAATATAATCGTGAAACTTGAATTTATTTTAACTCATTAAAAAAAAAAAAACGAGACAAAATACTGTTAGAAACTCGCTCAATATATGTAACCGTGACATAGGCCGACATATATTCAGTGGGTTTCTAACAGTACTTTGTATAGTTTTCTATTTTAACTCATTTTCCCAAACTTACCGTGTTCAACAGAGTCCCCGCCATTTTAAATTTTCCAATACATCGGTAAACACTGTATGTTTTTCAAGCTGAATAAACATGATACATTAAATAAAAAAATTATCCAGTTAGGTAGAAAAGTAACTTATCTTGCCTTTGGTAACATTTATTTGTTATATATTTGTTTTTTGACAACTTTTTCGAATCTCTGTTGTTGTGCCGATCACCAAATGGGAAGTGGTGAAGGTTTAAATTAAGGCTAGTCAATCGAAAAAAGGGGATGACTTTTGGAAATATTGGCGAAAAAAGCGACCCCTTCTTGTACAAAAGTGCCCAGTTGAGGATGAAGGAATTTTTCAATATTAAATGATTAAATGTTCTCCCTTTGCTTCTAAAGGCACCATGTCAGCTCTGTCCAACCGACTCTGCTGACTGTCCGATCCCAACTCGACTGCCTCTGATCTTGTCTTCTGGTAATCCTAGCTCCTATTATCGAGAATTCCTTTTTTTTATGACATCAGATGTGTGGTTTCAAACATGATCGACTCACATGGCATAAACACATGTGGCTCGGTACATTCTACAAACACACTTCTGCAACAAAGAATTCTCACTAACCTATTTTTCAATGTATTTTTAAATTGTATTGTTCATTATTTTTTAGCTAACCTTTTTAATTCAGTTTTCATAAGCAGTATTGAACAATTAAATTCTTTTAACAATATCTATTTCCAAACAATAGTTACATTCTAACATTACAATTCTAAACCTTGCTTACCATGCTCGAATCTCGGCCTATCCCAATCTCATATTCAATTATCTAATGTTGTTTTTACAAGAAATGGGGAACCTTTTTCTTGTAACAAAAATAATCTCGTCAAATTTTGACAAACTTTAAGCAGTGATTGGAGTTGTCTCCCTTGGCATGCTCTTCCTCATCCGCAAAAAAACCCAAAAAAACAAGATGGCCACGACACTAGGTATGTCAGAATTTTGGGGGGAATTTTTGACACCCTTAACACAAAACTGCAAAACTCATAATTTCTTTTTTTAAGTGTGTTGTTTCTTTATGGAATATATTTATCAAAATATAGTATTAAAGATTTTTTAAAAAAGATTTTTTAAAAAAGATTTTTTAAAAGTGTTTACAAATGCATGCACACGCTCATGCAGCCATTTTTTCTACGTAATGAAATAAATTGAATTTTATGAGTTAAATATTTTTCAATTTTTTCAATTAAAATTTTTTTTTATACAAAACTATATGATCAAATGACATGACTTTTGGAATATTTCATCTTCGTTCTGTAATGAGTATATATGGACTTTTCCGTACTTATACAGTTTAATCAAGACATTAAAAAATGAAAATATCGAAAAAAAAAAAGGTTATATTGTACATATCCGTTTTGGACTGAAGATCTCCGAAAAAAATTTCATTTAATTTGATCGAGTATTCTTTTTTTATCGCGGAAAAACACATATTTTTAAGATGATTATATCCAAAAATTACGAAAAACGATCCGGTAGAAAATTATTTATTAAAGAAAATAAAAAAATAGAATTTGATGAAAACGATTATAAAACATAGGAGAGTTCAAAAGGGAGGTAATTTTCTATTTTGATTTAAACAAGATGACCACAATTTTTTACCTGCTAACGCGATTAAAGTTGTTTTTTTTAATAATTCAGTAATATTCAGGTAATTTTGACTCCATAATTTGGAAGCTACCATTGTAACTTATTAGAATTGACAATAAAAAAAATGTGTTAAGCCATTGTTTTTTATCTGAAAACTCCATTTATCAACTACAAAATTTTGTCCTAATAGTGCAGAAGTAGCAGTGTCAGAAGCCGCCATTAAACATGCGTGATAAGAACTTGAATAATCTAACTTACTATTTTTTGAAGCTTATAACTACTTGAAAAATGTAATTCAAACCCGAATTGTTTTTTTCAATCAAAGGAGCAAAGACCAAATTTAAAAAAAAAAACAGGTTTAAAAGCAAATTAGGCAATATTTGTTTGTTTAAATTGGTTTTCTTTAAAAAAGATTTGAAGAAAATCAACGAAATTTTACTTACATCGATTATAAAAACTATATATAAATTCCAAAAATCACTTACCTATAAAAAATACTATTCAATGGGTACTTCCATGCTTCACTGTTAAGAATTTATCCATATTTATACTTGTATTCAATGTCCTTTTTAAATAAAATACTTTTTCAAACAAGGATTACAAAAAAATGCGAACTCAGAATAATAAAGGAAGACAAATGTCTGATTTTTTCGATTTTATCTTCTGGTGGCTTTGAAGCGTCACAATTAATGTCTCTTGCTGTAAACCAAAAATACCGACTTTTTTGGTTTTTTATTCTCTTAATGAAATACATGAGTTTTTGATTAATATATTTTATTTCTTCTTCATCGAGTGAATTTTTTTTTTTAAATATCTAAAAAAAGACAAAACAAATTATCATCAGCGTCCGGTATTTACTTGACAATCTAAGTATGACATAAGCTTTCATTAAAAAAAAAAAATAAAATAAAATAATCAACGTGTTTTTTTTTTTGTTTTTTTTTTTAAGTTTTACACTTTGGAAATTTACAGGTAAATTTCCAAATGACACTTCTATTTTTTGTTTGTTTTAAATTAGAATATTTTATTTATTTATCTTTTATCTTCAATTTGTGGTATATAAAATTTTGGTGAGTAAATTAATTATTTACTTTTTAATAGACATTCCAAAGTGGGGGAGGGGGTGAATTAAAAAAAAAAACGTTTGTCTAAAATATTATATTCAGTTTATTGGAAAGAGCATAAAATTTCACATTGACCCTGAAAATATCGTAAAAATTGAATCAATAGAAAAAAATTTGATAGATTTTTAAAGTTAAAAAATTGAAAACTATTTAAATCGTAAAATTCAATTGATTTCATTACGTAAAAAAATGGCTGCATGAAGGCGCGCCGGTATTTTGTAAACACTGTTTTTTTTTTGTTTTTTTTGTTTTTTAATAAAAAAAATAATATTTCTATTATTTTTTAAACAACTTTAAGTTTATTTTGGAAGTATATTCCATACAGAACATAAACAACCCACTTTTAAAAGAGAAATTACAAGTTTTTTAATATTTTATTCTCAGTTTTGTGTCAAAAATTCCCCCAAAATTCTGATACACCTAGTGCAGAAGAAGAAGCGCCAATTTATATCAATTTGAAATAGGTTAACAAGACCAAGATAAGTTGCAAAATATAAGAATATAATAACAAGTTGCAAATATAAGAATTTTTACGCTTCTACACTATCAGAACGAAATTTCTGAAAACTCCATTTATCGACTATAAAATCTCGTCTCAATTCTGTAGAAGCGCCAAATGAATTCTGCCCCCTCCCTCTTCAAAAAATAAACACGTTGCTATGGAAACTTTTTTTTTTTTTTTTTAGACAATATACTTACATTTTTCACGACTGACTTTTTATGTTTTTTTTTTGTTTTCATCAGAAAAATGTTCGACTTGGCGTGAGGGGACAAAAAGGCAGCGAAGAGAAAATGATGGTGCGTCCCGGTGTACAAAAGAGTCAATCAAGTTTGTGTACTCTAAAAATGGAAGAGTAACAAAGGGAGATAATTTACTGGGTTATGTTTCTTTTGTTTAAATGGCGAGGCAGAAATGTAAACTGCCCTACCGGTGTCAAGTTAAAAACTATTATTGCTGTAAAAATGTTCCGCTTACCAAACCGGACATTTTTTTTTTTTTTTTTTATTGCATTTTCACCCCAAACAAGGCACATGTCCACTTTGTTGTAGGAGGGCTACTATCAGGGACATAAGCATCAGAGGTACTGTGTAGGGAGTTGGACAGCAAGATGTCGGTTCACGTTACACTTGAACTTCTGCATGTCAGTACAGTTGGGGAAGCAGGGAACTGGAAGGGAATTCCAAAGTCTAGCTGTTCTTGGGAAAGAAACTACTGGAGTAGAAGGCTCTCTTACATCTAGGGATCTCTACTGTGAAGGGGTGGGATTTAGCTTCTTGTCAGGTTTGATATAAAATTTTGTCGATGGGACAGAGGCTGAAGCTTAGATGACAGTTCAGGACCTATCAGGTTGGCGACTCTCTTTTGAACCTTGTCCAAGAGGGAGAGACTAGTAGCAGATGCACCAGCCCAAATATGACAACAATACTCCATACATGAGCGAATGGTGGCCTTATAGAGGTATTGGATACTTTCGGGCGTTATTAACTTTCTAGCACGGTAGAGTTTAAAATAAACTAGCAGGTCGCCTGGCATTGCCCGGTCATATAATAAGCTTAAATATAATATTTTGTTTAATAGTGATTTCATATTTATTATTATATTATATTGGACCCAATATATGGTAATGAGTTAAAAAGTTAGGTTTGTTTTACTATACACATAGATTCGAAAAAGTTGTCAAAAAACAAATATATAACAAATAAATATTACCAAAGGCAAGATAAGTTACTTTTCTATCTAACTGGATAATTGTTTAGTGTTTTTATTTAATGTAAAATGTTTATTCAGCTCGAAAAACACAGTGTTTACCAATATATTTGAAAAAAATACAAATGGCGGCGGACTCTTTGTTGAACACGTTAGGAAAATAAGTTAAAACTAAAAGCTATGCAAAATACTGTTAATATATGTCCGCCTATGTCACGGTAGCATATATTGAGTGAGTTCCTAATAGTATTTCATATAGTTTTTTCTTTTAGTTTTAACTCATTTTCCCACACTTAACGTGTTCAACACAGAGTCGGCCACCGTTTGTATTTTTCAAATAGGTCAGTAAACATTGTGTGTTTATTGAGCCGATTAAACATTTTACATTAAATAAAAACACTAAAAAATTATCCAGTTAGGTAGTAAAGTCATTTAACTTGCCTTTGATAACATTTATTTGTTATATGTTTGTTTTTTGACAACTTTTTCGAATCTATGTGTATAGTAAAACAAACCCAAAACGTTTTTTTAAAAAAATGACTGCGCCATAGGTGTGTCAGAAACTGTGTGACAAATATTGAATAATTCGAGCCCTTGTGTTTCCAAGTTTATAACTACTCAAAAAATGTAATTCAAAGCCTAATTCTTTTTTTCAATTAAAGGAGAAAAAGAAAAAAAAAAAAAACAACGTGATTTAAAAAAAAAAAAGTTTTAAACTTCGGACTTTACAGGTAAATTTCTAAAAAAGACGACTTTTTTTGTTTTAAATTTGAATATATTATTTATTGATCTATTATCTTCAATTTGTGATAAATAAAACTTTGGTACATAAATTAATTATTTACTTTTTAATAGACATTTGAAAATGGGGGTGCGTGAATTTAAAAAAAAACGTTTGTCTAAAATATTATATTCGGTTTATTGGAAAGAACATAAAATTTCACATTGACCCTGAAAATATTGTAAAAATTGAATCAATAGAAAAATTTTGATAGATTTTTAAAGTTTAAAAATTAAAAAATACTAAACTCATAAAATTCAATTGATTTCATTACTGTTTTTAAAAAAAAAAAAAAAAAATATTTCTATTACTTTTTATACAACTTTAATAGTTTATTTTGGAAGTATAATACATAAAGAAAAGAAAAATCCCACCTTTAAAAGAGAAATTACGAGATTTTTGATATTTTATTCGCAGTTTCGTGTTAGGGGTGTCAAAAATTCCTACAAAAATTCTGATACACCAAATTTACACTTCCAACAATTACTCTGATATTGTCCTGTTGACTACTATACACTCTTCAACCCTTATCCTCGAGTTGCCTCTGGGCCTAGATAAGTGGTGATTCCTTTGTAAAAAAAAAAAAAAAAATGCATGGGCGAACGGTGGCCTTATACAAGATAGTCTCAGGTGTGAGCAGTTTTCTAGCGAGCGCCCACCTTCCTTGCAGCAGCCTTCGCAATGTCCTCAATGTATTTGATTCCAGTTCATGTTTCCTGTGAATGTTAAGCCGAAGAGTTTGAATAAAGAATTCTCAGATAGTGTGGTTGGAGAGGCGTCTTGTAATTGCTAAAAGAGAGCAGCTTAGTCTTACTAGCATTAAATGTTACCATCCATTTACGTCCACATTCAACTACGGTCATTTTCTAATGATTCAGCCATTGTCTTGAATTCTTCCCTCCTACATGTTAAAGAATATTGTATCAATATTGTTCCTCTATTTCCAAAAAGCACAATGATTTTATATTAACTCTAATTTCGACCACCATCTCTTTGAGATCACTCTTCCCTCCTCCGACAATTACTTTTTCTCTTTTCTTCTGAATCTCCTTTTCTTTATTTATTTTACCTATATACCTCTTCAATTCTCTTCTCCCCCCCACTCTTTCCCTGTCTTTCCTCTCCAACCAATAATTTATTTGTCTATTTTATATATATTCTAAAAGTCCCCTGTGATGACCAACCCCTACCTTTCCCTGACTGGTGGTCTATCAGTGTTCTACAACTCCCTGCATGGTCGACCATTCATACCTACAACATCTGGGAGATCTATTAATTTATTTATTTGTCTATTTTTTATATATTCTAAAAGTCCCCTGTGATGACCAACCCCTACCTTTCCCTGACTGGTGGTCTATCACTGCTCTACAACTGCCTGCGTGGTCGACCATTCATACATACAACATCTGGGAGATCTATTAATTTATTTATTTGTCTATTTTATATATATTCTAAAAGTCCCCTGTGATGACCAACCCCTACCTTTCCCTGACTGGTGGTCTATCACTGCTCTACAACTGGCTGCGTGGTCGACCATTCATACCTACAACATCTGGGAGATCTATTAATTTATTTATTTGTCTTTTTTATATATATTCTAAAAGTCCCCTGTAATGACCAACCCCTACCTTTCCCTGACTGGTGGTCTATCACTGTTCTACAACTGCCTGCATGGTCGACCATTCATACCTACAACATCTGGGAGATCTATTAATTTATTTTTTTGTCTATTTTTTATATATTCTAAAAGTCCCCTGTGATGACCAACCCCTACCTTTCCCTGACTGGTGGTATATCACTGCTCTACAACTGCCTGCGTGGTCGACCATTCATACCTACAACATCTGGGAGATCTATTAATTTATTTATTTGTCTATTTTATATATATTCTAAAAGTCCCCTGTGATGACCAACCCCTACCTTTCCATGACTGGTGGTCTATCACTGCTCTACAACTGCCTGCATGGTAGACCATTCATACCTACAACATCTGGGAGATCTATTAATTTATTTATTTGTCTATTTGTTATGTATTCTAAAAGTCCCCTATGATGACCAACCCCTACCTTTCCCTGACTGGTGGTCTATCACTGCTCTACAACTCCCTGCATGGTCGACCATTCATACCTACAACATCTGGGAGATCTATAAATTTATTTATTTGTCTATTTTATATATATTCTAAAAGTCCCCTGTGATGACCAACCCCTACCTTTCCCTGACTGGTGGTCTATCACTGCTCTACAACTGCCTGCATGGTCGACCATTCATACCTACAACATCTGGGAGATCTATTAATTTATTTATTTGTCTATTTTATATATATTCTAAAAGTCCCCTGTGATGACCAACCCCTACCTTTCCCTGACTGGTGGTCTATCACCGCTCTACAACTGCCTGCATGGTCGACCATTCATACCTACAACATCTGGGAGATCTATTAATTTATTTATTTGTCTATTTTATATATATTCCAAAAGTCCCCTGTGATGACCAACCCCTACCTTTCCCTGACTGGTGGTCTATCACTGCTCTACAACTGCCTGCGTGGTCGACCATTCATACTTATAACATCTGGGAGATCTATTAATTTATTTATTTGTCTATTTTATATATATTCTAAAAGTCCCCTGTGATTACCAACCCCTACCTTTCCCTGACTGGTGGTCTATCACTGTTCTACAACTGCCTGCATGGTCGACCATTCATACCTACAACATCTGGGAGATCTATTAATTTATTTATTTGTCTATTTTATATATATTCTAAAAGTCCCCTGTGATTACCAACCCCTACCTTTCCCTGACTGGTGGTCTATCACTGCTCTACAACTGCCTGTGTGGTCGACCATTCATACCTACAACATCTGGGAGATCTATTAATTTATTTATTTGTCTATTTTATATATATTCTAACAATCCCCTGTGATGACCAACCCCTACCTTTCCCTGACTGGTGATCTATCACTGCTCTACAACTGCCTGCGTGGTCGACTATTCATACCTACAACATCTGGGAGATCTATTAATTTATTTATTTGTCTATTTTATATATATTCTAAAAGTCCCCTGTGATGACCAACCCCTACCTTTCCCTGACTGGTGGTCTATCACTGCTCTACAACTGCCTGCATGGTCGAGTATTCATACCTACAACATCTGGGAGATCTATTAATTTATTTATTTGTCTATTTTTTATATATTCTAAAAGTCCCCTGTGATGACCAACCCCTACCTTTCCCTGACTGGTGGTCTATCACTGCTCTACAACTGACTGCGTGGTTGAGTATTCATACCTACAACATCTGGGAGATCTATTAATTTATTTATTTGTCTATTTTATATATATTCTAAAAGTCCCCTGTGATGACCAACCCCTACCTTTCCCTGACTGGTGGTCTATCACTGCTCTACAACTGCCTGCATGGTCGAGTATTCATACCTACAACATCTGGGAGATCTATTAATTTATTTATTTGTCTATTTTATATATATTCGAAAAGTCCACTATGATGACCAACCCCTACCTTTCCCTGACTGGTGGTCTATCACTGCTCTACAACTGCCTGCATGGTCGAGTATTCATACCTACAACATCTGGGAGATCTATTAATTTATTTATTTGTCTATTTTATATATATTCTAAAAGTCCCCTATGATGACCAACCCCTACCTTTCCCTGACTGGTGGTCTATCACTGCTCTACAACTGCCTGCGTGGTCGAGTATTCATACCTACAACATCTGGGAGATCTATTAATTTATTTATTTGTCTATTTTATATATATTCTAAAAGTCCCCTGTGATGACCAACCCCTACCTTTCCCTGACTGGTGGTCTATCACTGCTCTACAACTGCCTGCATGGTCGAGTATTCATACCTACAACATCTGGGAGATCTATTAATTTATTTATTTGTCTATTTTATATATATTCGAAAAGTCCACTATGATGACCAACCCCTACCTTTCCCTGACTGGTGGTCTATCACTGCTCTACAACTGCCTGCATGGTCGAGTATTCATACCTACAACATCTGGGAGATCTATTAATTTATTTATTTGTCTATTTTATATATATTCTAAAAGTCCCCTATGATGACCAACCCCTACCTTTCCCTGACTGGTGGTCTATCACTGCTCTACAACTGCCTGCGTGGTCGAGTATTCATACCTACAACATCTGGGAGATCTATTAATTTATTTATTTGTCTATTTTATATATATTCTAAAAGTCCCCTGTGATGACCAACCCCTACCTTTCCCTGACTGGTGGTCTATCACTGCTCTACAACTGCCTGCGTGGTCGAGTATTCATACCTACAACATCTGGGAGATCTATTAATTTATTTATTTGTCTATTTTATATATATTCTAAAAGTCCCCTGTGATGACCAACCCCTACCTTTCCCTGACTGGTGGTCTATCACTGCTCTACAACTGCCTGCGTGGTCGAGTATTCATACCTACAACATCTGGGAGATCTATTAATTTATTTATTTGTCTATTTTATATATATTCTAAAAGTCCCCTATGATGACCAACCCCTACCTTTCCCTGACTGGTGGTCTATAACTGTTCTACAACTGCCTGCGTGGTCGAGTATTCATACCTACAACATCTGGGAGATCTATTAATTTATTTATTTGTCTATTTTATATATATTCTAAAAGTCCCCTGTGATGACCAACCCCTACCTTTCCCTGACTGGTGGTCTATCACTGCTCTACAACTGCCTGCGTGGTCGAGTATTCATACCTACAACATCTGGGAGATCTATTAATTTATTTATTTGTCTATTTTATATATATTCTAAAAGTCCCCTGTGATGACCAACCCCTACCTTTCCCTGATTAGTGGTCTATCACTGCTCTACAACTGCCTGCGTGGTCGAGTATTCATACCTACAACATCTGGGAGATCTATTAATTTATTTATTTGTCTATTTTATATATATTCTAAAAGTCCCCTGTGATGACCAACCCCTACCTTTCCCTGACTGGTGGTCTATCACTGCTCTACAACTGCCTGCGTGGTCGAGTATTCATACCTACAACATCTGGGAGATCTATTAATTTATTTATTTGTCTATTTTATATATATTCTAAAAGTCCCCTGTGATGACCAACCCCTACCTTTCCCTGACTGGTGGTCTATCACTGCTCTACAACTGCCTGCGTGGTCGAGTATTCATACCTACAACATCTGGGAGATCTATTAATTTATTTATTTGTCTATTTTATATATATTCTAAAAGTCCCCTATGATGACCAACCCCTACCTTTCCCTGACTGGTGGTCTATAACTGTTCTACAACTGCCTGCGTGGTCGAGTATTCATACCTACAACATCTGGGAGATCTATTAATTTATTTATTTGTCTATTTTATATATATTCTAAAAGTCCCCTGTGATGACCAACCCCTACCTTTCCCTGACTGGTGGTCTATCACTGCTCTACAACTGCCTGCGTGGTCGAGTATTCATACCTACAACATCTGGGAGATCTATTAATTTATTTATTTGTCTATTTTATATATATTCTAAAAGTCCCCTGTGATGACCAACCCCTACCTTTCCCTGACTGGTGGTCTATCACTGCTCTACAACTGCCTGCGTGGTCGAGTATTCATACCTACAACATCTGGGAGATCTATTAATTTATTTATTTGTCTATTTTATATATATTCTAAAAGTCCCCTGTGATGACCAACCCCTACCTTTCCCTGACTGGTGGTCTATCACTGCTCTACAACTGCCTGCGTGGTCGAGTATTCATACCTACAACATCTGGGAGATCTATTAATTTATTTATTTGTCTATTTTATATATATTCTAAAAGTCCCCTGTGATGACCAACCCCTACCTTTCCCTGACTGGTGGTCTATCACTGCTCTACAACTGCCTGCGTGGTCGAGTATTCATACCTACAACATCTGGGAGATCTATTAATTTATTTATTTGTCTATTTTATATATATTCTAAAAGTCCCCTATGATGACCAACCCCTACCTTTCCCTGACTGGTGGTCTATAACTGTTCTACAACTGCCTGCGTGGTCGAGTATTCATACCTACAACATCTGGGAGATCTATTAATTTATTTATTTGTCTATTTTATATATATTCTAAAAGTCCCCTGTGATGACCAACCCCTACCTTTCCCTGACTGGTGGTCTATCACTGCTCTACAACTGCCTGCGTGGTCGAGTATTCATACCTACAACATCTGGGAGATCTATTAATTTATTTATTTGTCTATTTTATATATATTCTAAAAGTCCCCTGTGATGACCAACCCCTACCTTTCCCTGATTAGTGGTCTATCACTGCTCTACAACTGCCTGCGTGGTCGAGTATTCATACCTACAACATCTGGGAGATCTATTAATTTATTTATTTGTCTATTTTATATATATTCTAAAAGTCCCCTGTGATGACCAACCCCTACCTTTCCCTGACTGGTGGTCTATCACTGCTCTACAACTGCCTGCGTGGTCGAGTATTCATACCTACAACATCTGGGAGATCTATTAATTTATTTATTTGTCTATTTTATATATATTCTAAAAGTCCCCTGTGATGACCAACCCCTACCTTTCCCTGACTGGTGGTCTATCACTGCTCTACAACTGCCTGCGTGGTCGAGTATTCATACCTACAACATCTGGGAGATCTATTAATTTATTTATTTGTCTATTTTATATATATTCTAAAAGTCCCCTATGATGACCAACCCCTACCTTTCCCTGACTGGTGGTCTATAACTGTTCTACAACTGCCTGCGTGGTCGAGTATTCATACCTACAACATCTGGGAGATCTATTAATTTATTTATTTGTCTATTTTATATATATTCTAAAAGTCCCCTGTGATGACCAACCCCTACCTTTCCCTGACTGGTGGTCTATCACTGCTCTACAACTGCCTGCGTGGTCGAGTATTCATACCTACAACATCTGGGAGATCTATTAATTTATTTATTTGTCTATTTTATATATATTCTAAAAGTCCCCTGTGATGACCAACCCCTACCTTTCCCTGACTGGTGGTCTATCACTGCTCTACAACTGCCTGCGTGGTCGAGTATTCATACCTACAACATCTGGGAGATCTATTAATTTATTTATTTGTCTATTTTATATATATTCTAAAAGTCCCCTGTGATGACCAACCCCTACCTTTCCCTGACTGGTGGTCTATCACTGCTCTACAACTGCCTGCGTGGTCGAGTATTCATACCTACAACATCTGGGAGATCTATTAATTTATTTATTTGTCTATTTTATATATATTCTAAAAGTCCCCTGTGATGACCAACCCCTACCTTTCCCTGACTGGTGGTCTATCACTGCTCTACAACTGCCTGCGTGGTCGAGTATTCATACCTACAACATCTGGGAGATCTATTAATTTATTTATTTGTCTATTTTATATATATTCTAAAAGTCCCCTGTGATGACCAACCCCTACCTTTCCCTGACTGGTGGTCTATCACTGCTCTACAACTGCCTGCGTGGTCGAGTATTCATACCTACAACATCTGGGAGATCTATTAATTTATTTATTTGTCTATTTTATATATATTCTAAAAGTCCCCTGTGATGACCAACCCCTACCTTTCCCTGACTGGTGGTCTATCACTGCTCTACAACTGCCTGCGTGGTCGAGTATTCATACCTACAACATCTGGGAGATCTATTAATTTATTTATTTGTCTATTTTATATATATTCTAAAAGTCCCCTATGATGACCAACCCCTACCTTTCCCTGACTGGTCGTCTATCACTGCTCTACAACTGCCTGCGTGGTCGAGTATTCATACCTACAACATCTGGGAGATCTATTAATTTATTTATTTGTCTATTTTATATATATTCTAAAAGTCCCCTATGATGACCAACCCCTACCTTTCCCTGACTAGTGGTCTATCACTGCTCTACAACTGCCTGCGTGGTCGAGTATTCATACCTACAACATCTGGGAGATCTATTAATTTATTTATTTGTCTATTTTATATATATTCTAAAAGTCCCCTATGATGACCAACCCCTACCTTTCCCTGACTGGTGGTCTATCACTGCTCTACAACTGCCTGCATGGTCGACCATTCATACCTACAACATCTGGGAGATCTATTAATTTATTTATTTGTCTATTTTATATATATTCTAAAAGTCCCCTGTGATGACCAACCCCTACCTTTCCCTGACTGGTGGTCTATCACTGCTCTACAACTGCCTGCGTGGTCGAGTATTCATACCTACAACATCTGGGAGATCTATTAATTTATTTATTTGTCTATTTTATATAAATTCCAACAGTCCCCTGTGATGACCAACCCCTACCTTTCCCTGACTGGTGGTCTTTCACTGCTCTACAACTGCCTGCATGGTCGAGTATTCATACCTACAACATCTGGGAGATCTATTAATTTATTTATTTGTTTTTTTTATATATATTCTAACAGTCCCCTGTGATGACCAACCCCTACCTTTCCCTGACTGGTGGTCTATCACTGCTCTACAACTGCCTGCATGGTCGACCATTCATACCTACAACATCTGGGAGATCTATTAATTTATTTATTTGTCTATTTTATATATATTCTAAAAGTACCCTGTGATGACCAACCCCTACCTTTCCCTGACTGGTGGTCTATCACTGCTCTACAACTGCCTGCGTGGTCGAGTATTCATACCTACAACATCTGGGAGATCTATTAATTTATTTATTTGTCTATTTTATATATATTCTAAAAGTCCCCTATGATGACCAACCCCTACCTTTCCCTGACTGGTGGTCTATCACTGCTCTACAACTGCCTGCGTGGTCGAGTATTCATAGCTACAACATCTGGGAGATCTATTAATTTATTTATTTGTCTATTTTATATATATTCTAAAAGTCCCCTATGATGACCAACCCCTACCTTTCCCTGACTGGTGGTCTATCACTGCTCTACAACTGCCTGCGTGGTCGACCATTCATACCTACAACATCTGGGAGATCTATTAATTTATTTATTTGTCTATTTTATATATATTCTAAAAGTCCCCTGTGATGACCAACCCCTACCTTTCCCTGACTGGTGGTCTATCACTGCTCTACAACTGCCTGCGTGGTCGACCATTCATACCTACAACATCTGGGAGATCTATTAATTTATATATTTGTCTATTTTATATATATTCTAAAAGTCCCCTGTGATAACCAACCCCTACCTTTCCCTGACTGGTGGTCTATCACTGCTCTACAACTGCCTGCGTGGTCGAGTATTCATACCTACAACATCTGGGAGATCTATTAATTTATTTATTTGTCTATTTTATATATATTCTAAAAGTCCCCTATGATGACCAACCCCTATCTTTCCCTTACTGGTGGTCTATCACTGCTCTACAACTGCCTGCGTGGTCGAGTATTCATACCTACAACATCTGGGAGATCTATTAATTTATTTATTTGTCTATTTTATATATATTCTAAAAGTCCCCTATGATGACCAACCCCTACCTTTCCCTGACTAGTGGTCTGTCACTGCTCTACAACTGCCTGCGTGGTCGACAATCCATACCTACAACATCTGGGAGATCTATTAATTTATTTATTTGTCTATTTTATATATATTCTAAAAGTCCCCTATGATGACCAACCCCTACCTTTCCCTGACTGGTGGTCTATCACTGCTCTACAACTGCCTGCGTGGTCGACCATTCATACCTACAACATCTGGGAGATCAATTAATTTATTTATTTGTCTATTTTATATATATTCTAAAAGTCCCCTGTGATGACCAACCCCTATTTCCCTGACTGGTGGTCTATCACTGCTCTACAACTGCCTGCGTGGTCGACCATTCATACCTACAACATCTGGGAGATCTATTAATTTATATATTTGTCTATTTTATATATATTCTAAAAGTCCCCTGTGATAACCAACCCCTACCTTTCCCTGACTGGTGGTCTATCACTGCTCTACAACTGCCTGCGTGGTCGAGTATTCATACCTACAACATCTGGGAGATCTATTAATTTATTTATTTGTCTATTTTATATATATTCTAAAAGTCCCCTATGATGACCAACCCCTATCTTTCCCTTACTGGTGGTCTATCACTGCTCTACAACTGCCTGCGTGGTCGAGTATTCATACCTACAACATCTGGGAGATCTATTAATTTATTTATTTGTCTATTTTATATATATTCTAAAAGTCCCCTATGATGACCAACCCCTATCTTTCCCTTACTGGTGGTCTATCACTGCTCTACAACTGCCTGCGTGGTCGACAATCCATACCTACAACATCTGGGAGATCTATTAATTTATTTATTTGTCTATTTTATATATATTCTAAAAGTCCCCTATGATGACCAACCCCTACCTTTCCCTGACTAGTGGTCTGTCACTGCTCTACAACTGCCTGCGTGGTCGAGTATTCATACCTACAACATCTGGGAGATCTATTAATTTATTTATTTGTCTATTTTATATATATTCTAAAAGTCCCCTATGATGACCAACCCCTATCTTTCCCTTACTGGTGGTCTATCACTGCTCTACAACTGCCTGCGTGGTCGACAATCCATACCTACAACATCTGGGAGATCTATTAATTTATTTATTTGTCTATTTTATATATATTCTAAAAGTCCCCTATGATTACCAACCCCTACCTTTCCCTGACTAGTGGTCTGTCACTGCTCTACAACTGCCTGCGTGGTCGACAATCCATACCTACAACATCTGGGAGATCTATTAATTTATTTATTTGTCTATTTTATATATATTCTAAAAGTCCCCTATGATGACCAACCCCTACCTTTCCCTGACTAGTGGTCTGTCACTGCTCTACAACTGCCTGCGTGGTCGAGTATTCATACCTACAACATCTGGGAGATCTATTAATTTATTTATTTGTCTATTTTATATATATTCTAAAAGTCCCCTATGATGACCAACCCCTATCTTTCCCTTACTGGTGGTCTATCACTGCTCTACAACTGCCTGCGTGGTCGACAATCCATACCTACAACATCTGGGAGATCTATTAATTTATTTATTTGTCTATTTTATATATATTCTAAAAGTCCCCTATGATGACCAACCCCTACCTTTCCCTGACTAGTGGTCTGTCACTGCTCTACAACTGCGTGCGTGGTCGAGTATTCATACCTACAACATCTGGGAGATCTATTAATTTATTTATTTGTCTATTTTATATATATTCTAAAAGTCCCCTATGATGACCAACCCCTATCTTTCCCTTACTGGTTGTCTATCACTGCTCTACAACTGCCTGCGTGGTCGACAATCCATACCTACAACATCTGGGAGATCTATTAATTTATTTATTTGTCTATTTTATATATATTCTAAAAGTCCCCTATGATGACCAACCCCTACCTTTCCCTGACTAGTGGTCTGTCACTGCTCTACAACTGCCTGCGTGGTCGAGTATTCATACCTACAACATCTGGGAGATCTATTAATTTATTTATTTGTCTATTTTATATATATTCTAAAAGTCCCCTATGATGACCAACCCCTATCTTTCCCTTACTGGTTGTCTATCACTGCTCTACAACTGCCTGCGTGGTCGACAATCCATACCTACAACATCTGGGAGATCTATTAATTTATTTATTTGTCTATTTTATATATATTCTAAAAGTCCCCTATGATGACCAACCCCTACCTTTCCCTGACTAGTGGTCTGTCACTGCTCTACAACTGCCTGCGTGGTCGAGTATTCATACCTACAACATCTGAGAGATCTATTAATTTATTTATTTGTCTATTTTATATATATTCTAAAAGTCCCCTATGATGACCAACCCCTACCTTTCCCTGACTGGTGGTCTATCACTGCTCTACAACTGCCTGTGTGGTCGACAATCCATACCTACAACATCTGGGAGATCTATTAATTTATTTATTTGTCTATTTTATATATATTCTAAAAGTCCCCTGTGATGACCAACCCCTACCTTTCCCTGACTGGTGGTCTATCACTGCTCTACAACTGCCTGCGTGGTCGACCATTCATACCTACAACATCTGGGAGATCTATTAATTTATTTATTTGTCTATTTTATATATATTCTAAAAGTCCCCTGTGATGACCAACCCCTACCTTTCCCTGACTGGTGGTCTATCACTGCTCTACAACTGCCTGCGTGGTCGACCATTCATACCTACAACATCTGGGAGATCTATTAATTTATTTATTTGTCTATTTTATATATATTCTAAAAGTCCCCTGTGATGACCAACCCCTACCTTTCCCTGACTGGTGGTCTATCACTGCTCTACAACTGCCTGCGTGGTCGAGTATTCATACCTACAACATCTGGGAGATCTATTAATTTATTTATTTGTCTATTTTATATATATTCTAAAAGTCCCCTGTGATGACCAACCCCTACCTTTCCCTGACTGGTGGTCTATCACTGCTCTACAACTGCCTGCGTAGTCGACCATTCATACCTACAACATCTGGGAGATCTATTAATTTATTTATTTGTCTATTTTATATATATTCTAAAAGTCCCCTGTGATGACCAACCCCTACCTTTCCCTGACTGGTGGTCTATCACTGCTCTACAACTGCCTGCGTGGTCGAGTATTCATACCTACAACATCTGGGAGATCTATTAATTTATTTATTTGTCTATTTTATATATATTCTAAAAGTCCCCTGTGATGACCAACCCCTACCTTTCCCTGACTGGTGGTCTATCACTGCTCTACAACTGCCTGCGTGGTCGAGTATTCATACCTACAACATCTGGGAGATCTATTAATTTATTTATTTGTCTATTTTATATATATTCTAAAAGTCCCCTGTGATGACCAACCCCTACATTTCCCTGACTGGTGGTCTATCACTGCTCTACAACTGCCTGCGTGGTCGACCATTCATACCTACAACATCTGGGAGATCAATTAATTTATTTATTTGTCTATTTTATATATATTCTAAAAGTCCCCTGTGATGACCAACCCCTATTTCCCTGACTGGTGGTCTATCACTGCTCTACAACTGCCTGCGTGGTCGACCATTCATACCTACAACATCTGGGAGATCTATTAATTTATATATTTGTCTATTTTATATATATTCTAAAAGTCCCCTGTGATAACCAACCCCTACCTTTCCCTGACTGGTGGTCTATCACTGCTCTACAACTGCCTGCGTGGTCGAGTATTCATACCTACAACATCTGGGAGATCTATTAATTTATTTATTTGTCTATTTTATATATATTCTAAAAGTCCCCTATGATGACCAACCCCTATCTTTCCCTTACTGGTGGTCTATCACTGCTCTACAACTGCCTGCGTGGTCGAGTATTCATACCTACAACATCTGGGAGATCTATTAATTTATTTATTTGTCTATTTTATATATATTCTAAAAGTCCCCTATGATGACCAACCCCTATCTTTCCCTTACTGGTGGTCTATCACTGCTCTACAACTGCCTGCGTGGTCGACAATCCATACCTACAACATCTGGGAGATCTATTAATTTATTTATTTGTCTATTTTATATATATTCTAAAAGTCCCCTATGATGACCAACCCCTACCTTTCCCTGACTAGTGGTCTGTCACTGCTCTACAACTGCCTGCGTGGTCGAGTATTCATACCTACAACATCTGGGAGATCTATTAATTTATTTATTTGTCTATTTTATATATATTCTAAAAGTCCCCTATGATGACCAACCCCTATCTTTCCCTTACTGGTGGTCTATCACTGCTCTACAACTGCCTGCGTGGTCGACAATCCATACCTACAACATCTGGGAGATCTATTAATTTATTTATTTGTCTATTTTATATATATTCTAAAAGTCCCCTATGATTACCAACCCCTACCTTTCCCTGACTAGTGGTCTGTCACTGCTCTACAACTGCCTGCGTGGTCGACAATCCATACCTACAACATCTGGGAGATCTATTAATTTATTTATTTGTCTATTTTATATATATTCTAAAAGTCCCCTATGATGACCAACCCCTACCTTTCCCTGACTAGTGGTCTGTCACTGCTCTACAACTGCCTGCGTGGTCGAGTATTCATACCTACAACATCTGGGAGATCTATTAATTTATTTATTTGTCTATTTTATATATATTCTAAAAGTCCCCTATGATGACCAACCCCTATCTTTCCCTTACTGGTGGTCTATCACTGCTCTACAACTGCCTGCGTGGTCGACAATCCATACCTACAACATCTGGGAGATCTATTAATTTATTTATTTGTCTATTTTATATATATTCTAAAAGTCCCCTATGATGACCAACCCCTACCTTTCCCTGACTAGTGGTCTGTCACTGCTCTACAACTGCGTGTGTGGTCGAGTATTCATACCTACAACATCTGGGAGATCTATTAATTTATTTATTTGTCTATTTTATATATATTCTAAAAGTCCCCTATGATGACCAACCCCTATCTTTCCCTTACTGGTTGTCTATCACTGCTCTACAACTGCCTGCGTGGTCGACAATCCATACCTACAACATCTGGGAGATCTATTAATTTATTTATTTGTCTATTTTATATATATTCTAAAAGTCCCCTATGATGACCAACCCCTACCTTTCCCTGACTAGTGGTCTGTCACTGCTCTACAACTGCCTGCGTGGTCGAGTATTCATACCTACAACATCTGGGAGATCTATTAATTTATTTATTTGTCTATTTTATATATATTCTAAAAGTCCCCTATGATGACCAACCCCTATCTTTCCCTTACTGGTTGTCTATCACTGCTCTACAACTGCCTGCGTGGTCGACAATCCATACCTACAACATCTGGGAGATCTATTAATTTATTTATTTGTCTATTTTATATATATTCTAAAAGTCCCCTATGATGACCAACCCCTACCTTTCCCTGACTAGTGGTCTGTCACTGCTCTACAACTGCCTGCGTGGTCGAGTATTCATACCTACAACATCTGGGAGATCTATTAATTTATTTATTTGTCTATTTTATATATATTCTAAAAGTCCCCTATGATGACCAACCCCTACCTTTCCCTGACTGGTGGTCTATCACTGCTCTACAACTGCCTGTGTGGTCGACAATCCATACCTACAACATCTGGGAGATCTATTAATTTATTTATTTGTCTATTTTATATATATTCTAAAAGTCCCCTGTGATGACCAACCCCTACCTTTCCCTGACTGGTGGTCTATCACTGCTCTACAACTGCCTGCGTGGTCGACCATTCATACCTACAACATCTGGGAGATCTATTAATTTATTTATTTGTCTATTTTATATATATTCTAAAAGTCCCCTGTGATGACCAACCCCTACCTTTCCCTGACTGGTGGTCTATCACTGCTCTACAACTGCCTGCGTGGTCGACCATTCATACCTACAACATCTGGGAGATCTATTAATTTATTTATTTGTCTATTTTATATATATTCTAAAAGTCCCCTGTGATGACCAACCCCTACCTTTCCCTGACTGGTGGTCTATCACTGCTCTACAACTGCCTGCGTGGTCGAGTATTCATACCTACAACATCTGGGAGATCTATTAATTTATTTATTTGTCTATTTTATATATATTCTAAAAGTCCCCTGTGATGACCAACCCCTACCTTTCCCTGACTGGTGGTCTATCACTGCTCTACAACTGCCTGCGTAGTCGACCATTCATACCTACAACATCTGGGAGATCTATTAATTTATTTATTTGTCTATTTTATATATATTCTAAAAGTCCCCTGTGATGACCAACCCCTACCTTTCCCTGACTGGTGGTCTATCACTGCTCTACAACTGCCTGCGTGGTCGAGTATTCATACCTACAACATCTGGGAGATCTATTAATTTATTTATTTGTCTATTTTATATATATTCTAAAAGTCCCCTGTGATGACCAACCCCTACCTTTCCCTGACTGGTGGTCTATCACTGCTCTACAACTGCCTGCGTGGTCGAGTATTCATACCTACAACATCTGGGAGATCTATTAATTTATTTATTTGTCTATTTTATATATATTCTAAAAGTCCCCTGTGATGACCAACCCCTACATTTCCCTGACTGGTGGTCTATCACTGTTCTACAACTGCCTGCGTGGTCGAGTATTCATACCTACAACATCTGGGAGATCTATTAATTTATTTATTTGTCTATTTTATATATATTCTAAAAGTCCCCTGTGATGACCAACCCCTACCTTTCCCTGACTGGTGGTCTATCACTGCTCTACAACTGCCTGCGTGGTCGACCATTCATACCTACAACATCTGGGAGATCTATTAATTTATTTATTTGTCTATTTTATATATATTCTAAAAGTCCCCTGTGATGACCAACCCCTACCTTTCCCTGACTGGTGGTCTATCACTGCTCTACAACTGCCTGCGTGGTCGAGTATTCATACCTACAACATCTGGGAGATCTATTAATTTATTTATTTGTCTATTTTATATATATTCTAAAAGTCCCCTATGATGACCAACCCCTACCTTTCCCTGACTGGTGGTCTATCACTGCTCTACAACTGCCTGCGTGGTCGAGTATTCATACCTACAACATCTGGGAGATCTATTAATTTATTTATTTGTCTATTTTATATATATTCTAAAAGTCCCCTATGATGACCAACCCCTACCTTTCCCTGACTGGTGGTCTATCACTGCTCTACAACTGCCTGCATGGTCGAGTATTCATACCTACAACATCTGGGAGATCTATTAATTTATTTATTTGTCTATTTTATATATATTCTAAAAGTCCCCGGTGATGACCAACCCCTACCTTTCCCTGACTGGTGGTCTATCACTGCTCTACAACTGCCTGCATGGTCGAGTATTCATACCTACAACATCTGGGAGATCTATTAATTTATTTATTTGTCTATTTTATATATATTCTAAAAGTCCCCTGTGATGACCAACCCCTACCTTTCCCTGACTGGTGGTCTATCACTGCTCTACAACTGCCTGCATGGTCGAGTATTCATACCTACAACATCTGGGAGATCTATTAATTTATTTATTTGTCTATTTTATATATATTCTAAAAGTCCCCTGTTATGACCAACCCCTACCTTTCCCTGACTGGTGGTCTATCACTGCTCTACAACTGCCTGCGTGGTCGAGTATTCATACCTACAACATCTGGGAGATCTATTAATTTATTTATTTGTCTATTTTATATATATTCTAAAAGTCCCCTGTGATGACCAACCCCTACCTTTCCCTGACTGGTGGTCTATCACTGCTCTACAACTGCCTGCATGGTCGAGTATTCATACCTACAACATCTGGGAGATCTATTAATTTATTTATTTGTCTATTTTATATATATTCTAAAAGTCCCCTATGATGACCAACCCCTACCTTTCCCTGACTGGTGGTCTATCACTGCTCTACAACTGCCTGCATGGTCGACCATTCATACCTACAACATCTGGGAGATCTATTAATTTATTTATTTGTCTATTTTATATATATTCTAAAAGTCCCCTATGATGACCAACCCCTACCTTTCCCTGACTGGTGGTCTATCACTGCTCTACAACTGCCGTCATGGTCGACCATTCATACCTAGAACATCTGGGAGATCTATTAATTTATTTATTTGTCTATTTTATATATATTCTAAAAGTCCCCTATGATGACCAACCCCTACCTGTCCCTGACTGGTGGTCTATCACTGCTCTACAACTGCCTGCATGGTCGACCATTCATACCTAGAACATCTGGGAGATCTATTAATTTATTTATTTGTCTATTTTATATATATTCTAAAAGTCCCCTATGATGACCAACCCCTACCTTTCCCTGACTGGTGGTCTATCACTGCTCTACAACTGCCTGCATGGTCGACCATTCATACCTAGAACATCTGGGAGATCTATTAATTTATTTATTTGTCTATTTTATATATATTCTAAAAGTCCCCTATGATGACCAACCCCTACCTTTCCCTGACTGGTGGTCTATCACTGCTCTACAACTGCCTGCATGGTCGACCATTCATACCTAGAACATCTGGGAGATCTATTAATTTATTTATTTGTCTATTTTATATATATTCTAAAAGTCCCCTATGATGACCAACCCCTACCTTTCCCTGACTGGTGGTCTATCACTGCTCTACAACTGCCTGCATGGTCGACCATTCATACCTAGAACATCTGGGAGATCTATTAATTTATTTATTTGTCTATTTTATATATATTCTAAAAGTCCCCTATGATGACCAACCCCTACCTTTCCCTGACTGGTGGTCTATCACTGCTCTACAACTGCCTGCATAGTCGACCATTCATACCTAGAACATCTGGGAGATCTATTAATTTATTTATTTGTCTATTTTATATATATTCTAAAAGTCCCCTGTGATGACCAACCCCTACCTTTCCCTGACTGGTGGTCTATCACTGCTCTACAACTGCCTGCATGGTCGACCATTCATACCTAGAACATCTGGGAGATCTATTAATTTATTTATTTGTCTATTTTATATATATTCTAAAAGTCCCCTATGATGACCAACCCCTACCTTTCCCTGACTGGTGGTCTATCACTGCTCTACAACTGCCTGCATGGTCGACCATTAATACCTCGAACATCTGGGAGATCTATTAATTTATTTATTTGTCTATTTTATATATATTCTAAAAGTCCCCTATGATGACCAACCCCTACCTTTCCCTGACTGGTGGTCTATCACTGCTCTACAACTGCCTGCATGGTCGACCATTCATACCTAGAACATCTGGGAGATCTATTAATTTATTTATTTGTCTATTTTATATATATTCTAAAAGTCCCCTATGATGACCAACCCCTACCTTTCCCTGACTGGTGGTCTATCACTGCTCTACAACTGCCTGCATGGTCGACCATTCATACCTAGAACATCTGGGAGATCTATTAATTTATTTATTTGTCTATTTTATATATATTCTAAAAGTCCCCTATGATGACCAACCCCTACCTTTCCCTGACTGGTGGTCTATCACTGCTCTACAACTGCCTGCATGGTCGACCATTCATACCTAGAACATCTGGGAGATCTATTAATTTATTTATTTGTCTATTTTATATATATTCTAAAAGTCCCCTATGATGACCAACCCCTACCTTTCCCTGACTGGTGGTCTATCACTGCTCTACAACTGCCTGCGAGGTCGAGTATTCATACCTACAACATCTGGGAGATCTATTAATTTATTTATTTGTCTATTTTATATATATTCTAAAAGTCCCCTATGATGACCAACCCCTACCTTTCCCTGACTGGTGGTCTATCACTGCTCTACAACTGCCTGCGTGGTCGAGTATTCATACCTACAACATCTGGGAGATCTATTAATTTATTTATTTGTCTATTTTTTATATATTCTAAAGGTCCCCTATGATGACCAACCCCTACCTTTCCCTGACTGGTGGTCTATCACTGCTCTACAACTGCCTGCGTGGTCGAGTATTCATACCTACAACATCTGGGAGATCTATTAATTTATTTATTTGTCTATTTTATATATATTCTAAAAGTCCCCTATGATGACCAACCCCTACCTTTCCCTGACTGGTGGTCTATCACTGCTCTACAACTGCCTGCGTGGTCGAGTATTCATACCTACAACATCTGGGAGATCTATTAATTTATTTATTTGTCTATTTTATATATATTCTAAAAGTCCCCTATGATGACCAACCCCTACCTTTCCCTGACTGGTGGTCTATCACTGCTCTACAACTGCCTGCGTGGTCGAGTATTCATACCTACAACATCTGGGAGATCTATTAATTTATTTATTTGTCTATTTTATATATATTCTAAAAGTCCCCTATGATGACCAACCCCTACCTTTCCCTGACTGGTGGTCTATCACTGCTCTACAACTGCCTGCGTGGTCGAGTATTCATACCTACAACATCTGGGAGATCTATTAATTTATTTATTTGTCTATTTTTTATATATTCTAAAGGTCCCCTATGATGACCAACCCCTACCTTTCCCTGACTGGTGGTCTATCACTGCTCTACAACTGCCTGCGTGGTCGAGTATTCATACCTACAACATCTGGGAGATCTATTAATTTATTTATTTGTCTATTTTATATATATTCTAAAAGTCCCCTATGATGACCAACCCCTACCTTTCCCTGACTGGTGGTCTATCACTGCTCTACAACTGCCTGCGTGGTCGAGTATTCATACCTACAACATCTGGGAGATCTATTAATTTATTTATTTGTCTATTTTATATATATTCTAAAAGTCCCCTATGATGACCAACCCCTACCTTTCCCTGACTAGTGGTCTATCACTGCTCTACAACTGCCTGCGTGGTCGAGTATTCATACCTACAACATCTGGGAGATCTATTAATTTATTTATTTGTCTATTTTATATATATTCTAAAAGTCCCTATGATGACCAACCCCTACCTTTCCCTGACTGGTGGTCTATCACTGCTCTACAACTGCCTGCGTGGTCGAGTATTCATACCTAGAACATCTGGGAGATCTATTAATTTATTTATTTGTCTATTTTATATATATTCTAAAAGTCCCCTATGATGACCAACCCCTACCTTTCCCTGACTGGTGGTCTGTCACTGCTCTACAACTGCCTGCGTTGTCGAGTATTCATACCTAGAACATCTGGGAGATCTATTAATTTATTTATTTATCTATTTAATATATATTCTAAAAGTCCCTATGATGACCAACCCCTACCTTTCCCTGACTAGTGGTCTATCACTGCTCTACAACTGCCTGCGTGGTCGAGTATTCATACCTACAACATCTGAGAGATCTATTAATTTATTTATTTGTCTATTTTATATATATTCTAAAAGTCCCCTATGATGACCAACCCCTACCTTTCCCTGACTGGTGGTCTATCACTGCTCTACAACTGCCTGCGTGGTCGAGTATTCATACCTAGAACATCTGGGAGATCTATTAATTTATTTATTTGTCTATTTTATATATATTCTAAAAGTCCCCTATGATGACCAACCCCTACCTTTCCCTGACTAGTGGTCTATCACTGCTCTACAACTCCCTGCGTGGTCGAGTATTCATACCTACAACATCTGAGAGATCTATTAATTTATTTATTTGTCTATTTTATATATATTCTAAAAGTCCCCTATGATGACCAACCCCTACCTTTCCCTGACTGGTGGTCTATCACTGCTCTACAACTGCCTGCGTGGTCGACAATCCATACCTACAACATCTGGGAGATCTATTAATTTATTTATTTGTCTATTTTATATATATTCTAAAAGTCCCCTATGATGACCAACCCCTACCTTTCCCTGACTGGTGGTCTATCACTGCTCTACAACTGCCTGCGTGGTCGACCATTCATTCCTACAACATCTGGGAGATCTATTAATTTATTTATTTGTCTATTTTTTATATATTCTAAAAGTCCCCTATGATGACCAACCCCTACCTTTCCCTGACTGGTGGTCTATCACTGCTCTACAACTGCCTGCGTGGTCGAGTATTCATACCTACAACATCTGGGAGATCTATTAATTTATTTATTTGTCTATTTTATATATATTCTAAAAGTCCCCTATGATGACCAACCCCTACCTTTCCCTGACTAGTGGTCTATCACTGCTCTACAACTGCCTGCGTGGTCGAGTATTCATACCTACAACATCTGGGAGATCTATTAATTTATTTATTTGTCTATTTTATATATATTCTAAAAGTCCCCTATGATGACCAACCCCTACCTTTCCCTGACTGGTGGTCTATCACTGCTCTACAACTGCCTGCGTGGTCGACCATTCATTCCTACAACATCTGGGAGATCTATTAATTTATTTATTTGTCTATTTTTTATATATTCTAAAAGTCCCCTATGATGACCAACCCCTACCTTTCACTGACTGGTGGTCTATCACTGCTCTACAACTGCCTGCGTGGTCGAGTATTCATACCTACAACATCTGGGAGATCTATTAATTTATTTATTTGTCTATTTTATATATATTCTAAAAGTCCCCTATGATGACCAACCCCTACCTTTCCCTGACTAGTGGTCTATCACTGCTCTACAACTGCCTGCGTGGTCGAGTATTCATACCTACAACATCTGGGAGATCTATTAATTTATTTATTTGTCTATTTTATATATATTCTAAAAGTCCCCTATGATGACCAACCCCTACCTTTCCCTGACTGGTGGTCTATCACTGCTCTACAACTGCCTGCGTGGTCGAGTATTCATACCTACAACATCTGGGAGATCTATTAATTTATTTATTTGTCTATTTTATATATATTCTAAAAGTCCCCTATGATGACCAACCCCTACCTTTCCCTGACTAGTGGTCTATCACTGCTCTACAACTGCCTGCGTGGTCGAGTATTCATACCTACAACATCTGGGAGATCTATTAATTTATTTATTTGTCTATTTTATATATATTCTAAAAGTCCCCTATGATGACCAACCCCTACCTTTCCCTGACTGGTGGTCTATCACTGCTCTACAACTGCCTGCGTGGTCGAGTATTCATACCTACAACATCTGGGAGATCTATTAATTTATTTATTTGTCTATTTTATATATATTCTAAAAGTCCCCTATGATGACCAACCCCTACCTTTCCCTGACTGGTGGTCTATCACTGCTCTACAACTGCCTGCGTGGTCGAGTATTCATACCTACAACATCTGGGAGATCTATTAATTTATTTATTTGTCTATTTTATATATATTCTAAAAGTCCCCTATGATGACCAACCCCTACCTTTCCCTGACTGGTGGTCTATCACTGCTCTACAACTGCCTGCGTGGTCGACCATTCATTCCTACAACATCTGGGAGATCTATTAATTTATTTATTTGTCTATTTTATATATATTCTAAAAGTCCCCTATGATGACCAACCCCTACCTTTCCCTGACTAGTGGTCTATCACTGCTCTACAACTGCCTGCGTGGTCGAGTATTCATACCTACAACATCTGGGAGATCTATTAATTTATTTATTTGTCTATTTTATATATATTCTAAAAGTCCCCTATGATGACCAACCCCTACCTTTCCCTGACTGGTGGTCTATCACTGCTCTACAACTGCCTGCGTGGTCGAGTATTCATACCTACAACATCTGGGAGATCTATTAATTTATTTATTTGTCTATTTTATATATATTCTAAAAGTCCCCTATGATGACCAACCCCTACCTTTCCCTGACTGGTGGTCTATCACTGCTCTACAACTGCCTGCGTGGTCGAGTATTCATACCTACAACATCTGGGAGATCTATTAATTTATTTATTTGTCTATTTTATATATATTCTAAAAGTCCCCTATGATGACCAACCCCTACCTTTCCCTGACTGGTGGTCTATCACTGCTCTACAACTGCCTGCGTGGTCGACCATTCATTCCTACAACATCTGGGAGATCTATTAATTTATTTATTTGTCTATTTTTTATATATTCTAAAAGTCCCCTATGATGACCAACCCCTACCTTTCACTGACTGGTGGTCTATCACTGCTCTACAACTGCCTGCGTGGTCGAGTATTCATACCTACAACATCTGGGAGATCTATTTATTTATTTATTTGTCTATTTTATATATATTCTAAAAGTCCCCTATGATGACCAACCCCTACCTTTCCCTGACTAGTGGTCTATCACTGCTCTACAACTGCCTGCGTGGTCGAGTATTCATACCTACAACATCTGGGAGATCTATTAATTTATTTATTTGTCTATTTTATATATATTCTAAAAGTCCCCTATGATGACCAACCCCTACCTTTCCCTGACTGGTGGTCTATCACTGCTCTACAACTGCCTGCGTGGTCGAGTATTCATACCTACAACATCTGGGAGATCTATTAATTTATTTATTTGTCTATTTTATATATATTCTAAAAGTCCCCTATGATGACCAACCCCTACCTTTCCCTGACTGGTGGTCTATCACTGCTCTACAACTGCCTGCGTGGTCGAGTATTCATACCTACAACATCTGGGAGATCTATTAATTTATTTATTTGTCTATTTTATATATATTCTAAAAGTCCCCTATGATGACCAACCCCTACCTTTCCCTGACTAGTGGTCTATCACTGCTCTACAACTGCCTGCGTGGTCGAGTATTCATACCTACAACATCTGGGAGATCTATTAATTTATTTATTTGTCTATTTTATATATATTCTAAAAGTCCCCTATGATGACCAACCCCTACCTTTCCCTGACTGGTGGTCTATCACTGCTCTACAACTGCCTGCGTGGTCGAGTATTCATACCTACAACATCTGGGAGATCTATTAATTTATTTATTTGTCTATTTTATATATATTCTAAAAGTCCCCTATGATGACCAACCCCTACCTTTCCCTGACTGGTGGTCTATCACTGCTCTACAACTGCCTGCGTGGTCGAGTATTCATACCTACAACATCTGGGAGATCTATTAATTTATTTATTTGTCTATTTTATATATATTCTAAAAGTCCCCTATGATGACCAACCCCTACCTTTCCCTGACTGGTGGTCTATCACTGCTCTACAACTGCCTGCGTGGTCGAGTATTCATACCTACAACATCTGGGAGATCTATTAATTTATTTATTTGTCTATTTTATATATATTCTAAAAGTCCCCTATGATGACCAACCCCTACCTTTCCCTGACTAGTGGTCTATCACTGCTCTACAACTGCCTGCGTGGTCGAGTATTCATACCTACAACATCTGGGAGATCTATTAATTTATTTATTTGTCTATTTTATATATATTCTAAAAGTCCCCTATGATGACCAACCCCTACCTTTCCCTGACTGGTGGTCTATCACTGCTCTACAACTGCCTGCGTGGTTGAGTATTCATACCTACAACATCTGGGAGATCTATTAATTTATTTATTTGTCTATTTTATATATATTCTAAAAGTCCCCTATGATGACCAACCCCTACCTTTCCCTGACTGGTGGTCTATCACTGCTCTACAACTGCCTGCGTGGTCGAGTATTCATACCTACAACATCTGGGAGATCTATTAATTTATTTATTTGTCTATTTTTTATATATTCTAAAAGTCCCCTATGATGACCAACCCCTACCTTTCCCTGACTAGTGGTCTATCACTGCTCTACAACTGCCTGCGTGGTCGAGTATTCATACCTACAACATCTAGGAGATCTATTAATTTATTTATTTGTCTATTTTTTATATATTCTAAAAGTCCCCTATGATGACCAACCCCTACCTTTCCCTGACTAGTGGTCTGTCACTGCTCTACAACTGCCTGCGTGGTCGAGTATTCATACCTACAACATCTGGGAGATCTATTAATTTATTTATTTGTCTATTTTATATATATTCTAAAAGTCCCCTATGATGACCAACCCTTACCTTTCCCTGACTAGTGGTCTATCACTGCTCTACAACTGCCTGCGTGGTCGAGTATTCATACCTACAACATCTGGGAGATCTATTAATTTATTTATTTGTCTATTTTTTATATATTCTAAAAGTCCCCTATGATGACCAACCCCTACCTTTCCCTGACTAGTGGTCTATCACTGCTCTACAACTGCCTGCGTGGTCGAGTATTCATACCTACAACATCTGGGAGATCTATTAATTTATTTATTTGTCTATTTTTTATATATTCTAAAAGTCCCCTATGATGACCAACCCCTACCTTTCCCTGACTAGTGGTCTATCACTGCTCTACAACTGCCTGCGTGGTCGAGTATTCATACCTACAACATCTGGGAGATCTATTAATTTATTTATTTGTCTATTTTTTATATATTCTAAAAGTCCCCTATGATGACCAACCCCTACCTTTCCCTGACTGGTGGTCTATCACTGCTCTACAACTGCCTGCGTGGTCGAGTATTCATACCTACAACATCTGGGAGATCTATTAATTTATTTATTTGTCTATTTTTTATATATTCTAAAAGTCCCCTATGATGACCAACCCCTACCTTTCCCTGACTGGTGGTCTATCACTGCTCTACAACTGCCTGCGTGGTCGAGTATTAATACCTACAACATCTGGGAGATCTATTAATTTATTTATTTGTCTATTTTTTATATATTCTAAAAGTCCCCTATGATGACCAACCCCTACCTTTCCCTGACTAGTGGTCTATCACTGCTCTACAACTGCCTGCGTGGTCGAGTATTCATACCTACAACATCTGGGAGATCTATTAATTTATTTATTTGTCTATTTTTTATATATTCTAAAAGTCCCCTATGATGACCAACCCCTACCTTTCCCTGACTAGTGGTCTATCACTGCTCTACAACTGCCTGCGTGGTCGAGTATTCATACCTACAACATCTAGGAGATCTATTAATTTATTTATTTGTCTATTTTTTATATATTCTAAAAGTCCCCTATGATGAATAACCCCTACCTTTCCCTGACTAGTGGTATGTCACTGCTCTACAACTGCCTGCGTGGTCGAGTATTCATACCTACAACATCTAGGAGATCTATTAATTTATTTATTTGTCTATTTTTTATATATTCTAAAAGTCCCCTATGATGACCAACCCCTACCTTTCCCTGACTAGTGGTCTGTCACTGCTCTACAACTGCCTGCGTGGTCGAGTATTCATACCTACAACATCTGGGAGATCTATTAATTTATTTATTTGTCTATTTTATATATATTCTAAAAGTCCCCTATGATGACCAACCCCTACCTTTCCCTGACTAGTGGTCTATCACTGCTCTACAACTGCCTGCGTGGTCGAGTATTCATACCTACAACATCTGGGAGATCTATTAATTTATTTATTTGTCTATTTTTTATATATTCTAAAAGTCCCCTATGATGACCAACCCCTACCTTTCCCTGACTAGTGGTCTATCACTGCTCTACAACTGCCTGCGTGGTCGAGTATTCATACCTACAACATCTGGGAGATCTATTAATTTATTTATTTGTCTATTTTTTATATATTCTAAAAGTCCCCTATGATGACCAACCCCTACCTTTCCCTGACTGGTGGTCTATCACTGCTCTACAACTGCCTGCGTGGTCGACCATTCATACCTACAACATCTGGGAGATCTATTAATTTATTTATTTGTCTATTTTTTATATATTCTAAAAGTCCCCTGTGATGACCAACCCCTACCTTTCCCTGACTGGTGGTCTATCACTGCTCTACAACTGCCTGCGTGGTCGACCATTCATACCTACAACATCTGGGAGATCTATTAATTTATTTATTTGTCTATTTTATATATATTCTAAAAGTCCCCTATGATGACCAACCCCTACCTTTCCCTGACTGGTGGTCTATCACTGCTCTACAACTGCCTGCGTGGTCGACCATTCATACCTACAACATCTGGGAGATCTATTAATTTATTTATTTGTCTATTTTATATATATTCTAAAAGTCCCCTGTGATGACCAACCCCTACCTTTCCCTTACTGGTGGTCTATCACTGCTCTACAACTGCCTGCGTGGTCGACCATTCATACCTACAACATCTGGGAGATCTATTAATTTATTTATTTGTCTATTTTATATATATTCTAAAAGTCCCCTATGATGACCAACCCCTACCTTTCCCTGACTGGTGGTCTATCACTGCTCTACAACTGCCTGCGTGGTCGACCATTCATACCTACAACATCTGGGAGATCTATGAATTTATTTATTTGTCTATTTTATATATATTCTAAAAGTCCCCTGTGATGACCAACCCCTACCTTTCCCTGACTGGTGGTCTATCACTGCTCTACAACTGCCTGCGTGGTCGACCATTCATACCTACAACATATGGGAGATCTATGAATTTATTTATTTGTCTATTTTATATATATTCTAAAAGTCCCCTGTGATGACCAACCCCTACCTTTCCCTGACTGGTGGTCTATCACTGCTCTACAACTGCCTGCGTGGTCGACCATTCATACCTACAACATATGGGAGATCTATTAATTTATTTATTTGTCTATTTTATATATATTCTAAAAGTCCCCTGTGATGACCAACCCCTACCTTTCCCTGACTGGTGGTCTATCACTGCTCTACAACTGCCTGCGTGGTCGACCATTCATACCTACAACATCTGGGAGATCTATTAATTTATTTATTTGTCTATTTTATATATATTCTAAAAGTCCCCTGTGATGACCAACCCCTACCTTTCCCTGACTGGTGGTCTATCACTGCTCTACAACTGCCTGCGTGGTCGACCATTCATACCTACAACATATGGGAGATCTATGAATTTATTTATTTGTCTATTTTATATATATTCTAAAAGTCCCCTGTGATGACCAACCCCTACCTTTCCCTGACTGGTGGTCTATCACTGCTCTACAACTGCCTGCTTGGTCGACCATTCATACCTACAACATATGGGAGATCTATTAATTTATTTATTTGTCTATTTTATATATATTCTAAAAGTCCCCTGTGATGACCAACCCCTACCTTTCCCTGACTGGTGGTCTATCACTGCTCTACAACTGCCTGCGTGGTCGACCATTCATACCTACAACATATGGGAGATCTATTAATTTATTTATTTGTCTATTTTATATATATTCTAAAAGTCCCCTGTGATGACCAACCCCTACCTTTCCCTGACTGGTGGTCTATCACTGCTCTACAACTGCCTGCGTGGTCGACCATTCATACCTACAACATATGGGAGATCTATTAATTTATTTATTTGTCTATTTTATATATATTCTAAAAGTCCCCTGTGATGACCAACCCCTACCTTTCCCTGACTGGTGGTCTATCACTGCTCTACAACTGCCTGCGTGGTCGACCATTCATACCTACAACATCTGGGAGATCTATTAATTTATTTATTTGTCTATTTTATATATATTCTAAAAGTCCCCTGTGATGACCAACCCCTACCTTTCCCTGACTGGTGGTCTATCACTGCTCTACAACTGCCTGCGTGGTCGACCATTCATACCTACAACATATGGGAGATCTATGAATTTATTTATTTGTCTATTTTATATATATTCTAAAAGTCCCCTGTGATGACCAACCCCTACCTTTCCCTGACTGGTGGTCTATCACTGCTCTACAACTGCCTGCGTGGTCGACCATTCATACCTACAACATATGGGAGATCTATTAATTTATTTATTTGTCTATTTTATATATATTCTAAAAGTCCCCTGTGATGACCAACCCCTACCTTTCCCTGACTGGTGGTCTATCACTGCTCTACAACTGCCTGCGTGGTCGACCATTCATACCTACAACATCTGGGAGATCTATTAATTTATTTATTTGTCTATTTTTTATATATTCTAAAAGTCCCCTGTGATGACCAACCCCTACCTTTCCCTGACTGGTGGTCTATCACTGCTCTACAACTGCCTGCGTGGTCGACCATTCATACCTACAACATCTGGGAGATCTATTAATTTATTTATTTGTCTATTTTATATATATTCTAAAAGTCCCCTATGATGACCAACCCCTACCTTTCCCTGACTGGTGGTCTATCACTGCTCTACAACTGCCTGCGTGGTCGACCATTCATACCTACAACATCTGGGAGATCTATTAATTTATTTATTTGTCTATTTTATATATATTCTAAAAGTCCCCTGTGATGACCAACCCCTACCTTTCCCTTACTGGTGGTCTATCACTGCTCTACAACTGCCTGCGTGGTCGACCATTCATACCTACAACATCTGGGAGATCTATTAATTTATTTATTTGTCTATTTTATATATATTCTAAAAGTCCCCTATGATGACCAACCCCTACCTTTCCCTGACTGGTGGTCTATCACTGCTCTACAACTGCCTGCGTGGTCGACCATTCATACCTACAACATCTGGGAGATCTATGAATTTATTTATTTGTCTATTTTATATATATTCTAAAAGTCCCCTGTGATGACCAACCCCTACCTTTCCCTGACTGGTGGTCTATCACTGCTCTACAACTGCCTGCGTGGTCGACCATTCATACCTACAACATCTGGGAGATCTATGAATTTATTTATTTGTCTATTTTATATATATTCTAAAAGTCCCCTGTGATGACCAACCCCTACCTTTCCCTGACTGGTGGTCTATCACTGCTCTACAACTGCCTGCGTGGTCGACCATTCATACCTACAACATATGGGAGATCTATTAATTTATTTATTTGTCTATTTTATATATATTCTAAAAGTCCCCTGTGATGACCAACCCCTACCTTTCCCTGACTGGTGGTCTATCACTGCTCTACAACTGCCTGCGTGGTCGACCATTCATACCTACAACATATGGGAGATCTATTAATTTATTTATTTGTCTATTTTTTATATATTCTAAAAGTCCCCTGTGATGACCAACCCCTACCTTTCCCTGACTGGTGGTCTATCACTGCTCTACAACTGCCTGCGTGGTCGACCATTCATACCTACAACATCTGGGAGATCTATTAATTTATTTATTTGTCTATTTTATATATATTCTAAAAGTCCCCTGTGATGACCAACCCCTACCTTTCCCTGACTGGTGGTCTATCACTGCTCTACAACTGCCTGCGTGGTCGACCATTCATACCTACAACATCTGGGAGATCTATTAATTTATTTATTTGTCTATTTTTTATATATTCTAAAAGTCCCCTGTGATGACCAACCCCTACCTTTCCCTGACTGGTGGTCTATCACTGCTCTACAACTGCCTGCGTGGTCGACCATTCATACCTACAACATCTGGGAGATCTATTAATTTATTTATTTGTCTATTTTATATATATTCTAAAAGTCCCCTATGATGACCAACCCCTACCTTTCCCTGACTGGTGGTCTATCACTGCTCTACAACTGCCTGCATGGTCGACCATTCATACCTACAACATCTGGGAGATCTATTAATTTATTTATTTGTCTATTTTATATATATTCTAAAAGTCCCCTGTGATGACCAACCCCTACCTTTCCCTTACTGGTGGTCTATCACTGCTCTACAACTGCCTGCGTGGTCGACCATTCATACCTACAACATCTGGGAGATCTATTAATTTATTTATTTGTCTATTTTATATATATTCTAAAAGTCCCCTATGATGACCAACCCCTACCTTTCCCTGACTGGTGGTCTATCACTGCTCTACAACTGCCTGCGTGGTCGACCATTCATACCTACAACATCTGGGAGATCTATGAATTTATTTATTTGTCTATTTTATATATATTCTAAAAGTCCCCTGTGATGACCAACCCCTACCTTTCCCTGACTGGTGGTCTATCACTGCTCTACAACTGCCTGCGTGGTCGACCATTCATACCTACAACATCTGGGAGATCTATTAATTTATTTATTTGTCTATTTTATATATATTCTAAAAGTCCCCTATGATGACCAACCCCTACCTTTCCCTGACTGGTGGTCTATCACTGCTCTACAACTGCCTGCGTGGTCGACCATTCATACCTACAACATCTGGGAGATCTATGAATTTATTTATTTGTCTATTTTATATATATTCTAAAAGTCCCCTGTGATGACCAACCCCTACCTTTCCCTGACTGGTGGTCTATCACTGCTCTACAACTGCCTGCGTGGTCGACCATTCATACCTACAACATCTGGGAGATCTATTAATTTATTTATTTGTCTATTTTATATATATTCTAAAAGTCCCCTATGATGACCAACCCCTACCTTTCCCTGACTGGTGGTCTATCACTGCTCTACAACTGCCTGCGTGGTCGACCATTCATACCTACAACATCTGGGAGATCTATGAATTTATTTATTTGTCTATTTTATATATATTCTAAAAGTCCCCTGTGATGACCAACCCCTACCTTTCCCTGACTGGTGGTCTATCACTGCTCTACAACTGCCTGCGTGGTCGACCATTCATACCTACAACATCTGGGAGATCTATTAATTTATTTATTTGTCTATTTTATATATATTCTAAAAGTCCCCTATGATGACCAACCCCTACCTTTCCCTGACTGGTGGTCTATCACTGCTCTACAACTGCCTGCGTGGTCGACCATTCATACCTACAACATCTGGGAGATCTATGAATTTATTTATTTGTCTATTTTATATATATTCTAAAAGTCCCCTGTGATGACCAACCCCTACCTTTCCCTGACTGGTGGTCTATCACTGCTCTACAACTGCCTGCGTGGTCGACCATTCATACCTACAACATCTGGGAGATCTATTAATTTATTTATTTGTCTATTTTATATATATTCTAAAAGTCCCCTATGATGACCAACCCCTACCTTTCCCTGACTGGTGGTCTATCACTGCTCTACAACTGCCTGCGTGGTCGACCATTCATACCTACAACATCTGGGAGATCTATGAATTTATTTATTTGTCTATTTTATATATATTCTAAAAGTCCCCTGTGATGACCAACCCCTACCTTTCCCTGACTGGTGGTCTATCACTGCTCTACAACTGCCTGCGTGGTCGACCATTCATACCTACAACATCTGGGAGATCTATTAATTTATTTATTTGTCTATTTTATATATATTCTAAAAGTCCCCTATGATGACCAACCCCTACCTTTCCCTGACTGGTGGTCTATCACTGCTCTACAACTGCCTGCGTGGTCGACCATTCATACCTACAACATCTGGGAGATCTATGAATTTATTTATTTGTCTATTTTATATATATTCTAAAAGTCCCCTGTGATGACCAACCCCTACCTTTCCCTGACTGGTGGTCTATCACTGCTCTACAACTGCCTGCGTGGTCGACCATTCATACCTACAACATCTGGGAGATCTATTAATTTATTTATTTGTCTATTTTATATATATTCTAAAAGTCCCCTATGATGACCAACCCCTACCTTTCCCTGACTGGTGGTCTATCACTGCTCTACAACTGCCTGCGTGGTCGACCATTCATACCTACAACATCTGGGAGATCTATGAATTTATTTATTTGTCTATTTTATATATATTCTAAAAGTCCCCTGTGATGACCAACCCCTACCTTTCCCTGACTGGTGGTCTATCACTGCTCTACAACTGCCTGCGTGGTCGACCATTCATACCTACAACATCTGGGAGATCTATTAATTTATTTATTTGTCTATTTTATATATATTCTAAAAGTCCCCTATGATGACCAACCCCTACCTTTCCCTGACTGGTGGTCTATCACTGCTCTACAACTGCCTGCGTGGTCGACCATTCATACCTACAACATCTGGGAGATCTATGAATTTATTTATTTGTCTATTTTATATATATTCTAAAAGTCCCCTGTGATGACCAACCCCTACCTTTCCCTGACTGGTGGTCTATCACTGCTCTACAACTGCCTGCGTGGTCGACCATTCATACCTACAACATCTGGGAGATCTATTAATTTATTTATTTGTCTATTTTATATATATTCTAAAAGTCCCCTATGATGACCAACCCCTACCTTTCCCTGACTGGTGGTCTATCACTGCTCTACAACTGCCTGCGTGGTCGACCATTCATACCTACAACATCTGGGAGATCTATGAATTTATTTATTTGTCTATTTTATATATATTCTAAAAGTCCCCTGTGATGACCAACCCCTACCTTTCCCTGACTGGTGGTCTATCACTGCTCTACAACTGCCTGCGTGGTCGACCATTCATACCTACAACATCTGGGAGATCTATTAATTTATTTATTTGTCTATTTTATATATATTCTAAAAGTCCCCTATGATGACCAACCCCTACCTTTCCCTGACTGGTGGTCTATCACTGCTCTACAACTGCCTGCGTGGTCGACCATTCATACCTACAACATCTGGGAGATCTATGAATTTATTTATTTGTCTATTTTATATATATTCTAAAAGTCCCCTGTGATGACCAACCCCTACCTTTCCCTGACTGGTGGTCTATCACTGCTCTACAACTGCCTGCGTGGTCGACCATTCATACCTACAACATCTGGGAGATCTATTAATTTATTTATTTGTCTATTTTATATATATTCTAAAAGTCCCCTATGATGACCAACCCCTACCTTTCCCTGACTGGTGGTCTATCACTGCTCTACAACTGCCTGCGTGGTCGACCATTCATACCTACAACATCTGGGAGATCTATGAATTTATTTATTTGTCTATTTTATATATATTCTAAAAGTCCCCTGTGATGACCAACCCCTACCTTTCCCTGACTGGTGGTCTATCACTGCTCTACAACTGCCTGCGTGGTCGACCATTCATACCTACAACATCTGGGAGATCTATTAATTTATTTATTTGTCTATTTTATATATATTCTAAAAGTCCCCTATGATGACCAACCCCTACCTTTCCCTGACTGGTGGTCTATCACTGCTCTACAACTGCCTGCGTGGTCGACCATTCATACCTACAACATCTGGGAGATCTATGAATTTATTTATTTGTCTATTTTATATATATTCTAAAAGTCCCCTGTGATGACCAACCCCTACCTTTCCCTGACTGGTGGTCTATCACTGCTCTACAACTGCCTGCGTGGTCGACCATTCATACCTAGAACATCTGGGAGATCTATTAATTTATTTATTTGTCTATTTTATATATATTCTAAAAGTCCCCTATGATGACCAACCCCTACCTTTCCCTGACTGGTGGTCTATCACTGCTCTACAACTGCCTGCGTGGTCGACCATTCATACCTACAACATATGGGAGATCTATGAATTTATTTATTTGTCTATTTTATATATATTCTAAAAGTCCCCTGTGATGACTAACCCCTACCTTTCCCTGACTGGTGGTCTATCACTGCTCTACAACTGCCTGCGTGGTCGACCATTCATACCTAGAACATCTGGGAGATCTATTAATTTATTTATTTGTCTATTTTATATATATTCTAAAAGTCCCCTGTGATGACCAACCCCTACCTTTCCCTGACTGGTGGTCTATCACTGCTCTACAACTGCCTGCGTGGTCGACCATTCATACCTAGAACATCTGGGAGATCTATTAATTTATTTATTTGTCTATTTTATATATATTCTAAAAGTCCCCTGTGATGACCAACCCCTACCTTTCCCTGACTGGTGGTCTATCACTGCTCTACAACTGCCTGCGTGGTCGACCATTCATACCTAGAACATCTGGGAGATCTATTAATTTATTTATTTGTCTATTTTATATATATTCTAAAAGTCCCCTGTGATGACCAACCCCTACCTTTCCCTGACTGGTGGTCTATCACTGCTCTACAACTGCCTGCGTGGTCGACCATTCATACCTAGAACATCTGGGAGATCTATTAATTTATTTATTTGTCTATTTTATATATATTCTAAAAGTCCCCTGTGATGACCAACCCCTACCTTTCCCTGACTGGTTGTCTATCACTGCTCTACAACTGCCTGCATGGTCGACCATTCATACCTAGAACATCTGGGAGATCTATTAATTTATTTATTTGTCTATTTTATATATATTCTAAAAGTCCCCTGTGATGACCAACCCCTACCTTTCCCTGACTGGTGGTCTATCACTGCTCTACAACTGCTTGCGTGGTCGACCATTCATACCTACAACATCTGGGAGATCTATTAATTTATTTATTTGTCTATTTTATATATATTCTAAAAGTCCCCTGTGATGACCAACCCCTACCTTTCCCTGACTGGTGGTCTATCACTGCTCTACAACTGCCTGCGTGGTCGACCATTCATACCTACAACATCTGGGAGATCTATTAATTTATTTATTTGTCTATTTTATATATATTCTAAAAGTCCCCTGTGATGACCAACCCCTACCTTTCCCTGACTGGTGGTCTATCACTGCTCTACAACTGCCTGCGTGGTCGACCATTCATACCTACAACATCTGGGAGATCTATTAATTTATTTATTTGTCTATTTTATATATATTCTAAAAGTCCCCTGTGATGACCAACCCCTACCTTTCCCTGACTGGTGGTCTATCACTGCTCTACAACTGCCTGCGTGGTCGAGTATTCATACCTACAATATCTGGGAGATCTATTAATTTATTTATTTGTCTATTTAATATATATTCTAAAAGTCCCCTGTGATGACCAACCCCTACCTTTCCCTGACTGGTGGTCTATCACTGCTCTACAACTGCCTGCGTGGTCGAGTATTCATACCTACAATATCTGGGAGATCTATTAATTTATTTATTTGTCTATTTAATATATATTCTAAAAGTCCCCTGTGATGACCAACCCCTACCTTTCCCTGACTGGTGGTCTATCACTGCTCTACAACTGCCTGCGTGGTCGAGTATTCATACCTACAATATCTGGGAGATCTATTAATTTATTTATTTGTCTATTTAATATATATTCTAAAAGTCCCCTGTGATGACCAACCCCTACCTTTCCCTGACTGGTGGTCTATCACTGCTCTACAACTGCCTGCGTGGTCGAGTATTCATACCTACAATATCTGGGAGATCTATTAATTTATTTATTTGTCTATTTAATATATATTCTAAAAGTCCCCTGTGATGACCAACCCCTACCTTTCCCTGACTGGTGGTCTATCACTGCTCTACAACTGCCTGCGTGGTCGAGTATTCATACCTACAATATCTGGGAGATCTATTAATTTATTTATTTGTCTATTTAATATATATTCTAAAGGTCCCCTGTGATGACCAACCCCTACCTTTCCCTGACTGGTGGTCTATCACTGCTCTACAACTGCCTGCGTGGTCGAGTATTCATACCTACAATATCTGGGAGATCTATTAATTTATTTATTTGTCTATTTAATATATATTCTAAAAGTCCCCTGTGATGACCAACCCCTACCTTTCCCTGACTGGTGGTCTATCACTGCTCTACAACTGCCTGCGTGGTCGACCATTCATACCTACAACATCTGGGAGATCTATTAATTTTTTTATTTGTCTATTTTATATATATTCTAAAAGTCCCCTGTGATGACCAACCCCTACCTTTCCCTGACTGGTGGTCTATCACTGCTCTACAACTGCCTGCGTGGTCGAGTATTCATACCTACAATATCTGGGAGATCTATTAATTTATTTATTTGTCTATTTAATATATATTCTAAAAGTCCCCTGTGATGACCAACCCCTACCTTTCCCTGACTGGTGGTCTATCACTGCTCTACAACTGCCTGCGTAGTCGAGTATTCATACCTACAACATCTGGGAGATCTATTTATTTATTTATTTGTCTATTTTTTATATATTCTAAAAGTCCCCTATGATGACCAACCCCTACCTTTCCCTGACTGGTGGTCTATCACTGCTCTACAACTGCCTGCGTGGTCGACCATTCATACCTACAACATCTGGGAGATCTATTAATTTATTTATTTGTCTATTTTATATATATTCTAAAAGTCCCCTGTGATGACCAACCCCTACCTTTCCCTGACTGGTGGTCTATCACTGCGCTACAACTGCCTGCATGGTCGACCATTCATACCTACAACATCTGGGAGATCTATTAATTTATTTATTTGTCTATTTTATATATATTCTAAAAGTCCCCTGTGATGACCAACCCCTACCTTTCCCTGACTGGTTGTCTATCACTGCTCTACAACTGCCTGCGTGGTCGACCATTCATACCTACAACATCTGGGAGATCTATTAATTTATTTATTTGTCTATTTTATATATATTCTAAAAGTCCCCTGTGATGACCAACCCCTACCTTTCCCTGACTGGTGGTCTATCACTGCTCTACAACTTCCTGCGTGGTCGACCATTCATATCTACAACATCTGGGAGATCTATTAATTTATTTATTTGTCTATTTTATATATATTCTAAAAGTCCTCTGTGATGACCAACCCCTACCTTTCCCTGACTGGTGGTCTATCACTGCTCTACAACTGCCTGCATAGTCGACCATTCATACCTACAACCTCTTGGAGATCTATTAATTTATTTATTTGTCTATTTTATATATATTCTAAAAGTCCCCTGTGATGACCAACCCCTACCTTTCCCTGACTGGTGGTCTATCACTGCTCTACTACTGCCTGCGTGGTCGACCATTCCTCCCTACAACATCTGGGAGATCTATAAATTTATTTATTTGTCTATTTTATATATATTCTAAAAGTCCCCTGTGATGACCAACCCCTACCTTTCCCTGACTGGTGGTCTATCACTGCTCTACAACTGCCTGCGTGGTCGACCATTCATACCTACAACATCTGGGAGATCTATTAATTTATTTATTTGTCTATTTTATATATATTCTAAAAGTCCCCTATGATGACCAACCCCTACCTTTCCCTGACTGGTGGTCTATCACTGCTCTACAACTGCCTGCGTGGTAGACCATTCATACCTACAACATCTGGGAGATCTATTAATTTATTTATTTGTCTATTTTATATATATTCTAAAAGTCCCCTATGATGACCAACCCCTACCTTTCCCTGACTGGTGGTCTATCACCGCTCTACAACTGCCTGCGTGGTCGACCATTCATACCTACAACATCTGGGAGATCTATTAATTTATTTATTTGTCTATTTTATATATATTCTAAAAGTCCCCTGTGATGACCAACCCCTACCTTTCCCTGACTGGTGGTCTATCACTGCTCTACAACTGCCTGCGTGGTCGACCATTCATACCTACAACATATGGGAGATCTATTAATTTATTTATTTGTCTATTTTATATATATTCTAACAATCCCCTGTGATGACCAACCCCTACCTTTCCCTGACTGGTGACCTATCACTGCTCTACAACGGCCTGCGTGGTCGACCATTCATACCTACAACATCTGGGAGATCTATTAATTTATTTATTTGTCTATTTTATATATATTCTAAAAGTCCCCTGTGATGACCAACCCCTACCTTTCCCTGACTGGTGGTCTATCACTGCTCTACAACTGCCTGCGTGGTTGACCATTCATACCTACAACATCTGGGAGATCTATTAATTTATGTATTTGTCTATTTTATAGATATTCTAAAAGTCCCCTGTGATGACGAACCCCTACCTTTCCCTGACTGGTGGTCTATCACTGCTCTACAACTGCCTGCGTGGTCGACCATTAATACCTACAACATCTGGGAGATCTATTAATTTATTTATTTGTCTATTTGTTATATATTCTAAAAGTCCCCTATGATGACCAACCCCTACCTTTCCCTGACTGGTGGTCTATCACTGCTCTACAACTGCCTGCGTGGTCGACCATTCATACCTACAACATCTGGGAGATCTATTAATTTATTTATTTGTCTATTTTATATATATTCTAAAAGTCCCCTATTATGACCAACCCCTACCTTTCCCTGACTGGTGGTCTATCACTGCTCTACAACTGCCTGCGTGGTCGACCATTCATACCTACAACATCTGGGAGATCTATTGATTTATTTATTTGTCTATTTTTTATATATTCTAAAAGTCCCCTATGATGACCAACCCCTACCTTTCCCTGACTGGTGGTCTATCACTGCTCTACAACTGCCTGTGTGGTCGACCATTCATACCTACAACATCTGGGAGATCTATTAATTTATTTATTTGTCTATTTTATATATATTCTAACAATCCCCTGTGATGACCAACCCCTACCTTTCCCTGACTGGTGATCTATCACTGCTCTACAACTGCCTGCGTGGTCGACTATTCATACCTACAACATCTGGGAGATCTATTAATTTATTTATTTGTCTATTTTATATATATTCTAAAAGTCCCCTGTGATGACCAACCCCTACCTTTCCCTGACTGGTGGTCTATCACTGTTCTACATCTGCCTGCATGGTCGACCATTAATACCTACAACATCTGGGAGATCTATTAATTTTTTTATTTGTCTATTTTATATATATTCTAAAAGTCCCCTGTGATGACCAACCCCTACCTTTCCCTGACTGGTGGTATATCACTGTTCTACAACTGCCTGCATGGTCGACCATTAATACCTACAACATCTGGGAGATCTATTAATTTATTTATTTGTCTATTTTATATATATTCTAAAAGTCCCCTGTGATGACCAACCCCTACCTTTCCCTGACTGGTGGTCTATCACTGCTCTACAACTGCCTGCATGGTCGACCATTCATACCTACAACATCTGGGAGATCTATTAATTTATTTATTTGTCTATTTTATATATATTCTAAAAGTCCCCTGTGATGACCAACCCCTACCTTTCCCTGACTGGTGGTCTATCACTGCTCTACAACTGCCTGCATGGTCGACCATTCATACCTACAACATCTGGGAGATCTATTAATTTATTTATTTGTCTATTTGTTATATATTCTAAAAGTCCCCTGTGATGACCAACCCCTACTTTTCCCTGACTAGTGGTCTATCACTGCTCTACAACTGCCTGCGTGGTCGACCATTCATACCTACAACATCTGGGAGATCTATTAATTTATTTATTTGTCTATTTTATATATATTCTAAAAGTCCCCTATGATGACCAACCCCTACCTTTCCCTCGCTGGTGGTCTATCACTGTTCTACAACTGCCTGCGTGGTCGACCATTCATACTTACAACATCTGGGAGATCTATTAATTTATTTATTTGTCTATTTGTTATATATTCTAAAAGTCCCCTATGATGACCAACCCCTACGTTTCCCTGACTGGTGGTCTATCACTGTTCTACAACTGCCTGTGTGGTCGACCATTCATACCTACAACATCTGGGAGATCTATTAATTTATTTATTTGTCTATTTTATATATATTCTAAAAGTCCCCTGTGATGGCCAACCCCTACCTTTCCCTGACTAGTGGTCTATCACTGCTCTACAACTGCCTGCGTGGTCGACCATTCATACCTACAACATCTGGGAGATCTATTAATTTATTTATTTGTCTATTTTATATATATTCTAAACGTCCCCTGTGATGGCCAACCCCTACCTTTCCCTGACTAGTGGTCTATCACTGCTCTACAACTGCCTGCGTGGTCGACTATCACTACCTACAACATCTGGGAGATCTATTAATTTATTTATTTGTCTATTTTATATATATTCTAAAAGTCCCCTGTGATGACCAACCCCTACCTTTCCCTGACTGGTAGTCTATCACTGCTCTACAACTGCCTGCGTGGTCGACTATTCATACCTACAACATCTGGGAGATCTATTAATTTATTTATTTGTCTATTTTATATATATTCTAAAAGTCCCCTATGATGACCAACCCCTACCTTTCCCTGACTGGTGGTCTATCACTGCTCTACAACTGCCTGCGTGGTCGACCATTCATACCTACAATATCTGGGAGATCTATTAATTTATTTATTTGTCTATTTTTTATATATTCTAACAGTCCCCTATGATGACCAACCCCTACCTTTCCCTGACTGGTGGTCTATCACTGCTCTACAACTGCCTGTGTGGTCGACCATTCATACCTACAACATCTGGGAGATCTATTAATTTATTTATTTGTCTATTTTATATATATTCTAAAAGTCCCCTATGATGACCAACCCCTACCTTTCCCTGACTGGTGGTCTATCACTGCTCTACAACTGCCTGCGTGGTCGACCATTCATACCTACAACATCTGGGAGATCTATTAATTTATTTATTTGTCTTGTTTTTATATATTCTAACAGTCCCCTATGATGACCAACCCCTACCTTTCCCTGACTGGTGGTCTATCACTGCTCTACAACTGCCTGTGTGGTCGACCATTAATACCTACAACATCTGGGAGATCTATTAATTTATTTATTTGTCTATTTGTTATATATTCTAAAAGTCCCTGTGATGTCCAACCCCTACCTTTCCCTGACTGGTGGTCTATCACTGCTCTACAACTGCCTGCGTGGTCGACTATCACTACCTACAACATCTGGGAGATCTATTAATTTATTTATTTGTCTATTTTATATATATTCTAAAAGTCCCCTATGATGACCAACCCCTACCTTTCCCTGACTGGTGGTCTATCACTGTTCTACAACTGCCTGCGTGGTCGACCATTCATACCTACAACATCTGGGAGATCTATTAATTTATTTATTTGTCTATTTGTTATATATTCTAAAAGTCCCCTATGATGACCAACCCGTACGTTTCCCTGACTGGTGGTCTATCACTGTTCTACAACTGCCTGTGTGGTCGACCATTCATACCTACAACATCTGGGAGATCTATTAATTTATTTATTTGTCTATTTTATATATATTCTAAAAGTCCCCTATGATGACCAACCCCTACCTTTCCCTGACTGGTTGTCTATCACTGCTCTACAACTGCCTGCGTGGTCGACCATTCATACCTACAACATCTGGGAGATCTATTAATTTATTTATTTGTCTATTTTATATATATTCTAAACGTCCCCTGTGATGGCCAACCCCTACCTGTCCCTGACTGGTGGTTTATCACTGTTCTACAACTGCCTGCGTGGTCGACCATTCATACCTACAACATCTGGGAGATCTATTAATTTATTTATTTGTCTATTTGTTATATATTCTAAACGTCCCCTATGATGACCAACCCCTACCTTTCCCTGACTGGTTGTCTATCACTGCTCTACAACTGCCTGCGTGGTCAACCATTCATACCTACAACATCTTGGAGATCTATTAATTTATTTATTTGTCTATTTTTTATATATTCTTAAAGTCCCCTATGATGACCAACCCCTACCTTTCCCTGACTGGTGGTCTATCACTGCTCTACAACTGCCTGTGTGGTCGACCATTCATACCTACAACATCTGGGAGATCTATTAATTTATTTATTTGTCTATTTTATATATATTCTAAAAGTCCCCTATGATGACCAACCCCTACCTTTCCCTGACTGGTGGTCTATCACTGCTCTACAACTGCCTGCGTGGTCGACCATTCATACCTACAACATCTGGGAGATCTATTAATTTATTTATTTGTCTATTTTTTATATATTCTAACAGTCCCCTATGATGACCAACCCCTACCTTTCTCTGACTGGTGGTCTATCACTGCTCTACAACTGCCTGCGTGGTCGACCATTCATACCTACAACATCTGGGAGATCTATTAATTTATTTATTTGTCTATTTGTTATATATTCTAAAAGTCCCCTGTGATGACCAACCCCTACCTTTCCCTGACTATTAGTCTATCACTGCTCTACAACTGCCTGCATGGTCGACCATTCATACCTACAACATCTGGGAGATCTATTAATTTATTTATTTGTCTATTTTTTACATATTCTAAAAGTCCCTTGTGTTGACCAACCCCTACCTTTCCATGACTGGTGGTCTATCACTGCTCTACAACTGCCTGCATGGTCGACCATTCATACCTACAACATCTGGGAGATCTATTAATTTATTTATTTGTCTATTTTATATATATTCTAAAAGTCCCCTGTGATGACCAACCCCTACCTTTCCCTGACTGGTGGTCTATCACTGCTCTACAACTGCCTGCATGGTCGACCATTCATACCTACAACATCTGGGAGATCTATTAATTTATTTATTTGTCTATTTTATATATATTCTAAAAGTCCCCTGTGATGACCAACCCCTACTTTTCCCTGACTAGTGGTCTATCACTGCTCTACAACTGCCTGCGTGGTCGACCATTCATACCTACAACATCTGGGAGATCTATTAATTTATTTATTTGTCTATTTTATATATATTCTAAAAGTCCCCTATGATGACCAACCCCTACCTTTCCCTGACTGGTGGTCTATCACTGTTCTACAACTGCCTGCGTGGTCGACCATTCATACCTACAACATCTGGGAGATCTATTAATTTATTTATTTGTCTATTTGTTATATATTCTAAAAGTCCCCTATGATGACCAACCCCTACGTTTCCCTGACTGGTGGTCTATCACTGTTCTACAACTGCCTGTGTGGTCGACCATTCATACCTACAACATCTGGGAGATCTATTAATTTATTTATTTGTCTATTTTATATATATTCTAAAAGTCCCCTATGATGACCAACCCCTACCTTTCCCTGACTGGTTGTCTATCACTGCTCTACAACTGCCTGCGTGGTCGACCATTCATACCTACAACATCTGGGAGATCTATTAATTTATTTATTTGTCTATTTTATATATATTCTAAACGTCCCCTGTGATGGCCAACCCCTACCTGTCCCTTACTGGTGGTTTATCACTGTTCTACAACTGCCTGCGTGGTCGACCATTCATACCTACAACATCTGGGAGATCTATTAATTTATTTATTTGTCTATTTGTTATATATTCTAAACGTCCCCTATGATGACCAACCCCTACCTTTCCCTGACTGGTGATCTATCACTGCTCTACAACTGCCTGCGTGGTCGACCATTCATACCTACAACATCTGGGAGATCTATTAATTTATTTATTTGTCTATTTTTTATATATTCTTAAAGTCCCCTATGATGACCAACCCCTACCTTTCCCTGACTGGTGGTCTATCACTGCTCTACAACTGCCTGTGTGGTCGACCATTCATACCTACAACATCTGGGAGATCTATTAATTTATTTATTTGTCTATTTTATATATATTCTAAAAGTCCCCTATGATGACCAACCCCTACCTTTCCCTGACTGGTGGTCTATCACTGCTCTACAACTGCCTGCGTGGTCGACCATTCATACCTACAACATCTGGGAGATCTATTAATTTATTTATTTGTCTATTTTTTATATATTCTAACAGTCCCCTATGATGACCAACCCCTACCTTTCCCTGACTGGTGGTCTATCACTGCTCTACAACTGCCTGTGTGGTCGACCATTCATACCTACAACATCTGGGAGATCTATTAATTTATTTATTTGTCTATTTTATATATATTCTAACAATCCCCTGTGATGACCAACCCCTACCTTTCCCTGACTGGTGATCTATCACTGCTCTACAACTGCCTGCGTGGTCGACTATCACTACCTACAACATCTGGGAGATCTATTAATTTATTTATTTGTCTATTTTATATATATTCTAAAAGTCCCCTGTGATGACCAACCCCTACCTTTCCCTGACTGGTAGTCTATCACTGCTCTACAACTGCCTGCGTGGTCGACTATTCATACCTACAACATCTGGGAGATCTATTAATTTATTGATGTGTCTATTTGTTATATATTCTAAAAGTCCCCTATGATGACCAACCCCTACCTTTCCCTGACTGGTGGTCTATCACTGCTCTACAACTGCCTGCGTGGTCGACCATTCATACCTACAACATCTGGGAGATCTATTAATTTATTTATTTGTCTATTTTTTAAATATTCTAACAGTCCCCTATGATGACCCTGTGATGTCCAACCCCTACCTTTCCCTGACTGGTGGTCTATCACTGCTCTACAACTGCCTGCGTGGTCGACTATCACTACCTACAACATCTGGGAGATCTATTAATTTATTTATTTGTCTATTTTATATATATTCTAAAAGTCCCCTGTGAGTACCAACCCCTACCTGTCCCTGACTCATGGTCTATCACTGTTCTACAACTGCCTGCGTGGTCGACCATTCATACCTACAACATCTGGGAGATCTATTAATTTATTTATTTGTCTATTTTGTATATATTCTAAAAGTCCCCTGTGATTACCAACCCCTACCTTTCCCTGACTGGTGGTCTATCACTGCTCTACAACTGCCTGCATGGTCGACCATTCATACCTACAACATCTGGGAGATCTATTAATTTATTTATTTGTCTATATTATATATATTCTAAAAGTTCCCTGAGATGACCAACCCCTACCTTTCCCTGACTGGTGGTCTATCACTGTTCTACAACTGCCTGCGTGGTCGACCATTCATACCTACAACATCTGGGAGATCTATTAATTTATTTATTTGTCTATTTTTTACATATTCTAAAAGTCCCTTGTGTTGACCAACCCCTACCTTTCCATGACTGGTGGTCTATCACTGCTCTACAACTGCCTGCATGGTCGACCATTCATACCTACAACATCTGGGAGATCTATTAATTTATTTATTTGTCTATTTTGTATATATTCTAAAAGTCCCCTGTGATTACCAACCCCTACCTTTCCCTGACTGGTGGTCTATCACTGCTCTACAACTGCCTGCATGGTCGACCATTCATACCTACAACATCTGGGAGATCTATTAATTTATTTATTTGTCTATTTGTTATATATTCTAAAAGTCCCCTGTGATTACCAACCCCTACTTTTCCCTGACTAGTGGTCTATCACTGCTCTACAACTGCCTGCGTGGTCGACCATTCATACCTACAACATCTGGGAGATCTATTAATTTATTTATTTGTCTATTTTATATATATTCTAAAAGTCCCCTATGATGACCAACCCCTACCTTTCCCTGACTGGTGGTCTATCACTGTTCTACAACTGCCTGCGTGGTCGACCATTCATACCTACAACATCTGGGAGATCTATTAATTTATTTATTTGTCTATTTGTTATATATTCTAAAAGTCCCCTATGATCACCAACCCCTACGTTTCCCTGACTGGTGGTCTATCACTGTTCTACAACTGCCTGTGTGGTCGACCATTAATACCTACAACATCTGGGAGATCTATTAATTTATTTATTTGTCTATTTTATATATATTCTAAAAGTCCCCTGTGATGACCAACCCCTACCTTTCCCTGACTGGTGGTCTATCACTGCTCTACAACTGCCTGCGTGGTCGACCATTCATACCTACAACATCTGGGAGATCTATTAATTTATTTATTTGTCAATTTTATATATATTCTAAACGTCCCCTGTGATGGCCAACCCCTACCTGTCCCTGACTGGTGGTTTATCACTGTTCTACAACTGCCTGCGTGGTCGACCATTCATACCTACAACATCTGGGAGATCTATTAATTTATTTATTTGTCTATTTGTTATATATTCTAAACGTCCCCTATGATGACCAACCCCTACCTTTCCCTGACTGGTGGTCTATCACTGCTCTACAACTGCCTGCGTGGTCGACCATTCATACCTACAACATCTGGGAGATCTATTAATTTATTTATTTGTCTATTTTTTATATATTCTTAAAGTCCCCTATGATGACCAACCCCTACCTTTCCCTGACTGGTGGTCTATCACTGCTCTACAACTGCCTGTGTGGTCGACCATTCATACCTACAACATCTGGGAGATCTATTAATTTATTTATTTGTCTATTTTATATATATTCTAAAAGTCCCCTGTGAGTACCAACCCCTACCTGTCCCTGACTGGTGGTCTATCACTGTTCTACAACTGCCTGCGTGGTCGACCATTCATACCTACAACATCTGGGAGATCTATTAATTTATTTATTTGTCTATTTTTTATATATTCTAAAAGTCCCCTGTGATGACCAACCCCTACCTTTCCCTGACTGGTGGTCTATCACTGCTCTACAACTGCCTGCGTGGTCGACCATTCATACCTACAACATCTGGGAGATCTATTAATTTATTTATTTGTCTATTTTATATATATTCTAAAAGTCCCCTGTGAGTACCAACTCCTACCTGTCCCTGACTGGTGGTCTATCACTGTTCTACAACTGCCTGCGTGGTCGACCATTCATACCTACAACATCTGGGAGATCTATTAATTTATTTATGTGTCTATTTTATATATATTCTAAAAGTCCCCTGTGATGACCAACCCCTACCTTTCCCTGACTGGTGGTCTATCACTGTTCTACAACTGCCTGTGTGGTCGACCATTCATACCTACAACATCTGGGAGATCTATTAATTTATTTATTTGTCTATTTTATATATATTCTAAAAGTCCCCTGTGAGTACCAACCCCTACCTGTCCCTGACTGGTGGTCTATCACTGTTCTACAACTGCCTGCGTGGTCGACCATTCATACCTACAACATCTGGGAGATCTATTAATTTATTTATTTGTCTATTTGTTATATATTCTAAAAGTCCCCTGTGATGACCAACCCCTACCTTTCCCTGACTGGTGGTCTATCACTGCTCTACAACTGCCTGCGTGGTCGACCATTCATACCTACAACATCTGGGAGATCTATTAATTTATTTATTTGTCTATTTTATATATATTCTAAAAGACCCCTATGATGACCAACCCCTACCTTTCCCTGACTGGTGGTCTATCACTGCTCTACAACTGCCTGCGTGGTCGACCATTCATACCTACAACATCTGGGAGATCTATTAATTTATTTATATTTCTATTTGTTATATATTCTAAACGTCCCCTATGATGACCAACCCCTACCTTTCCCTGACTGGTGGTCTATCACTGCTCTACAACTGCCTGCGTGGTCGACCATTCATACCTACAACATCTGGGAGATCTATTAATTTATTTATTTGTCTATTTTTTATATATTCTTAAAGTCCCCTATGATGACCAACCCCTACCTTTCCCTGACTGGTGGTCTATCACTGCTCTACAACTGCCTGCGTGGTCGACCATTCATACCTACAACATCTGGGAGATCTATTAATTTATTTATTTGTCTATTTTTTATATATTCTTAAAGTCCCCTATGATGACCAACCCCTACCTTTCCCTGACTGGTGGTCTATCACTGCTCTACAACTGCCTGTGTGGTCGACCATTCATACCTACAACATCTGGGAGATCTATTAATTTATTTATTTGTCTATTTTATATATATTCTAAAAGTCCCCTGTGAGTACCAACCCCTACCTGTCCCTGACTGGTGGTCTATCACTGTTCTACAACTGCCTGCGTGGTCGACCATTCATACCTACAACATCAGGGAGATCTATTAATTTATTTATTTGTCTATTTTATATATATTCTAAAAGTCCCTTGTGATGACCAACCCCTACCTTTCCCTGACTGGTGGTCTATCACTGCTTTAAAACTTCCTGCGTGGTCGACCATTCATACCTACAACATCTGGGAGATCTATTAATTTATTTATTTGTCTATTTGTTATATATTCTAAAAGTCCCCTGTGATGACCAACCCCTACCTTTCCCTGACTGGTGGTCTATCACTGCTCTACAACTGCCTGCGTGGTCGACCATTCATACCTACAACATCTGGGAGATCTATTAATTTATTTATTTGTCTATTTTATATATATTCTAAAAGTCCCTTGTGATGACCAACCCCTACCTTTCCCTGACTGGTGGTCTATCACTGCTTTAAAACTTCCTGCGTGGTCGACCATTCATACCTACAACATCTGGGAGATCTATTAATTTATTTATTTGTCTATTTGTTATATATTCTAAAAGTCCCCTGTGATGACCAACCCCTACCTTTCCCTGACTATTGGTCTATCACTGCTATACAACTGCCTGCATGGTCGACCATTCATACCTACAACATCTGGGAGATCTATTAATTTATTTATTTGTCTATTTTTTATATATTCTAAAAGTCCCTTGTGATGACCAACCCCTACCTTCCCTGACTGGTGGTCTATCACTGCTCTACAACTGCCTGCATGGTCGACCATTCATACCTACAACATCTGGGCGATCTATTAATTTATTTATTTGTCTATTTTATATATATTCTAAAAGTCCCCTGTGAGTACCAACCCCTACCTGTCCCTGACTGGTGGTCTATCACTGTTCTACAACTGCCTGCGTGGTCGACCATTCATACCTACAACATCTGGGAGATCTATTAATTTATTTATTTGTCTATTTTATATATATTCTAACAATCCCCTGTGATGACCAACCCCTACCTTTCCCTGACTGGTGATCTATCACTGCTCTACAACTGCCTGCGTGGTCGACCATTCATACCTACAACATCTGGGAGATCTATTAATTTATTTATTTGTCTATTTGTTATATATTCTAAAAGTCCCCTATGATGACCAACCCCTACCTTTCCCTGACTGGTGGTCTATCACTGCTCTACAACTGCCTGTGTGGTCGACCATTCATACCTACAACATCTGGGAGATCGATTAATTTATTTATTTGTCTATTTTATATATATTCTAAAAGTCCCCTATGATGACCAACCCCTACCTTTCCCTGACTGGTGGTCTATCACTGCTCTACAACTGCCTGCGTGGTCGACCATTCATACCTACAACATCTGGGAGATCTATTAATTTATTTATTTGTCTTGTTTTTATATATTCTAACAGTCCCCTATGATGACCAACCCCTACCTTTCCCTGACTGGTGGTCTATTACTGCTCTACAACTGCCTGTGTGGTCGACCATTCATACCTACAACATCTGGGAGATCTATTAATTTATTTATTTGTCTATTTGTTATATATTCTAAAAGTCCCCTGTGATGTCCAACCCCTACCTTTCCCTGACTGGTGGTCTATCACTGCTCTACAACTGCCTGCGTGGTCGACTATCACTACCTACAACATCTGGGAGATCTATTAATTTATTTATTTGTCTATTTTATATATATTCTAAAAGTCCCCTGTGAGTACCAACCCCTACCTGTCCCTGACTGGTGGTCTATCACTGTTCTACAACTGCCTGCGTTGTCGACCATTCATACCTACAACATCTGGGAGATCTATTAATTTATTTATTTGTCTATTTGTTATATATTCTAAAAGTCCCCTGTGATGTCCAACCCCTACCTTTCCCTGACTGGTGGTCTATCACTGCTCTACAACTGCCTGCGTGGTCGACTATCACTACCTACAACATCTGGGAGATCTATTAATTTATTTATTTGTCTATTTTATATATATTCTAAAAGTCCCCTGTGATGACCAACCCCTACCTTTCCCTGACTGGTGGTCTATCACTGTTCTACAACTGCCTGCATGGTCGACCATTCATACCTACAACATCTGGGAGATCTATTAATTTATTTATTTGTCTATTTTATATATATTCTAAAAGTCCCCTGTGATGACCAACCCCTACCTTTCCCTGACTGGTGGTCTATCACTGTTCTACAACTGCCTGCATGGTCGACCATTCATACCTACAACATCTGGGAGATCTATTAATTTATTTATTTGTCTATTTTATATATATTCTAAAAGTCCCCTGTGATGACCAACCCCTACCTTTCCCTGACTGGTGGTCTATCACTGTTCTACAACTGCCTGCATGGTCGACCATTCATACCTACAACATCTGAGAGATCTATTAATTTATTTATTTGTCTATTTTATATATATTCTTCAAGTCCCTTGTGATGACCAACCCCTACCTTTCCCTGACTGGTGGTCTATCACTGTTCTACAACTGCCTGCATGGTCGACCATTCATACCTACAACATCTGGGAGATCTATTAATTTATTTATTTGTCTATTTTATATATATTCTAAAAGTCCCCTGTGATGACCAACCCCTACCTTTCCCTGACTGGTGGTCTATCACTGTTCTACAACTGCCTGCATGGTCGACCATTCATACCTACAACATCTGGGAGATCTATTAATTTATTTATTTGTCTATTTTATATATATTCTTCAAGTCCCTTGTGATGACCAACCCCTACCTTTCCCTGACTGGTGGTCTATCACTGTTCTACAACTGCCTGCATGGTCGACCATTCATACCTACAACATCTGGGAGATCTATTAATTTATTTATTTGTCTATTTTATATATATTCTAAAAGTCCCCTGTGATGACCAACCCCTACCTTTCCCTGACTGGTGGTCTATCACTGTTCTACAACTGCCTGCATGGTCGACCATTCATACCTACAACATCTGGGAGATCTATTAATTTATTTATTTGTCTATTTTATATATATTCTTCAAGTCCCTTGTGATGACCAACCCCTACCTTTCCCTGACTGGTGGTCTATCACTGTTCTACAACTGCCTGCATGGTCGACCATTCATACCTACAACATCTGGGAGATCTATTAATTTATTTATTTGTCTATTTTATATATATTCTAAAAGTCCCCTGTGATGACCAACCCCTACCTTTCCCTGACTGGTGGTCTATCACTGTTCTACAACTGCCTGCATGGTCGACCATTCATACCTACAACATCTGGGAGATCTATTAATTTATTTATTTGTCTATTTTATATATATTCTAAAAGTCCCCTGTGATTACCAACCCCTACCTTTCCCTGACTGGTGGTCTATCACTGTTCTACAACTGCCTGCATGGTCGACCATTCATACCTACAACATCTGGGAGATCTATTAATTTATTTATTTGTCTATTTTATATATATTCTAAAAGTCCCCTGTGATGACCAACCCCTACCTTTCCCTGACTGGTGGTCTATCACTGTTCTACAACTGCCTGCATGGTCGACCATTCATACCTACAACATCTGGGAGATCTATTAATTTATTTATTTGTCTATTTTATATATATTCTAAAAGTCCCCTGTGATGACCAACCCCTACCTTTCCCTGACTGGTGGTCTATCACTGTTCTACAACTGCCTGCATGGTCGACCATTCATACCTACAACATCTGGGAGATCTATTAATTTATTTATTTGTCTATTTTATATATATTCTTCAAGTCCCTTGTGATGACCAACCCCTACCTTTCCCTGACTGGTGGTCTATCACTGTTCTACAACTGCCTGCATGGTCGACCATTCATACCTACAACATCTGGGAGATCTATTAATTTATTTATTTGTCTATTTTATATATATTCTAAAAGTCCCCTGTGATGACCAACCCCTACCTTTCCCTGACTGGTGGTCTATCACTGTTCTACAACTGCCTGCATGGTCGACCATTCATACCTACAACATCTGGGAGATCTATTAATTTATTTATTTGTCTATTTTATATATATTCTTCAAGTCCCTTGTGATGACCAACCCCTACCTTTCCCTGACTGGTGGTCTATCACTGTTCTACAACTGCCTGCATGGTCGACAATTCATACCTACAACATCTGGGAGATCTATTAATTTATTTATTTGTCTATTTTATATATATTCTAAAAGTCCCCTGTGATGACCAACACCTACCTTTCCCTGACTGGTGGTCTATCACTGTTCTACAACTGCCTGCATGGTCGACCATTCATACCTACAACATCTGGGAGATCTATTAATTTATTTATTTGTCTATTTTATATATATTCTTCAAGTCCCTTGTGATGACCAACCCCTACCTTTCCCTGACTGGTGGTCTATCACTGTTCTACAACTGCCTGCATGGTCGACCATTCATACCTACAACATCTGGGAGATCTATTAATTTATTTATTTGTCTATTTTATATATATTCTAAAAGTCCCCTGTGATGACCAACCCCTACCTTTCCCTGACTGGTGGTCTATCACTGTTCTACAACTGCCTGCATGGTCGACCATTCATACCTACAACATCTGGGAGATCTATTAATTTATTTATTTGTCTATTTTATATATATTCTAAAAGTCCCCTGTGATGACCAACCCCTACCTTTCCCTGACTGGTGGTCTATCACTGTTCTACAACTGCCTGCGTGGTCGACCATTCATACCTACAACATCTGGGAGATCTATTAATTTATTTATTTGTCTATTTTATATATATTCTAAAAGTCCCCTGTGATTACCAACCCCTACCTTTCCCTGACTGGTGGTCTATCACTGTTCTACAACTGCCTGCATGGTCGACCATTCATACCTACAACATCTGGGAGATCTATTAATTTATTTATTTGTCTATTTTATATATATTCTAAAAGTCCCCTGTGATGACCAACCCCTACCTTTCCCTGACTGGTGGTCTATCACTGTTCTACAACTGCCTGCATGGTCGACCATTCATACCTACAACATCTGGGAGATCTATTAATTTATTTATTTGTCTATTTTATATATATTCTAAAAGTCCCCTGTGATTACCAACCCCTACCTTTCCCTGACTGGTGGTCTATCACTGTTCTACAACTGCCTGCATGGTCGACCATTCATACCTACAACATCTGGGAGATCTATTAATTTATTTATTTGTCTATTTTATATATATTCTAAAAGTCCCCTGTGATGACCAACCCCTACCTTTCCCTGACTGGTGGTCTATCACTGTTCTACAACTGCCTGCATGGTCGACCATTCATACCTACAACATCTGGGAGATCTATTAATTTATTTATTTGTCTATTTTATATATATTCTAAAAGTCCCCTGTGATTACCAACCCCTACCTTTCCCTGACTGGTGGTCTATCACTGTTATACAACTGCCTGCATGGTCGACCATTCATACCTACAACATCTGGGAGATCTATTAATTTATTTATTTGTCTATTTTATATATATTCTAAAAGTCCCCTGTGATGACCAACCCCTACCTTTCCCTGACTGGTGGTCTATCACTGTTCTACAACTGCCTGCATGGTCGACCATTCATACCTACAACATCTGGGAGATCTATTAATTTATTTATTTGTCTATTTTATATATATTCTAAAAGTCCCCTGTGATTACCAACCCCTACCTTTCCCTGACTGGTGGTCTATCACTGTTCTACAACTGCCTGCATGGTCGACCATTCATACCTACAACATCTGGGAGATCTATTAATTTATTTATTTGTCTATTTTATATATATTCTAAATGTCCCCTGTGATGACCAACCCCTACCTTTCCCGGACTAGTGGTCTATCACTGCTCTACAACTGCCTGCGTGGTCGACCATTCATACCTACAACATCTGGGAGATCTATTAATTTATTTATTTGTCTATTTTATATATATTCTAAAAGTCCCCTGTGATGACCAACCCCTACCTTTCCCTGACTGGTGGTCTATCACTGCTCTACAACTGCCTGCGTGGTCGACCATTCACACCTACAACATCTGGGAGATCTATTAATTTATTTATTTGTCTATTTTATATATATCCTAAAAGTCCCCTGTGATGACCAACCCCTACCTTTCCCTGACTGGTGGTCTATCACTGCTCTACAACTGCCTGCGTGGTCGAACATTCATACCTACAACATCTGGGAGATCTATTAATTTATTTATTTGTCTATTTTATATATATTCTAAAAGTCCCCTGTGATGACCAACACCTACCTTTCCCTGACTGGTAGTCTATCACTGCTCTACAACTGCCTGCGTGGTCGACCATTCATACCTACAACATCTGGGAGATCTATTAATTTATTTATTTGTCTATTTTATATATATTCTAAAAGTCCCCTGTGATGACCAACCCCTACCTTTCCCTGACTGGTGGTCTATCACTGCTCTTCAACTGCCTGCGTGGTCGACCATTCATACCTACAACATCTGGGAGATCTATTAATTTATTTATTGGTCTATTTTATATATATTCTAAAAGTCCCCTGTGATGACCAACCCCTACCTTTCCCTGACTGGTGGTCTATCACTGCTCTACAACTGCCTGCGTGGTCGACCATTCATACCTACAACATCTGGGAGATCTATTAATTTATTTATTTGTCTATTTGTTATATATTCTAAAAGTCCCCTGTGATGACCAACCCCTACCTTTCCCTGACTAGGGGTCTATCACTGCTCTACAACTGCCTGCGTGGTCGACCATTCATACCTACAACATATGGGAGATCTATTAATTTATTTATTTGTCTATTTTATATATATTCTAAAAGTCTCCTGTGATTACCAACCCCTACCTTTCCCTGACTGGTGGTCTATCACTGCTCTACAACTGCCTGCATGGTCGACCATTCATACCTACAACATCTGGGAGATCTATTAATTTATTTATTTGTCTATTTTATATATATTCTAAAAGTCCCCTATGATTACCAACCCCTACCTTTCCCGGACTAGTGGTCTATCACTGCTCTACAACTGCCTGCGTGGTCGACCATTCATACCTACAACATCTGGGAGATCTATTAATTAATTTATTTGTCTATTTGTTATATATTCTGAAAGTCCCCTATGATGACCAACCCCTTACATTTCCCTTACTAGTGGTCTATCACTGCTCTACAACTGCCTGCGTGGTCGACCATTCATACCTACAACATCTGGGAGATCTATTAATTTATTTATTTGTCTATTTTATATATATTCTAAAAGTCCCCTGTGATGACCAACCCCTACCTATCCCTGACTGGTTGTCTATCACTGCTCTACAACTGCCTGCGTGGTCGACCATTCATACCTACAACATCTGGGAGATCTATTAATTTATTTATTTGTCTATTTTATATATATTCTAAAAGTCCTCTGTGATGACCAACCCCTACCTTTCCCTGATTGGTGGTCTATCACTGTTCTGCGACTTCCTGCGTGGTCGACCATTCATACCTACAACATCTGTGAGATCTATTAATTTATTTATTTGTCTATTTTATATATATTCTAAAAGTCCCCTGTGATGACCAACCCCTACCTTTCCCTGACTGGTGGTCTATCACTGCTCTACAACTGCCTGCGTGGTCGACCATTCATACCTACAACATCTGGGAGATCTATTAATTTATTTATTTGTCTTTTTTATATATATTCTAAAAGTCCCCTGTGATGACCAACCCCTACCTTTCCCTGACTGGTGGTCTATCACTGCTCTACAACTGCCTGCGTTGTCGACCATTCATACCTACAACATCTGGGAGATCTATTAATTTATTTATTTGTCTTTTTTATATATATTCTAAAAGTCCCCTGTGATGACCAACCCCTACCTTTCCCTGACTGGTGGTCTATCACTGCTCTACAACTGCCTGCGTTGTCGACCATTCATACCTACAACATCTGGGACATCTATTAATTTATTTATTTGTCTATATTAGATATATTCTAAAAGTCCCCTGTGATGACCAACCCCTACCTTTCCCTGACTGGTGGTATATCACTGCTCTACAACTGCCTACGTGGTCGACCATTCATACCTACAACATCTGGGAGATCTATTAACTTATTTATTTGTCTATTTTATATATATTCTAAAAGTCCCCTGTGATGACCAACCCCTACCTTTCCCTGACTGGTGGTCTATCACTGCTCTACAACTGCCTGCGTGGTATACCATTCATACCTACAACATCTGGGAGATCTATTAATTTATTTATTTGTCTATTTTATATATATTCTAAAAGTCCCTTGTGATGACCAACCCCTACCTTTCCCTGACTGGTGGTCTATCACTGCTCTACAACTGCCTGCATGGTCGACCATTCATACCTACAACATCTGGGAGATCTATTAATTTATTTATTTGTCTATTTTATATATATTCTAAAAGTCCCTTGTGATGACCAACCCCTACCTTTCCCTGACTGGTGGTCTATCACTGCTCTACAACTGCCTGCATGGTCGACCATTCATACCTACAACATCTGGGAGATCTATTAATTTATTTATTTGTCTATTTTATATATATTCTAAAAGTCCCCTGTGATGACCAACCCCTACCTTTCCCTGACTGGTGGTCTATCACTGCTCTACAACTGCCTGCGTGGTCGACCATTCATACCTACAACATCTGGGAGATCTATTAATTTATTTATTTGTCTATTTTATATATATTCTAAAAGTCCCTTGTGATGACCAACCCCTACCTTTCCCTGACTGGTGGTCTATAACTGCTCTACAACTGCCTGCATGGTCGACCATTCATACCTACAACATCTGGGAGATCTATTAATTTATTTATTTGTCTATTTTATATATATTCTTAAAGTCCCCTATGATGACCAACCCCTACCTTTCCCTGACTGGTGGTCTATCACTGCTCTACAACTGCCTGCGTGGTCGAGTATTCATACCTACAACATCTGGGAGATCTATTAATTTATTTATTTGTCTATTTTATATATATTCTAAAAGTCCCCTATGATGACCAACCCCTACCTTTCCCTGACTGGTGGTCTATCACTGCTCTACAACTGCCTGCGTGGTCGACCATTTATACCTACAACATCTGGGAGATCTATTAATTTATTTATTTGTCTATTTTATATATATTCTAAAAGTACCCTATGATGACCAACCCCTACCTTTCCCTGACTGGTGGTCTATCACTGCTCTACAACTGCCTGCGTGGTCGACCATTCATACCTACAACATCTGGGAGATATATTAATTTATTTATTTATCTATTTTATATATATTCTAAAAGTCCCCTGTGATGACCAACCCCTACCTTTCCCTGACTGGTGGTCTATCACTGCTCTACAACTGCCTGCGTGGTCGACCATTCATACCTACAACATCTGGGAGATCTATTAATTTATTTATTTGTCTATTTTATATATATTCTAAAAGTCCCCTGTGATGACCAACCCCTACCTTTCCCTGACTGGTGGTCTATCACTGCTCTACAACTGCCTGCGTGGTCGACCATTCATACCTACAACATCTGGGAGATCTATTAATTAATTTATTTGTCTATTTGTTATATATTCTGAAAGTCCCCTATGATGACCAACCCCTTACATTTCCCTTACTAGTGGTCTATCACTGCTCTACAACTGCCTGCGTGGTCGACCATTCATACCTACAACATCTGGGAGATCTATTAATTTATTTATTTGTCTATTTTATATATATTCTAAAAGTCCCCTGTGATGACCAACCCCTACCTATCCCTGACTGGTTGTCTATCACTGCTCTACAACTGCCTGCGTGGTCGACCATTCATACCTACAACATCTGGGAGATCTATTAATTTATTTATTTGTCTATTTTATATATATTCTAAAAGTCCTCTGTGATGACCAACCCCTACCTTTCCCTGATTGGTGGTCTATCACTGTTCTGCGACTTCCTGCGTGGTCGACCATTCATACCTACAACATCTGGGAGATCTATTAATTTATTTATTTGTCTATTTTATATATATTCTAAAAGTCCCCTGTGATGACCAACCCCTACCTTTCCCTGACTGGTGGTCTATCACTGCTCTACAACTGCCTGCGTGGTCGACCATTCATACCTACAACATCTGGGAGATCTATTAATTTATTTATTTGTCTTTTTTATATATATTCTAAAAGTCCCCTGTGATGACCAACCCCTACCTTTCCCTGACTGGTGGTCTATCACTGCTCTACAACTGCCTGCGTTGTCGACCATTCATACCTACAACATCTGGGAGATCTATTAATTTATTTATTTGTCTTTTTTATATATATTCTAAAAGTCCCCTGTGATGACCAACCCCTACCTTTCCCTGACTGGTGGTCTATCACTGCTCTACAACTGCCTGCGTTGTCGACCATTCATACCTACAACATCTGGGACATCTATTAATTTATTTATTTGTCTATATTAGATATATTCTAAAAGTCCCCTGTGATGACCAACCCCTACCTTTCCCTGACTGGTGGTATATCACTGCTCTACAACTGCCTACGTGGTCGACCATTCATACCTACAACATCTGGGAGATCTATTAACTTATTTATTTGTCTATTTTATATATATTCTAAAAGTCCCCTGTGATGACCAACCCCTACCTTTCCCTGACTGGTGGTCTATCACTGCTCTACAACTGCCTGCGTGGTATACCATTCATACCTACAACATCTGGGAGATCTATTAATTTATTTATTTGTCTATTTTATATATATTCTAAAAGTCCCTTGTGATGACCAACCCCTACCTTTCCCTGACTGGTGGTCTATCACTGCTCTACAACTGCCTGCATGGTCGACCATTCATACCTACAACATCTGGGAGATCTATTAATTTATTTATTTGTCTATTTTATATATATTCTAAAAGTCCCTTGTGATGACCAACCCCTACCTTTCCCTGACTGGTGGTCTATCACTGCTCTACAACTGCCTGCATGGTCGACCATTCATACCTACAACATCTGGGAGATCTATTAATTTATTTATTTGTCTATTTTATATATATTCTAAAAGTCCCCTGTGATGACCAACCCCTACCTTTCCCTGACTGGTGGTCTATCACTGCTCTACAACTGCCTGCGTGGTCGACCGTTCATACCTACAACATCTGGGAGATCTATTAATTTATTTATTTGTCTATTTTATATATATTCTTAAAGTCCCCTATGATGACCAACCCCTACCTTTCCCTGACTGGTGGTCTATCACTGCTCTACAACTGCCTGCGTGGTCGAGTATTCATACCTACAACATCTGGGAGATCTATTAATTTATTTATTTGTCTATTTTATATATATTCTAAAAGTCCCCTATGATGACCAACCCCTACCTTTCCCTGACTGGTGGTCTATCACTGCTCTACAACTGCCTGCGTGGTCGACCATTCATACCTACAACATCTGGGAGATCTATTAATTTATTTATTTGTCTATTTTATATATATTCTAAAAGTCCCCTATGATGACCAACCCCTACCTTTCCCTGACTGGTGGTCTATCACTGCTCTACAACTGCCTGCGTGGTCGACCATTCATACCTACAACATCTGGGAGATCTATTAATTTATTTATTTGTCTATTTTATATATATTCTAAAAGTACCCTATGATGACCAACCCCTACCTTTCCCTGACTGGTGGTCTATCACTGCTCTACAACTGCCTGCGTGGTCGACCATTCATACCTACAACATCTGGGAGATCTATTAATTTATTTATTTGTCTATTTTATATATATTCTAAAAGTCCCTTGTGATGACCAACCCCTACCTTTCCCTGACTGGTGGTCTATAACTGCTCTACAACTGCCTGCGTGGTCGACCATTCATACCTACAACATCTGGGAGATCTATTAATTTATTTATTTGTCTATTTTATATATATTCTTAAAGTCCCCTATGATGACCAACCCCTACCTTTCCCTGACTGGTGGTCTATCACTGCTCTACAACTGCCTGCGTGGTCGAGTATTCATACCTACAACATCTGGGAGATCTATTAATTTATTTATTTGTCTATTTTATATATATTCTAAAAGTCCCCTATGATGACCAACCCCTACCTTTCCCTGACTGGTGGTCTATCACTGCTCTACAACTGCCTGCGTGGTCGACCATTCATACCTACAACATCTGGGAGATCTATTAATTTATTTATTTGTCTATTTTATATATATTCTAAAAGTACCCTATGATGACCAACCCCTACCTTTCCCTGACTGGTGGTCTATCACTGCTCTACAACTGCCTGCGTGGTCGACCATTCATACCTACAACATCTGGGAGATATATTAATTTATTTATTTATCTATTTTATATATATTCTAAAAGTCCCCTGTGATGACCAACCCCTACCTTTCCCTGACTGGTGGTCTATCACTGCTCTACAACTGCCTGCGTGGTCGACCATTCATACCTACAACATCTGGGAGATCTATTAATTTATTTATTTGTCTATTTTATATATATTCTAAAAGTCCCCTGTGATGACCAACCCCTACCTTTCCCTGACTGGTGGTCTATCACTGCTCTACAACTGCCTGCGTGGTCGACCATTAATACCTACAACATCTGGGAGATCTATTAATTTATTTATTTGTCTATTTTATATATATTCTAAAAGTCCCTTGTGATGACCAACCCCTACCTTTCCCTGACTGGTGGTCTATCACTGCTCTACAACTGCCTGCATGGTCGACCATTCATACCTACAACATCTGGGAGATATATTAATTTATTTATTTGTCTATTTTATATATATTCTTAAAGTCCCCTATGATGACCAACCCCTACCTTTCCCTGACTGGTGGTCTATCACTGCTCTACAACTGCCTGCGTGATCGAGTATTCATACCTACAACATCTGGGAGATCTATTAATTTATTTATTTGTCTATTTTATATATATTCTAAAAGTCCCCTATGATGACCAACCCCTACCTTTCCCTGACTGGTGGTCTATCACTGCTCTACAACTGCCTGCGTGGTCGACCATTCATACCTAGAACATCTGGGAGATCTATTAATTTATTTATTTATCTATTTTATATATATTCTAAAAGTCCCCTGTGATGACCAACCCTTACCTTTCCCTGACTGGTGGTCTATCACTGCTCTACAACTGCCTGCGTGGTCGACCATTCATACCTACAACATCTGGGAGATCTATTAATTTATTTATTTGTCTATTTTATATATATTCTAAAAGTCCCCTGTAATGACCAACCCCTACCTTTCCCTGACTGGTTGTCTATCACTGCTCTACAACTGCCTGCGTGGTCGACCATTCATACCTACAACATCTGGGAGATCTATTAATTTATTTATTTGTCTATTTTATATATATTCTAAAAGTCCCCTGTGATGACCAACCCCTACCTTTCCCTGACTGGTGGTCTATCACTGCTCTACAACTTCCTGCGTGGTCGACCATTCATACCTACAACATCTGGGAGATCTATTAATTTATTTATTTGTCTATTTTATATATATTCTAAAAGTCCTCTGTGATGACCAACCCCTACCTTTCCCTGACTGGTGGTCTATCACTGCTCTACAACTGCCTGCGTGGTCGACCATTCATACCTACAACATCTGGGAGATCTATAAATTTATTTATTTGTCTATTTTATATATATTCTAAAAGTCCCCTGTGATGACCAACCCCTACCTTTCCCTGACTGGTGGTCTATCACTGCTCTACAACTGCCTGCATAGTCGACCATTCATACCTACAACCTCTTGGAGATCTATTAATTTATTTATTTGTCTATTTTATATATATTCTAAAAGTCCCCTGTGATGACCAACCCCTACCTTTCCCTGACTGGTGGTCTATCACTGCTCTACTACTGCCTGCGTGGTCGACCATTCCTCCCTACCACATCTGGGAGATCTATAAATTTATTTATTTGTCTATTTTTTATATATTCTAAAAGTCCCCTATGATGACCAACCCCTACCTTTCCCTGACTAGTGGTTTATCACTGCTCTACAACTGCCTGCGTGGTCGACCATTCATACCTACAACATCTGGGAGATCTATGAATTTATTTATTTGTCTATTTTATATATATTCTAAAAGTCCCCTGTGATGACCAACCCCTACCTTTCCCTGACTGGTGGTCTATCACTGCTCTACAACTGCCTGCGTGGTCGACCATTCATACCTACAACATCTGGGAGATCTATTAATTTATTTTTTTGTCTATTTTATATATATTCTAAAAGTCCCCTATGATGACCAACCCCCACCTTTCCCTGACTGGTGGTCTATCACTGCTCTACAACTGCCTGCCTGGTAGACCATTCATACCTACAACATCTGGGAGATCTATTAATTTATTTATTTGTCTATTTTATATATATTCTAAAAGTCCCCTATGATGACCAACCCCTACCTTTCCCTGACTGGTGGTCTATCACTGCTCTACAACTGCCTGCGTGGTCGACCATTCATACCTACAACATCTGGGAGATCTATTAATTTATTTATTTGTCTATTTTATATATATTCTAAAAGTCCCCTGTGATGACCAACCCCTACCTTTCCCTGACTGGTGGTCTATCACTGCTCTACAACTGCCTGCGTGGTCGACCATTCATACCTACAACATCTGGGAGATCTATTAATTTATTTATTTGTCTATTTTATATATATTCTAACAATCCCCTGTGATGATTAACCCCTACCTTTCCCTGACTGGTGATCTATCACTGCTCTACAACTGCCTGCGTGGTCGACCATTCATACCTACAACATCTGGGAGATCTATTAATTTATTTATTTGTCTATTTTATATATATTCTAAAAGTCCCCTGTGATGACCAACCCCTACCTTTCCCTGACTGGTGGTCTATCACTGCTCTACAACTGCCTGCGTGGTCGACCATTCATACCTACAACATCTGGGAGATCTATTAATTTATGTATTTGTCTATTTTATATATATTCTAAAAGTCCCCTGTGATGACCAACCCCTACCTTTCCCTGACTGGTGGTCTATCACTGCTCTACAACTGCCTGCGTGGTCGACCATTAATACCTACAACATCTGGGAGATCTATTAATTTATTTATTTGTCTATTTGTTATATATTCTAAAAGTCCCCTATGATGACCAACCCCTACCTTTCCCTGACTGGTGGTCTATAACTGCTCTACAACTGCCTGTGTGGTCGACCATTCATACCTACAACATCTGGGAGATCTATTAATTTATTTATTTGTCTATTTTATATATATTCTAAAAGTCCCCTATGATGACCAACCCCTACCTTTCCCTGACTGGTGGTCTATCACTGCTCTACAACTGCCTGCGTGGTCGACCATTCATACCTACAACATCTGGGAGATCTATTAATTTATTTATTTGTCTATTTTTAATATATTCTAACAGTCCCCTATGATGACCAACCCCTACCTTTCCCTGACTGGTGGTCTATCACTGCTCTACAACTGCCTGTGTGGTCGACCATTCATACCTACAACATCTGGGAGATCTATTAATTTATTTATTTGTCTATTTTATATATATTCTAACAATCCCCTGTGATGACCAACCCCTACCTTTCCCTGACTGGTGATCTATCACTGCTCTACAACTGCCTGCGTGGTCGACCATTCATACCTACAACATCTGGGAGATCTATTAATTTATTTATTTGTCTATTTTATATATATTCTAAAAGTCCCCTGTGATGACCAACCCCTACCTTTCCCTGACTGGTGGTCTATCACTGTTCTACAACTGCCTGCATGGTCGACCATTAATACCTACAACATCTGGGAGATCTATTAATTTATTTATTTGTCTATTTTATATATATTCTTAAAGTCCCCTGTGATGACCAACCCCTACCTTTCCCTGACTGGTAGTCTATCACTGCTCTACAACTGCCTGCGTGGTCGACTATTCATACCTACAACATCTGGGAGATCTATTAATTTATTTATTTGTCTATTTTATATATATTCTAAAAGTCCCCTATGATGACCAACCCCTACCTTTCCCTGACTGGTGGTCTATCACTGCTCTACAACTGCCTGCGTGGTCGACCATTCATACCTACAACATCTGGGAGATCTATTAATTTATTTATTTGTCTATTTTTTATATATTCTAACAGTCCCCTATGATTACCAACCCCTACCTTTCCCTGACTGGTGGTCTATCACTGCTCTACAACTGCCTGTGTGGTCGACCATTCATACCTACAACATCTGGGAGATCTATTAATTTATTTATTTGTCTATTTTATATATATTCTAAAAGTCCCCTATGATGACCAACCCCTACCTTTCCCTGACTGGTGGTCTATCACTGCTCTACAACTGCCTGCGTGGTCGACCATTCATACCTACAACATCTGGGAGATCTATTAATTTATTTATTTGTCTTGTTTTTATATATTCTAACAGTCCCCTATGATGACCAACCCCTACCTTTCCCTGACTGGTGGTCTATCACTGCTCTACAACTGCCTGTGTGGTCGACAATTCATACCTACAACATCTGGGAGATCTATTAATTTATTTATTTGTCTATCTGTTATATATTCTAAAAGTCCCCTGTGATGTCCAACCCCTACCTTTCCCTGACTGGTGGTCTATAACTGCTCTACAACTGCCTGCGTGGTCGACTATCACTACCTACAACATCTGGGAGATCTATTAATTTATTTATTTGTCTATTTTATATATATTCTAAAAGTCCCCTGTGAGTACCAACCCCTACCTGTCCCTGACTGGTGGTCTATCACTGTTCTACAACTGCCTGCGTGGTCGACCATTCATACCTACAACATCTGGGAGATCTATTAATTTATTTATTTGTCTATTTGTTATATATTCTAAAAGTCCCCTGTGATGACCAACCCCTACCTTTCCCTGACTGGTGGTCTATCACTGCTCTACAACTGCCTGCGTGGTCGACCATTCATACCTACAACATCTGGGAGATCTATTAATTTATTTATTTGTCTATTTTATATATATTCTAAAAGTCCCCTATGATGACCAACCCCTACCTTTCCCTGACTGGTGGTCTATCACTGCTCTACAACTGCCTGCGTGGTCGACCATTCATACCTACAACATCTGGGAGATCTATTAATTTATTTATTTGTCTATTTGTTATATATTCTAAAAGTCCCCTGTGATGACCAACCCCTACCTTTCCCTGACTATTAGTCTATCACTGCTCTACAACTGCCTGCATGGTCGACCATTCATACCTACAACATCTGGGAGATCTATTAATTTATTTATTTGTCTATTTTTTACATATTCTAAAAGTCCCTTGTGTTGACCAACCCCTACCTTTCCCTGACTGGTGGTCTATCACTGCTCTACAACTGCCTGCATGGTCGACCATTCATACCTACAACATCTGGGAGATCTATTAATTTATTTATTTGTCTATTTTATATATATTCTAAAAGTCCCCTGTGATGACCAACCCCTACCTTTCCCTGACTGGTGGTCTATCACTGCTCTACAACTGCCTGCATGGTCGACCATTCATACCTACAACATCTGGGAGATCTATTAATTTATTTATTTGTCTATTTGTTATATATTCTAAAAGTCCCCTGTGATGACCAACCCCTACTTTTCCCTGACTAGTGGTCTATCACTGCTCTACAACTGCCTGCGTGGTCGACCATTCATACCTACAACATCTGGGAGATCTATTAATTTATTTATTTGTCTATTTTATATATATTCTAAAAGTCCCCTATGATGACCAACCCCTACCTTTCCCTGACTGGTGGTCTATCACTGTTCTACAACTGCCTGCGTGGTCGACCATTCATACCTACAACATCTGGGAGATCTATTAATTTATTTATTTGTCTATTTGTTATATATTCTAAAAGTCCCCTATGATGACCAACCCCTACGTTTCCCTGACTGGTGTTCTATCACTGTTCTACAACTGCCTGTGTGGTCGACCATTCATACCTACAACATCTGGGAGATCTATTAATTTATTTATTTGTCTATTTTATATATATTCTAAAAGTCCCCTATGATGACCAACCCCTACCTTTCCCTGACTGGTGGTCTATCACTGCTCTACAACTGCCTGCGTGGTCGACCATTCATACCTACAACATCTGGGAGATCTATTAATTTATTTATTTGTCTATTTTATATATATTCTTAACGTCCCCTGTGATGGCCAACCCCTACCTGTCCCTGACTGGTGGTTTATCACTGTTCTACAACTGCCTGCGTGGTCGACCATTCATACCTACAACATCTGGGAGATCTATTAATTTATTTATTTGTCTATTTGTTATATATTCTAAACGTCCCCTATGATGACCAACCCCTACCTTTCCCTGACTGGTGGTCTATCACTGCTCTACAACTGCCTGCGTGGTCGACCATTCATACCTACAACATCTGGGAGATCTATTAATTTATTTATTTGTCTATTTTATATATATTCTAAAAGTCCCCTGTGATGACCAACCCCTACCTTTCCCTGACTGGTGGTCTATCACTGCTCTACAACTGCCTGTGTGGTCGACCATTCATACCTACAACATCTGGGAGATCTATTAATTTATTTATTTGTCTATTTTATATATATTCTAAAAGTCCCCTATGATGACCAACCCCTACCTTTCCCTGACTGGTGGTCTATCACTGCTCTACAACTGCCTGCGTGGTCGACCATTCATACCTACAACATCTGGGAGATCTATTAATTTATTTATTTGTCTATTTTTTATATATTCTAACAGTCCCCTATGATGACCAACCCCTACCTTTCCCTGACTGGTGGTCTATCACTGCTCTACCACTGCCTGTGTGGTCGACCATTCATACCTACAACATCTGGGAGATCTATTAATTTATTTATTTGTCTATTTTATATATATTCTAACAATCCCCTGTGATGACCAACCTCTACCTTTCCCTAACTGGTGATCTATCACTGCTCTACAACTGCCTGCGTGGTCGACCATTCATACCTACAACATCTGGGAGATCTATTAATTTATTTATTTGTCTATTTTATATATATTCTAAAAGTCCCCTGTGATGACCAACCCCTACCTTTCCCTGACTGGTGGTCTATCACTGCTCTACAACTGCCTGCGTGGTCGACCATTCATACCTACAACATCTGGGAGATCTATTAATTTATGTATTTGTCTATTTTATATATATTCTAAAAGTCCCCTGTGATGACGAACCCCTACCTTTCCCTGACTGGTGGTCTATCACTGCTCTACAACTGCCTGCGTGGTCGACCATTAATACCTACAACATCTGGGAGATCTATTAATTTATTTATTTGTCTATTTTATATATATTCTAAAAGTCCCCTATGATGACCAACCCCTACCTTTCCCTGACTGGTGGTCTATCACTGCTCTACAACTGCCTGCGTGGTCGACCATTCATACCTACAACATCTGGGAGATCTATTAATTTATTTATTTGTCTATTTTTAATATATTCTAACAGTCCCCTATGATGACCAACCCCTACCTTTCCCTGACTGGTGGTCTATCACTGCTCTACAACTGCCTGTGTGGTCGACCATTCATACCTACAACATCTGGGAGATCTATTAATTTATTTATTTGTCTATTTTATATATATTCTAACAATCCCCTGTGATGACCAACCCCTACCTTTCCCTGACTGGTGATCTATCACTGCTCTACAACTGCCTGCGTGGTCGACCATTCATACCTACAACATCTGGGAGATCTATTAATTTATTTATTTGTCTATTTTATATATATTCTTAAAGTCCCCTGTGATGACCAACCCCTACCTTTCCCTGACTGGTAGTCTATCACTGCTCTACAACTGCCTGCGTGGTCGACTATTCATACCTACAACATCTGGGAGATCTATTAATTTATTTATTTGTCTATTTTATATATATTCTAAAAGTCCCCTATGATGACCAACCCCTACCTTTCCCTGACTGGTGGTCTATCACTGCTCTACAACTGCCTGCGTGGTCGACCATTCATACCTACAACATCTGGGAGATCTATTAAATTATTTATTTGTCTATTTTTTATATATTCTAACAGTCCCCTATGATTACCAACCCCTACCTTTCCCTGACTGGTGGTCTATCACTGCTCTACAACTGCCTGTGTGGTCGACCATTCATACCTACAACATCTGGGAGATCTATTAATTTATTTATTTGTCTATTTTATATATATTCTAAAAGTCCCCTATGATGACCAACCCCTACCTTTCCCTGACTGGTGGTCTATCACTGCTCTACAACTGCCTGCGTGGTCGACCATTCATACCTACAACATCTGGGAGATCTATTAATTTATTTATTTGTCTTGTTTTTATATATTCTAACAGTCCCCTATGATGACCAACCCCTACCTTTCCCTGACTGGTGGTCTATCACTGCTCTACAACTGCCTGTGTGGTCGACAATTCATACCTACAACATCTGGGAGATCTATTAATTTATTTATTTGTCTATCTGTTATATATTCTAAAAGTCCCCTGTGATGTCCAACCCCTACCTTTCCCTGACTGGTGGTCTATAACTGCTCTACAACTGCCTGCGTGGTCGACTATCACTACTTACAACATCTGGGAGATCTATTAATTTATTTATTTGTCTATTTTATATATATTCTAAAAGTCCCCTGTGAGTACCAACCCCTACCTGTCCCTGACTGGTGGTCTATCACTGTTCTACAACTGCCTGCGTGGTCGACCATTCATACCTACAACATCTGGGAGATCTATTAATTTATTTATTTGTCTATTTGTTATATATTCTAAAAGTCCCCTGTGATGACCAACCCCTACCTTTCCCTGACTGGTGGTCTATCACTGCTCTACAACTGCCTGCGTGGTCGACCATTCATACCTACAACATCTGGGAGATCTATTAATTTATTTATTTGTCTATTTTATATATATTCTAAAAGTCCCCTATGATGACCAACCCCTACCTTTCCCTGACTGGTGGTCTATCACTGCTCTACAACTGCCTGCGTGGTCGACCATTCATACCTACAACATCTGGGAGATCTATTAATTTATTTATTTGTCTATTTGTTATATATTCTAAAAGTCCCCTGTGATGACCAACCCCTACCTTTCCCTGACTATTAGTCTATCACTGCTCTACAACTGCCTGCATGGTCGACCATTCATACCTACAACATCTGGGAGATCTATTAATTTATTTATTTGTCTATTTTTTACATATTCTAAAAGTCCCTTGTGTTGACCAACCCCTACCTTTCCCTGACTGGTGGTCTATCACTGCTCTACAACTGCCTGCATGGTCGACCATTCATACCTACAACATCTGGGAGATCTATTAATTTATTTATTTGTCTATTTTATATATATTCTAAAAGTCCCCTGTGATGACCAACCCCTACCTTTCCCTGACTGGTGGTCTATCACTGCTCTACAACTGCCTGCATGGTCGACCATTCATACCTACAACATCTGGGAGATCTATTAATTTATTTATTTGTCTATTTGTTATATATTCTAAAAGTCCCCTGTGATGACCAACCCCTACTTTTCCCTGACTAGTGGTCTATCACTGCTCTACAACTGCCTGCGTGGTCGACCATTCATACCTACAACATCTGGGAGATCTATTAATTTATTTATTTGTCTATTTTATATATATTCTAAAAGTCCCCTATGATGACCAACCCCTACCTTTCCCTGACTGGTGGTCTATCACTGCTCTACAACTGCCTGCGTGGTCGACCATTCATACCTACAACATCTGGGAGATCTATTAATTTATTTATTTGTCTATTTTTTATATATTCTAACAGTCCCCTATGATGACCAACCCCTACCTTTCCCTGACTGGTGGTCTATCACTGCTCTACAACTGCCTGTGTGGTCGACCATTCATACCTACAACATCTGGGAGATCTATTAATTTATTTATATGTCTATTTTATATATATTCTAACAATCCCCTGTGATGACCAACCCCTACCTTTCCCTGACTGGTGATCTATCACTGCTCTACAACTGCCTGCGTGGTCGACCATTCATACCTACAACATCTGGGAGATCTATTAATTTATTTATTTGTCTATTTTATATATATTCTAAAAGTCCCCTGTGATGACCAACCCCTACCTTTCCCTGACTGGTGGTCTATCACTGTTCTACAACTGCCTGCATGGTCGACCATTAATACCTACAACATCTGGGAGATCTATTAATTTATTTATTTGTCTATTTTATATATATTCTAAAAGTCCCCTGTGATGACCAACCCCTACCTTTCCCTGACTGGTGGTCTATCACTGCTCTACAACTGCCTGTGTGGTCGACCATTCATACCTACAACATCTGGGAGATCTATTAATTTATTTATTTGTCTATTTTTATATATTCTAAAAGTCCCCTATGATGACCAACCCCTACCTTTCCCTGACTGGTGGTCTATCACTGCTCTACAACTGCCTGCGTGGTCGACCATTCATACCTACAACATCTGGGAGATCTATTAATTTATTTATTTGTCTTGTTTTTATATATTCTAACAGTCCCCTATGATGACCAACCCCTACCTTTCCCTGACTGGTGGTCTATCACTGCTCTACAACTGCCTGTGTGGTCGACAATTCATACCTACAACATCTGGGAGATCTATTAATTTATTTATTTGTCTATTTGTTATATATTCTAAAAGTCCCCTGTGATGTCCAACCCCTACCTTTCCCTGACTGGTGGTCTATCACTGTTCTACAACTGCCTGCGTGGCCGACTATCACTACCTACAACATCTGGGAGATCTATTAATTTATTTATTTGTCTATTTTATATATATTCTAAAAGTCCCCTGTGAGTACCAACCCCTACCTGTCCCTGACTGGTGGTCTATCACTGTTCTACAACTGCCTGCGTGGTCGACCATTCATACCTACAACATCTGGGAGATCTATTAATTTATTTATTTGTCTATTTTATATATATTCTAAAAGTCCCCTATGATGACCAACCCCTACCTTTCCCTGACTGGTGGTCTATCACTGCTCTACAACTGCCTGCGTGGTCGACCATTCATACCTACAACATCTGGGAGATCTATTAATTTATTTATTTGTCTTGTTTTTATATATTCTAACAGTCCCCTATGATGACCAACCCCTACCTTTCCCTGACTGGTGGTCTATCACTGCTCTACAACTGCCTGTGTGGTCGACAATTCATACCTACAACATCTGGGAGATCTATTAATTTATTTATTTGTCTATTTGTTATATATTCTAAAAGTCCCCTGTGATGTCCAACCCCTACCTTTCCCTGACTGGTGGTCTATCACTGTTCTACAACTGCCTGCGTGGCCGACTATCACTACCTACAACATCTGGGAGATCTATTAATTTATTTATTTGTCTATTTTATATATATTCTAAAAGTCCCCTGTGAGTACCAACCCCTACCTGTCCCTGACTGGTGGTCTATCACTGTTCTACAACTGCCTGCGTGGTCGACCATTCATACCTACAACATCTGGGAGATCTATTAATTTATTTATTTGTCTATTTGTTATATATTCTAAAAGTCCCCTGTGATGACCAACCCCTACCTTTCCCTGACTGGTGGTCTATCACTGCTCTACAACTGCCTGCGTGGTCGACCATTCATACCTACAACATCTGGGAGATCTATTAATTTATTTATTTGTCTATTTTATATATATTCTAAAAGTCCCCTATGATGACCAACCCCTACCTTTCCCTGACTGGTGGTCTATCACTGCTCTACAACTGCCTGCGTGGTCGACCATTCATACCTACAACATCTGGGAGATCTATTAATTTATTTATTTGTCTATTTGTTATATATTCTAAAAGTCCCCTGTGATGACCAACCCCTACCTTTCCCTGACTATTAGTCTATCACTGCTCTACAACTGCCTGCATGGTCGACCATTCATACCTACAACATCTGGGAGATCTATTAATTTATTTATTTGTCTATTTTTTACATATTCTAAAAGTCCCTTGTGTTGACCAACCCCTACCTTTCCCTGACTGGTGGTCTATCACTGCTCTACAACTGCCTGCATGGTCGACCATTCATACCTACAACATCTGGGAGATCTATTAATTTATTTATTTGTCTATTTTATATATATTCTAAAAGTCCCCTGTGATGACCAACCCCTACCTTTCCCTGACTGGTGGTCTATCACTGCTCTACAACTGCCTGCATGGTCGACCATTCATACCTACAACATCTGGGAGATCTATTAATTTATTTATTTGTCTATTTGTTATATATTCTAAAAGTCCCCTGTGATGACCAACCCCTACTTTTCCCTGACTAGTGGTCTATCACTGCTCTACAACTGCCTGCGTGGTCGACCATTCATACCTACAACATCTGGGAGATCTATTAATTTTTTTATTTGTCTATTTTATATATATTCTAAAAGTCCCCTATGATGACCAACCCCTACCTTTCCCTGACTGGTGGTCTATTACTGTTCTACAACTGCCTGCGTGGTCGACCATTCATACCTACAACATCTGGGAGATCTATTAATTTATTTATTTGTCTATTTTATATATATTCTAAAAGTCCCCTATGATGACCAACCCCTACGTTTCCCTGACTGGTGTTCTATCACTGTTCTACAACTGCCTGTGTGGTCGACCATTCATACCTACAACATCTGGGAGATCTATTAATTTATTTATTTGTCTATTTTATATATATTCTAAAAGTCCCCTATGATGACCAACCCCTACCTTTCCCTGACTGGTGGTATATCACTGCTCTACAACTGCCTGCGTGGTCGACCATTCATACCTACAACATCTGGGAGATCTATTAATTTATTTATTTGTCTATTTTATATATATTCTAAACGTCCCCTGTGATGGCCAACCCCTACCTGTCCCTGACTGGTGGTTTATCACTGTTCTACAACTGCCTGCGTGGTCGACCATTCATACCTACAACATCTGGGAGATCTATTAATTTATTTATTTGTCTATTTGTTATATATTCTAAACGTCCCCTATGATGACCAACCCCTACCTTTCCCTGACTGGTGGTCTATCACTGCTCTACAACTGCCTGCGTGGTCGACCATTCATACCTACAACATCTGGGAGATCTATTAATTTATTTATTTGTCTATTTTTTATATATTCTTAAAGTCCCCTATGATGACCAACCCCTACCTTTCCCTGACTGGTGGTCTATCACTGCTCTACAACTGCCTGTGTGGTCGACCATTCATACCTACAACATCTGGGAGATCTATTAATTTATTTATTTGTCTATTTTATATATATTCTAAAAGTCCCCTATGATGACCAACCCCTACCTTTCCCTGACTGGTGGTCTATCACTGCTCTACAACTGCCTGCGTGGTCGACCATTCATACCTACAACATCTGGGAGATCTATTAATTTATTTATTTGTCTATTTTTTATATATTCTAACAGTCCCCTATGATGACCAACCCCTACCTTTCCCTGACTGGTGGTCTATCACTGCTCTACCACTGCCTGTGTGGTCGACCATTCATACCTACAACATCTGGGAGATCTATTAATTTATTTATTTGTCTATTTTATATATATTCTAACAATCCCCTGTGATGACCAACCCCTACCTTTCCCTGACTGGTGATCTATCACTGCTCTACAACTGCCTGCGTGGTCGACTATCACTACCTACAACATCTGGGAGATCTATTAATTTATTTATTTGTCTATTTTATATATATTCTAAAAGTCCCCTATGATGACCAACCCCTACCTTTCCCTGACTGGTGGTCTATCACTGCTCTACAACTGCCTGTGTGGTCGACCATTCATACCTACAACATCTGGGAGATCTATTAATTTATTTATTTGTCTATTTTTTATATATTCTAAAAGTCCCCTATGATGACCAACCCCTACCTTTCCCTGACTGGTGGTCTATCACTGCTCTACAACTGCCTGCGTGGTCGACCATTCATACCTACAACATCTGGGAGATCTATTAATTTATTTATTTGTCTATTTTTTATATATTCTAACAGTCCCCTATGATGACCAACCCCTACCTTTCCCTGACTGGTGGTCTATCACTGCTCTACAACTGCCTGTGTGGTCGACCATTCATACCTACAACATCTGGGAGATCTATTAATTTATTTATTTGTCTATTTGTTATATATTCTAAAAGTCCCCTGTGATGACCAACCCCTACCTTTCCCTGACTGGTGGTCTATCACTGCTCTACAACTGCCTGCGTGGTCGACCATTCATACCTACAACATCTGGGAGATCTATTAATTTATTTATTTGTCTATTTTTTATATATTCTTAAAGTCCCCTATGATGACCAACCCCTACCTTTCCCTGACTGGTGGTCTATCACTGCTCTACAACTGCCTGTGTGGTCGACCATTCATACCTACAACATCTGGGAGATCTATTAATTTATTTATTTGTCTATTTTATATATATTCTAAAAGTCCCCTATGATGACCAACTCCTACCTTTCCCTGACTGGTGGTCTATCACTGCTCTACAACTGCCTGCGTGGTCGACCATTCATACCTACAACATCTGGGAGATCTATTAATTTATTTATTTGTCTATTTTTTATATATTCTAACAGTCCCCTATGATGACCAACCCCTACCTTTCCCTGACTGGTGGTCTATCACTGCTCTACCACTGCCTGTGTGGTCGACCATTCATACCTACAACATCTGGGAGATCTATTAATTTATTTATTTGTCTATTTTATATATATTCTAACAATCCCCTGTGATGACCAACCCCTACCTTTCCCTGACTGGTGATCTATCACTGCTCTACAACTGCCTGCGTGGTCGACTATCACTACCTACAACATCTGGGAGATCTATTAATTTATTTATTTGTCTATTTTATATATATTCTAAAAGTCCCCTATGATGACCAACCCCTACCTTTCCCTGACTGGTGGTCTATCACTGCTCTACAACTGCCTGTGTGGTCGACCATTCATACCTACAACATCTGGGAGATCTATTAATTTATTTATTTGTCTATTTTTATATATTCTAAAAGTCCCCTATGATGACCAACCCCTACCTTTCCCTGACTGGTGGTCTATCACTGCTCTACAACTGCCTGCGTGGTCGACCATTCATACCTACAACATCTGGGAGATCTATTAATTTATTTATTTGTCTATTTTTTATATATTCTAACAGTCCCCTATGATGACCAACCCCTACCTTTCCCTGACTGGTGGTCTATCACTGCTCTACAACTGCCTGTGTGGTCGACCATTCATACCTACAACATCTGGGAGATCTATTAATTTATTTATTTGTCTATTTGTTATATATTCTAAAAGTCCCCTGTGATGACCAACCCCTACCTTTCCCTGACTGGTGGTCTATCACTGCTCTACAACTGCCTGCGTGGTCGACCATTCATACCTACAACATCTGGGAGATCTATTAATTTATTTATTTGTCTATTTTATATATATTCTAAAAGTCCCCTATGATGACCAACCCCTACCTTTCCCTGACTGGTGGTCTATCACTGCTCTACAACTGCCTGCGTGGTCGACCATTCATACCTACAACATCTGGGAGATCTATTAATTTATTTATTTGTCTATTTGTTATATATTCTAAAAGTCCCCTGTGATGACCAACCCCTACCTTTCCCTGAATATTAGTCTATCACTGCTCTACAACTGCCTGCGTGGTCGACCATTCATACCTACAACATCTGGGAGATCTATTAATTTATTTATTTGTCTATTTTTTACATATTCTAAAAGTCCCTTGTGTTGACCAACCCCTACCTTTCCATGACTGGTGGTCTATCACTGCTCTACAACTGCCTGCATGGTCGACCATTCATACCTACAACATCTGGGAGATCTATTAATTTATTTATTTGTCTATTTTATATATATTCTAAAAGTCCCCTGTGATGACCAACCCCTACCTTTCCCTGACTGGTGGTCTATCACTGCTCTACAACTGCCTGCATGGTCGACCATTCATACCTACAACATCTGGGAGATCTATTAATTTATTTATTTGTCTATTTGTTATATATTCTAAAAGTCCCCTGTGATGACCAACCCCTACTTTTCCCTGACTAGTGGTCTATCACTGCTCTACAACTGCCTGCGTGGTCGACCATTCATACCTACAACATCTGGGAGATCTATTAATTTATTTATTTGTCTATTTTATATATATTCTAAAAGTCCCCTATGATGACCAACCCCTACCTTTCCCTGACTGGTGGTCTATCACTGTTCTACAACTGCCTGCGTGGTCGACCATTCATATCTACAACATCTGGGAGATCTATTAATTTATTTATTTGTCTATTTTATATATATTCTAAAAGTCCCCTATGATGACCAACCCCTACCTTTCCCTGACTGGTGGTCTATCACTGCTCTACAACTATCTGCGTGGTCGACCATTCATACCTACAACATCTGGGAGATCTATTAATTTATTTATTTGTCTATTTTATATATATTCTAAACGTCCCCTGTGATGGCCAACCCCTACCTGTCCCTGACTGGTGGTTTATCACTGTTCTACAACTGCCTGCGTGGTCGACCATTCATACCTACAACATCTGGGAGATCTATTAATTTATTTATTTGTCTATTTTTTATATATTCTAAACGTCCCCTATGATGACCAACCCCTACCTTTCCCTGACTGGTTGTCTATCACTGCTCTACAACTGCCTGCGTGGTCGACCATTCATACCTATAACATCTGGGAGATCTATTAATTTATTTATTTGTCTATTTTTTATATATTCTTAAAGTCCCCTATGATGACCAACCCCTACCTTTCCCTGACTGGTGGTCTATCACTGCTCTACAACTGCCTGTGTGGTCGACCATTCATACCTACAACATCTGGGAGATCTATTAATTTATTTATTTGTCTATTTTATATATATTCTAAAAGTCCCCTATGATGACCAACCCCTACCTTTCCCTGACTGGTGGTCTATCACTGCTCTACAACTGCCTGCGTGGTCGACCATTCATACCTACAACATCTGGGAGATCTATTAATTTATTTATTTGTCTATTTTTTATATATTCTAACAGTCCCCTATGATGACCAACCCCTACCTTTCCCTGACTGGTGGTCTATCACTGCTCTACAACTGCCTGTGTGGTCGACCATTCATACCTACAACATCTGGGAGATCTATTAATTTATTTATTTGTCTATTTTATATATATTCTAACAATCCCCTGTGATGACCAACCCCTACCTTTCCCTGACTGGTGATCTATCACTGCTCTACAACTGCCTGCGTGGTCGACTATCACTACCTACAACATCTGGGAGATCTATTAATTTATTTATTTGTCTATTTTATATATATTCTAAAAGTCCCCTATGATGACCAACCCCTACCTTTCCCTGACTGGTGGTCTATCACTGCTCTACAACTGCCTGCGTGGTCGACCATTCATACCTACAACATCTGGGAGATCTATTAATTTATTTATTTGTCTATTTTTTATATATTCTAACAGTCCCCTATGATGACCAACCCCTACCTTTCCCTGACTGGTGGTCTATCACTGCTCTACAACTGCCTGTGTGGTCGACCATTCATACCTACAACATCTGGGAGATCTATTAATTTATTTATTTGTCTATTTTATATATATTCTAACAATCCCCTGTGATGACCAACCCCTACCTTTCCCTGACTGGTGATCTATCACTGCTCTACAACTGCCTGCGTGGTCGACTATCACTACCTACAACATCTGGGAGATCTATTAATTTATTTATTTGTCTATTTTATATATATTCTAAAAGTCCCCTATGATGACCAACCCCTACCTTTCCCTGACTGGTGGTCTATCACTGCTCTACAACTGCCTGCGTGTTCGACCATTCATACCTACAACATCTGGGAGATCTATTAATTTATTTATTTGTCTATTTTTTATATATTCTAACAGTCCCCTATGATGACCAACCCCTACCTTTCCCTGACTGGTGATCTATCACTGCTCTACAACTGCCTGCGTGGTCGACTATCACTACCTACAACATCTGGGAGATCTATTAATTTATTTATTTGTCTATTTTATATATATTCTAAAAGTCCCCTATGATGACCAACCCCTACCTTTCCCTGACTGGTGGTCTATCACTGCTCTACAACTGCCTGCGTGGTCGACCATTCATACCTACAACATCTGGGAGATCTATTAATTTATTTATTTGTCTATTTTTTATATATTCTAACAGTCCCCTATGATGACCAACCCCTACCTTTCCCTGACTGGTGGTCTATCACTGCTCTACAACTGCCTGTGTGGTCGACCATTCATACCTACAACATCTGGGAGATCTATTAATTTATTTATTTGTCTATTTGTTATATATTCTAAAAGTCCCCTGTGATGTCCAACCCCTACCTTTCCCTGACTGGTGGTCTATCACTGCTCTACAACTGCCTGCGTGGTCGACTATCACTACCTACAACATCTGGGAGATCTATTAATTTATTTATTTGTCTATTTTATATATATTCTAAAAGTCCCCTGTGAGTACCAACCCCTACCTGTCCCTGACTGGTGGTCTATCACTGTTCTACAACTGCCTGCGTGGTCGACCATTCATACCTACAACATCTGGGAGATCTATTAATTTATTTATTTGTCTATTTGTTACATATTCTAAAAGTCCCCTGTGATGACCAACCCTACCTTTCCCTGACTGGTGGTCTATCACTGCTCTACAACTGCCTGCGTGGTCGACCATTCATACCTACAACATCTGGGAGATCTATTAATTTATTTATTTGTCTATTTTATATATATTCTAAAAGTCCCCTATGATGACCAACCCCTACCTTTCCCTGACTGGTGGTCTATCACTGCTCTACAACTGCCTGCGTGGTCGACCATTCATACCTACAACATCTGGGAGATCTAATTATTTATTTATTTGTCTATTTTGTATATATTCTAAAAGTCCCCTGTGATGACCAACCCCTACCTTTCCCTGACTGGTGGTCTATCACTGTTCTACAACTGCCTGTGTGGTCGACCATTCATACCTACAACATCTGGGAGATCTATTAATTTATTTATTTGTCTATTTTATATATATTCTAAAAGTCCCCTGTGAGTACCAACCCCTACCTGTCCCTGACTGGTGGTCTATCACTGTTCTAAAACTGCCTGCGTGGTCGACCATTCATACCTACAACATCTGGGAGATCTATTAATTTATTTCTTTGTCTATTTTATATATATTCTAAAAGTCCCCTATGATGACCAACCCCTACCTTTCCCTGACTGGTGGTCTATCACTGCTCTACAACTGCCTGCGTGTGCGACCATTCATACCTACAACATCTGGGAGATCTATTAATTTATTTATTTGTCTATTTTATATATATTCTAAAAGTCCCCTATGATGACCAACCCCTACCTTTCCCTGACTGGTGGTCTATCACTGCTCTACAACTGCCTGCGTGGTCGACCATTCATACCTACAACATCTGGGAGATCTATTAATTTATTTATTTGTCTATTTTTTATATATTCTTAAAGTCCCCTATGATGACCAACCCCTACCTTTCCCTGACTGGTGGTCTATCACTTCTCTACAACTGCCTGTGTGGTCGACCATTCATACCTACAACATCTGGGAGATCTATTAATTTATTTATTTGTCTATTTTATATATATTCTAAAAGTCCCCTGTGAGTACCAACCCCTACCTGTCCCTGACTGGTGGTCTATCACAGTTCTACAACTGCCTGCGTGGTCGACCATTCATACCTACAACATCTGGGAGATCTATTAATTTATTTATTTGTCTATTTTATATATATTCTAAAAGTCCCCTGTGAGTACCAACCCCTACCTGTCCCTGACTGGTGGTCTATCACTGTTCTACAACTGCCTGCGTGGTCGACCATTCATACCTACAACATCTGGGAGATCTATTAATTTATTTATTTGTCTATTTTATATATATTCTAAAAGTCCCCTGTGATGACCAACCCCTACCTTTCCCTGACTGGTGGTCTATCACTGTTCTACAACTGCCTGTGTGGTCGACCATTCATACCTACAACATCTGGGAGATCTATTAATTTATTTATTTGTCTATTTTATATATATTCTAAAAGTCCCCTGTGAGTACCAACCCCTACCTTTCCCTGACTGGTGGTCTATCACTGTTCTAAAACTGCCTGCGTGGTCGACCATTCATACCTACAACATCTGGGAGATCTATTAATTTATTTCTTTGTCTATTTTATATATATTCTAAAAGTCCCCTATGATGACCAACCCCTACCTTTCCCTGACTGGTAGTCTATCACTGCTCTACAACTGCCTGCGTGTGCGACCATTCATACCTACAACATCTGGGAGATCTATTAATTTATTTATTTGTCTATTTTATATATATTCTAAAAGTCCCCTATGATGACCAACCCCTACCTTTCCCTGACTGGTGGTCTATCACTGCTCTACAACTGCCTGCGTGGTCGACCATTCATACCTACAACATCTGGGAGATCTATTAATTTATTTATTTGTCTATTTTATATATATTCTAAACGTCCCCTATGATGACCAACCCCTACCTTTCCCTGACTGGTGGTCTATCACTGCTCTACAACTGCCTGCGTGGTCGACCATTCATACCTACAACATCTGGGAGATCTATTAATTTATTTATTTGTCTATTTTTTATATATTCTTAAAGTCCCCTATGATGACCAACCCCTACCTTTCCCTGACTGGTGGTCTATCACTGCTCTACAACTGCCTGCGTGGTCGACCATTAATACCTACAACATCTGGGAGATCTATTAATTTATTTATTTGTCTATTTTATATATATTCTAAAAGTCCCCTATGATGACCAACCCCTACCTTTCCCTGACTGGTGGTCTATCACTGCTCTACAACTGCCTGCGTGGTCGACCATTCATACCTACAACATCTGGGAGATCTATTAATTTATTTATTTGTCTATTTTATATATATTCTAAAAGTCCCCTATGATGACCAACCCCTACCTTTCCATGACTGGTGGTCTATCACTGCTCTACAACTGCCTGCGTGGTCGACCATTCATACCTACAACATCTGGGAGATCTATTAATTTATTTATTTGTCTATTTTATATATATTCTAAACGTCCCCTGTGATGGCCAACCCCTACCTGTCCCTGACTGGTGGTTTATCACTGTTCTACAACTGCCTGCGTGGTCGACCATTCATACCTACAACATCTGGGAGATCTATTAATTTATTTATTTGTCTATTTGTTATATATTCTAAACGTCCCCTATGATGACCAACCCCTACCTTTCCCTGACTGGTGGTCTATCACTGCTCTACAACTGCCTGCGTGGTCGACCATTCATACCTACAACATCTGGGAGATCTATTAATTTATTTATTTGTCTATTTTTTATATATTCTTAAAGTCCCCTATGATGACCAACCCCTACCTTTCCCTGACTGGTTGTCTATCACTGCTCTACAACTGCCTGTGTGGTCGACCATTCATACCTACAACATCTGGGAGATCTATTAATTTATTTATTTGTCTATTTTATATATATTCTAAAAGTCCCCTGTGAGTACCAACCCCTACCTGTCCCTGACTGGTGGTCTATCACTGCTCTACAACTGCCTGCATGGTCGACCATTCATACCTACAACATCTGGGAGATCTAATTATTTATTTATTTGTCTATTTTGTATATATTCTAAAAGTCCCCTGTGATGACCAACCCCTACCTTTCCCTGACTGGTGGTCTATCACTGCTCTACAACTGCCTGCATGGTCGACCATTCATACCTACAACATCTGGGAGATCTATCAATTTATTTATTTGTCTATTTGTTATATATTCTAAAAGTCCCCTGTGATGACCAACCCCTACTTTTCCCTGACTAGTGGTCTATCACTGCTCTACAACTGCCTGCGTGGTCGACCATTCATACCTACAACATCTGGGAGATCTATTAATTTATTTATTTGTCTATTTTATATATATTCTAAAAGTCCCCTATGATGACCAACCCCTACCTTTCCCTGACTGGTGGTCTATCACTGTTCTACAACTGCCTGCGTGGTCGACCATTCATACCTACAACATCTGGGAGATCTATTAATTTATTTATTTGTCTATTTGTTATATATTCTAAAAGTCCCCTATGATGACCAACCCCTACGTTTCCCTGACTGGTGGTCTATCACTGTTCTACAACTGCCTGTGTGGTCGACCATTCATACCTACAACATCTGGGAGATCTATTAATTTATTTATTTGTCTATTTTATATATATTCTAAAAGTCCCCTGTGATGACCAACCCCTACCTTTCCCTGACTGGTGGTCTATTACTGCTCTACAACTGCCTGCGTGGTCGACCATTCATACCTACAACATCTGGGAGATCTATTAATTTATTTATTTGTCAATTTTATATATATTCTAAACGTCCCCTGTGATGGCCAACCCCTACCTGTCCCTGACTGGTGGTTTATCACTGTTCTACAACTGCCTGCGTGGTCGACCATTCATACCTACAACATCTGGGAGATCTATTAATTTATTTATTTGTCTATTTGTTATATATTCTAAACGTCCCCTATGATGACCAACCCCTACCTTTCCCTGACTGGTGGTCTATCACTGCTCTACAACTGCCTGCGTGGTCGACCATTCATACCTACTACATCTGGGAGATCTATTAATTTATTTATTTGTCTATTTTTTATATATTCTTAAAGTCCCCTATGATGACCAACCCCTACCTTTCCCTGACTGGTTGTCTATCACTGCTCTACAACTGCCTGTGTGGTCGACCATTCATACCTACAACATCTGGGAGATCTATTAATTTATTTATTTGTCTATTTTATATATATTCTAAAAGTCCCCTGTGAGTACCAACCCCTACCTGTCCCTGACTGGTGGTCTATCACTGCTCTACAACTGCCTGCATGGTCGACCATTCATACCTACAACATCTGGGAGATCTAATTATTTATTTATTTGTCTATTTTGTATATATTCTAAAAGTCCCCTGTGATGACCAACCCCTACCTTTCCCTGACTGGTGGTCTATCACTGCTCTACAACTGCCTGCATGGTCGACCATTCATACCTACAACATCTGGGAGATCTATCAATTTATTTATTTGTCTATTTGTTATATATTCTAAAAGTCCCCTGTGATGACCAACCCCTACTTTTCCCTGACTAGTGGTCTATCACTGCTCTACAACTGCCTGCGTGGTCGACCATTCATACCTACAACATCTGGGAGATCTATTAATTTATTTATTTGTCTATTTTATATATATTCTAAAAGTCCCCTATGATGACCAACCCCTACCTTTCCCTGACTGGTGGTCTATCACTGTTCTACAACTGCCTGCGTGGTCGACCATTCATACCTACAACATCTGGGAGATCTATTAATTTATTTATTTGTCTATTTGTTATATATTCTAAAAGTCCCCTATGATGACCAACCCCTACGTTTCCCTGACTGGTGGTCTATCACTGTTCTACAACTGCCTGTGTGGTCGACCATTCATACCTACAACATCTGGGAGATCTATTAATTTATTTATTTGTCTATTTTATATATATTCTAAAAGTCCCCTGTGATGACCAACCCCTACCTTTCCCTGACTGGTGGTCTATCACTGCTCTACAACTGCCTGCGTGGTCGACCATTCATACCTACAACATCTGGGAGATCTATTAATTTATTTATTTGTCAATTTTATATATATTCTAAACGTCCCCTGTGATGGCCAACCCCTACCTGTCCCTGACTGGTGGTTTATCACTGTTCTACAACTGCCTGCGTGGTCGACCATTCATACCTACAACATCTGGGAGATCTATTAATTTATTTATTTGTCTATTTGTTATATATTCTAAACGTCCCCTATGATGACCAACCCCTACCTTTCCCTGACTGGTGGTCTATCACTGCTCTACAACTGCCTGCGTGGTCGACCATTCATACCTACAACATCTGGGAGATCTATTAATTTATTTATTTGTCTATTTTTTATATATTCTTAAAGTCCCCTATGATGACCAACCCCTACCTTTCCCTGACTGGTGGTCTATCACTTCTCTAAAACTGCCTGTGTGGTCGATCATTCATACCTACAACATCTGGGAGATCTATTAATTTATTTATTTGTCTATTTTATATATATTCTAAAAGTCCCCTGTGAGTACCAACCCCTACCTGTCCCTGACTGGTGGTCTATCACTGTTCTACAACTGTCTGCGTGGTCGACCATTCATACCTACAACATCTGGGAGATCTATTAATTTATTTATTTGTCTATTTGTTATATATTCTAAAAGTCCCCTGTGATGACCAACCCCTACCTTTCCCTGACTGGTGGTCTATCACTGCTCTACAACTGCCTGCGTGGTCGACCATTCATACCTACAACATCTGGGAGATCTATTAATTTATTTATTTGTCTATTTTATATATATTCTAAAAGTCCCCTGTGAGTACCAACCCCTACCTGTCCCTGACTGGTGGTCTATCACTGTTCTACAACTGCCTGCGTGGTCGACCATTCATACCTACAACATCTGGGAGATCTATTAATTTATTTATTTGTCTATTTTATATATATTCTAAAAGTCCCCTGTGATGACCAACCCCTACCTTTCCCTGACTGGTGGTCTATCACTGTTCTACAACTGCCTGTGTGGTCGACCATTCATACCTACAACATCTGGGAGATCTATTAATTTATTTATTTGTCTATTTTATATATATTCTAAAAGTCCCCTGTGAGTACCAACCCCTACCTGTCCCTGACTGGTGGTCTATCACTGTTCTAAAACTGCCTGCGTGGTCGACCATTCATACCTACAACATCTGGGAGATCTATTAATTTATTTCTTTGTCTATTTTATATATATTCTAAAAGTCCCCTATGATGACCAACCCCTACCTTTCCCTGACTGGTGGTCTATCACTGCTCTACAACTGCCTGCGTGTGCGACCATTCATACCTACAACATCTGGGAGATCTATTAATTTATTTATTTGTCTATTTTATATATATTCTAAAAGTCCCCTATGATGACCAACCCCTACCTTTCCCTGACTGGTGGTCTATCACTGCTCTACAACTGCCTGCGTGGTCGACCATTCATACCTACAACATCTGGGAGATCTATTAATTTATTTATTTGTCTATTTTATATATATTCTAAACGTCCCCTATGATGACCAACCCCTACCTTTCCCTGACTGGTGGTCTATCACTGCTCTACAACTGCCTGCGTGGTCGACCATTCATACCTACAACATCTGGGAGATCTATTAATTTATTTATTTGTCTATTTTTTATATATTCTTAAAGTCCCCTATGATGACCAACCCCTACCTTTCCCTGACTGGTGGTCTATCACTGCTCTACAACTGCCTGCGTGGTCGACCATTAATACCTACAACATCTGGGAGATCTATTAATTTATTTATTTGTCTATTTTATATATATTCTAAAAGTCCCCTATGATGACCAACCCCTACCTTTCCCTGACTGGTGGTCTATCACTGCTCTACAACTGCCTGCGTGGTCGACCATTCATACCTACAACATCTGGGAGATCTATTAATTTATTTATTTGTCTATTTTATATATATTCTAAAAGTCCCCTATGATGACCAACCCCTACCTTTCCATGACTGGTGGTCTATCACTGCTCTACAACTGCCTGCGTGGTCGACCATTCATACCTACAACATCTGGGAGATCTATTAATTTATTTATTTGTCTATTTTATATATATTCTAAACGTCCCCTGTGATGGCCAACCCCTACCTGTCCCTGACTGGTGGTTTATCACTGTTCTACAACTGCCTGCGTGGTCGACCATTCATACCTACAACATCTGGGAGATCTATTAATTTATTTATTTGTCTATTTGTTATATATTCTAAACGTCCCCTATGATGACCAACCCCTACCTTTCCCTGACTGGTGGTCTATCACTGCTCTACAACTGCCTGCGTGGTCGACCATTCATACCTACAACATCTGGGAGATCTATTAATTTATTTATTTGTCTATTTTTTATATATTCTTAAAGTCCCCTATGATGACCAACCCCTACCTTTCCCTGACTGGTGGTCTATCACTGCTCTACAACTGCCTGTGTGGTCGACCATTCATACCTACAACATCTGGGAGATCTATTAATTTATTTATTTGTCTATTTTATATATATTCTAAAAGTCCCCTGTGAGTACCAACCCCTACCTGTCCCTGACTGGTGGTCTATCACTGTTCTACAACTGCCTGCGTGGTCGACCATTCATACCTACAACATCTGGGAGATCTATTAATTTATTTATTTGTCTATTTTATATATATTCTAAAAGTCCCTTGTGATGACCAACCCCTACCTTTCCCTGACTGGTGGTCTATCACTGCTTTAAAACTTCCTGCGTGGTCGACCATTCATACCTACAACATCTGGGAGATCTATTAATTTATTTATTTGTCTATTTGTTATATATTCTAAAAGTCCCCTGTGATGACCAACCCCTACCTTTCCCTGACTGGTGGTCTATCACTGCTCTACAACTGCCTGCGTGGTCGACCATTCATACCTACAACATCTGGGAGATCTATTAATTTATTTATTTGTCTATTTTATATATATTCTAAAAGTCCCCTGTGAGTACCAACCCCTACCTGTCCCTGACTGGTGGTCTATCACTGTTCTACAACTGCCTGCGTGGTCGACCATTCATACCTACAACATCTGGGAGATCTATTAATTTATTTATTTGTCTATTTTATATATATTCTAAAAGTCCCCTGTGATGACCAACCCCTACCTTTCCCTGACTGGTGGTCTATCACTGTTCTACAACTGCCTGTGTGGTCGACCATTCATACCTACAACATCTGGGAGATCTATTAATTTATTTATTTGTCTATTTTATATATATTCTAAAAGTCCCCTATGATGACCAACCCCTACCTTTCCCTGACTGGTGGTCTATCACTGCTCTACAACTGCCTGCGTGGTCGACCATTCATACCTACAACATCTGGGAGATCTATTAATTTATTTATTTGTCTATTTTATATATATTCTAAAAGTCCCCTATGATGACCAACCCCTACCTTTCCCTGACTGGTGGTCTATCACTGCTCTACAACTGCCTGCGTGGTCGACCATTCATACCTACAACATCTGGGAGATCTATTAATTTATTTATTTGTCTATTTGTTATATATTCTAAAAGTCCCCTGTGATGACCAACCCCTACCTTTCCCTGAATATTAGTCTATCACTGCTCTACAACTGCCTGCATGGTCGACCATTCATACCTACAACATCTGGGAGATCTATTAATTTATTTATTTGTCTATTTTATATATATTCTAAAAGTCCCCTATGATGACCAACCCCTACCTTTCCCTGACTGGTGGTCTATCACTGCTCTACAACTGCCTGCGTGGTCGACCATTCATACCTACAACATCTGGGAGATCTATTAATTTATTTATTTGTCTATTTTATATATATTCTAAAAGTCCCCTATGATGACCAACCCCTACCTTTCCCTGACTGGTGGTCTATCACTGCTCTACAACTGCCTGCGTGGTCGACCATTCATACCTACAACATCTGGGAGATCTATTAATTTATTTATTTGTCTATTTGTTATATATTCTAAAAGTCCCCTGTGATGACCAACCCCTACCTTTCCCTGAATATTAGTCTATCACTGCTCTACAACTGCCTGCATGGTCGACCATTCATACCTACAACATCTGGGAGATCTATTAATTTATTTATTTGTCTATTTTTTACATATTCTAAAAGTCCCTTGTGTTGACCAACCCCTACCTTTCCATGACTGGTGGTCTATCACTGCTCTACAACTGCCTGCGTGGTCGACCATTCATACCTACAACATCTGGGAGATCTATTAATTTATTTATTTGTCTATTTTATATATATTCTAAAAGTCCCCTATGATGACCAACCCCTACCTTTCCCTGACTGGTGGTCTATCACTGCTCTACAACTGCCTGCGTGGTCGACCATTCATACCTACAACATCTGGGAGATCTATTAATTTATTTATTTGTCTATTTGTTATATATTCTAAAAGTCCCCTGTGATGACCAACCCCTACCTTTCCCTGAATATTAGTCTATCACTGCTCTACAACTGCCTGCATGGTCGACCATTCATACCTACAACATCTGGGAGATCTATTAATTTATTTATTTGTCTATTTTATATATATTCTAAAAGTCCCCTATGATGACCAACCCCTACCTTTCCCTGACTGGTGGTCTATCACTGCTCTACAACTGCCTGCATGGTCGACCATTCATACCTACAACATCTGGGAGATCTATTAATTTATTTATTTGTCTATTTTTTACATATTCTAAAAGTCCCTTGTGTTGACCAACCCCTACCTTTCCATGACTGGTGGTCTATCACTGCTCTACAACTGCCTGCGTGGTCGACCATTCATACCTACAACATCTGGGAGATCTATTAATTTATTTATTTGTCTATTTTATATATATTCTAAAAGTCCCCTGTGATGACCAACCCCTACCTTTCCCTGACTGGTGGTCTATCACTGCTCTACAACTGCCTGCATGGTCGACCATTCATACCTACAACATCTGGGAGATCTATTAATTTATTTATTTGTCTATTTGTTATATATTCTAAAAGTCCCCTGTGATGACCAACCCCTACTTTTCCCTGACTAGTGGTCTATCACTGCTCTACAACTGCCTGCGTGGTCGACCATTCATACCTACAACATCTGGGAGATCTATTAATTTATTTATTTGTCTATTTTATATATATTCTAAAAGTCCCCTATGATGACCAACCCCTACCTTTCCCTGACTGGTGGTCTATCACTGTTCTACAACTGCCTGCGTGGTCGACCATTCATACCTACAACATCTGGGAGATCTATTAATTTATTTATTTGTCTATTTGTTATATATTCTAAAAGTCCCCTATGATGACCAACCCCTACGTTTCCCTGACTGGTGGTCTATCACTGTTCTACAACTGCTTGTGTGGTCGACCATTCATACCTACAAAATCTGGGAGATCTATTAATTTATTTATTTGTCTATTTTATATATATTCTAAAAGTCCCCTATGATGACCAACCCCTACCTTTCCCTGACTGGTGGTCTATCACTGCTCTACAACTGCCTGCGTGGTCGACCATTCATACCTACAACATCTGGGAGATCTATTAATTTATTTATTTGTCTATTTTATATATATTCTAAACGTCCCCTGTGATGGCCAACCCCTACCTGTCCCTGACTGGTGGTTTATCACTGTTCTACAACTGCCTGCGTGGTCGACCATTCATACCTACAACATCTGGGAGATCTATTAATTTATTTATTTGTCTATTTGTTATATATTCTAAACGTCCCCTATGATGACCAACCCCTACCTTTCCCTGACTGGTTGTCTATCACTGCTCTACAACTGCCTGCGTGGTCGACCATTCATACCTATAACATCTGGGAGATCTATTAATTTATTTATTTGTCTATTTTTTATATATTCTTAAAGTCCCCTATGATGACCAACCCCTACCTTTCCCTGACTGGTGGTCTATCACTGCTCTACAACTGCCTGTGTGGTCGACCATTCATACCTACAACATCTGGGAGATCTATTAATTTATTTATTTGTCTATTTTATATATATTCTAAAAGTCCCCTATGATGACCAACCCCTACCTTTCCCTGACTGGTGGTCTATCACTGCTCTACAACTGCCTGCGTGGTCGACCATTCATACCTACAACATCTGGGAGATCTATTAATTTATTTATTTGTCTATTTTTTATATATTCTAACAGTCCCCTATGATGACCAACCCCTACCTTTCCCTGACTGGTTGTCTATCACTGCTCTACAACTGCCTGTGTGGTCGACCATTCATACCTACAACATCTGGGAGATCTATTAATTTATTTATTTGTCTATTTTATATATATTCTAACAATCCCCTGTGATGACCAACCCCTACCTTTCCCTGACTGGTGATCTATCACTGCTCTACAACTGCCTGCGTGGTCGACTATCACTACCTACAACATCTGGGAGATCTATTAATTTATTTATTTGTCTATTTTATATATATTCTAAAAGTCCCCTATGATGACCAACCCCTACCTTTCCCTGACTGGTGGTCTATCACTGCTCTACAACTGCCTGCGTGGTCGACCATTCATACCTACAAAATCTGGGAGATCTATTAATTTATTTATTTGTCTATTTTTTATATATTCTAACAGTCCCCTATGATGACCAACCCCTACCTTTCCCTGACTGGTGGTCTATCACTGCTCTACAACTGCCTGTGTGGTCGACCATTCATACCTACAACATCTGGGAGATCTATTAATTTATTTATTTGTCTATTTTATATATATTCTAACAATCCCCTGTGATGACCAACCCCTACCTTTCCCTGACTGGTGATCTATCACTGCTCTACAACTGCCTGCGTGGTCGACTATCACTACCTACAACATCTGGGAGATCTATTAATTTATTTATTTGTCTATTTTATATATATTCTAAAAGTCCCCTATGATGACCAACCCCTACCTTTCCCTGACTGGTGGTCTATCACTGCTCTACAACTGCCTGCGTGGTCGACCATTCATACCTACAACATCTGGGAGATCTATTAATTTATTTATTTGTCTATTTTTTATATATTCTAACAGTCCCCTATGATGACCAACCCCTACCTTTCCCTGACTGGTGGTCTATCACTGCTCTACAACTGCCTGTGTGGTCGACCATTCATACCTACAACATCTGGGAGATCTATTAATTTATTTATTTGTCTATTTTATATATATTCTAACAGTCCCCTATGATGACCAACCCCTACCTTTCCCTGACTGGTGGTCTATCACTGCTCTACAACTGCCTGCGTGGTCGACCATTCATACCTACAAACTGGGAGATCTATTAATTTATTTATTTGTCTTGTTTTTATATATTCTAACAGTCCCCTATGATGACCAACCCCTACCTTTCCCTGACTGGTGGTCTATCACTGCTCTACAACTGCCTGTGTGGTCGACCATTCATACCTACAACATCTGGGAGATCTATTAATTTATTTATTTGTCTATTTGTTATATATTCTAAAAGTCCCCTGTGATGTCCAACCCCTACCTTTCCCTGACTGGTGGTCTATCACTGCTCTACAACTGCCTGCGTGGTCGACTATCACTACCTACAACATCTGGGAGATCTATTAATTTATTTATTTGTCTATTTTATATATATTCTAAAAGTCCCCTGTGAGTACCAACCCCTACCTGTCCCTGACTGGTGGTCTATCACTGTTCTACAACTGCCTGCGTGGTCGACCATTCATACCTACAACATCTGGGAGATCTATTAATTTATTTATTTGTCTATTTGTTATATATTCTAAAAGTCCCCTGTGATGACCAACCCCTACCTTTCCCTGACTGGTGGTCTATCACTGCTCTACAACTGCCTGCGTGGTCGACCATTCATACCTACAACATCTGGGAGATCTATTAATTTATTTATTTGTCTATTTTATATATATTCTAAAAGTCCCCTATGATGACCAACCCCTACCTTTCCCTGACTGGTGGTCTATCACTGCTCTACAACTGCCTGCATGGTCGACCATTCATACCTACAACATCTGGGAGATCTATTAATTTATTTATTTGTCTATTTTTTACATATTCTAAAAGTCCCTTGTGTTGACCAACCCCTACCTTTCCATGACTGGTGGTCTATCACTGCTCTACAACTGCCTGCATGGTCGACCATTCATACCTACAACATCTGGGAGATCTAATTATTTATTTATTTGTCTATTTTGTATATATTCTAAAAGTCCCCTGTGATGACCAACCCCTACCTTTCCCTGACTGGTGGTCTATCACTGCTCTACAACTGCCTGCATGGTCGACCATTCATACCTACAACATCTGGGAGATCTATTAATTTATTTATTTGTCTATTTGTTATATATTCTAAAAGTCCCCTGTGATGACCAACCCCTACCTTTCCCTGACTGGTGGTCTATCACTGCTCTACAACTGCCTGCGTGGTCGACCATTCATACCTACAACATCTGGGAGATCTATTAATTTATTTATTTGTCTATTTTATATATATTCTAAAAGTCCCCTATGATAACTAACCCCTACCTTTCCCTGACTGGTGGTCTATCACTGTTCTACAACTGCCTGCGTGGTCGACCATTCATACCTACAACATCTGGGAGATCTATTAATTTATTTATTTGTCTATTTGTTATATATTCTAAAAGTCCCCTATGATGACCAACCCCTACGTTTCCCTGACTGGTGGTCTATCACTGTTCTACAACTGCCTGTGTGGTCGACCATTCATACCTACAACATCTGGGAGATCTATTAATTTATTTATTTGTCTATTTTATATATATTCTAAAAGTCCCCTGTGATGACCAACCCCTACCTTTCCCTGACTGGTGGTCTATCACTGCTCTACAACTGCCTGCGTGGTCGACCATTCATACCTACAACATCTGGGAGATCTATTAATTTATTTATTTGTCAATTTTATATATATTCTAAACGTCCCCTGTGATGGCCAACCCCTACCTGTCCCTGACTGGTGGTTTATCACTGTTCTACAACTGGCTGCGTCGTCGACCATTCATACCTACAACATCTGGGAGATCTATTAATTTATTTATTTGTCTATTTGTTATATATTCTAAACGTCCCCTATGATGACCAACCCCTACCTTTCCCTGACTGGTGGTCTATCACTGCTCTACAACTGCCTGCGTGGTCGACCATTCATACCTACAACATCTGGGAGATCTATTAATTTATTTATTTGTCTATTTTTTATATATTCTTAAAGTCCCCTATGATGACCAACCCCTACCTTTCCCTGACTGGTGGTCTATCACTTCTCTACAACTGCCTGCGTGGTCGACCATTCATACCTACAACATCTGGGAGATCTATTAATTTATTTATTTGTCTATTTTATATATATTCTAAAAGTCCCCTGTGAGTACCAACCCCTACCTGTCCCTGACTGGTGGTCTATCACTGTTCTACAACTGCCTGCGTGGTCGACCATTCATACCTACAACATCTGGGAGATCTATTAATTTATTTATTTGTCTATTTTATATATATTCTAAAAGTCCCCTGTGAGTACCAACCCCTACCTGTCCCTGACTGGTGGTCTATCACTGTTCTACAACTGCCTGCGTGGTCGACCATTCATACCTACAACATCTGGGAGATCTATTAATTTATTTATTTGTCTATTTTATATATATTCTAAAAGTCCTCTGTGATGACCAACCCCTACCTTTCCCTGACTGGTGGTCTATCACTGTTCTACAACTGCCTGTGTGGTCGACCATTCATACCTACAACATCTGGGAGATCTATTAATTTATTTATTTGTCTATTTTATATATATTCTAAAAGTCCCCTGTGAGTACCAACCCCTACCTGTCCCTGACTGGTGGTCTATCACTGTTCTACAACTGCCTGCGTGGTCGACCATTCATACCTACAACATCTGGGAGATCTATTAATTTATTTCTTTGTCTATTTGTTATATATTCTAAAAGTCCCCTGTGATGACCAACCCCTACCTTTCCCTGACTGGTGGTCTATCACTGCTCTACAACTGCCTGCGTGGTCGACCATTCATACCTACAACATCTGGGAGATCTATTAATTTATTTATTTGTCTATTTTATATATATTCTAAAAGTCCCCTATGATGACCAACCCCTACCTTTCCCTGACTGGTGGTCTATCACTGCTCTACAACTGCCTGCGTGGTCGACCATTCATACCTACAACATCTGGGAGATCTATTAATTTATTTATTTGTCTATTTGTTATATATTCTAAACGTCCCCTATGATGACCAACCCCTACCTTTCCCTGACTGGTGGTCTATCACTGCTCTACAACTGCCTGCGTGGTCGACCATTCATACCTACAACATCTGGGAGATCTATTAATTTATTTATTTGTCTATTTTTTATATATTCTTAAAGTCCCCTATGATGACCAACCCCTACCTTTCCCTGACTGGTGGTCTATCACTGCTCTACAACTGCCTGCGTGGTCGACCATTAATACCTACAACATCTTGGAGATCTATTAATTTATTTATTTGTCTATTTTATATATATTCTAAAAGTCCCCTATGATGACCAACTCCTACCTTTCCCTGACTGGTGGTCTATCACTGCTCTACAACTGCCTGTGTGGTCGACAATTCATACCTACAACATCTGGGAGATCTATTAATTTATTTATTTGTCTATTTGTTATATATTCTAAAAGTCCCCTGTGATGACCAACCCCTACCTTTCCCTGACTGGTGGTCTATCACTGCTCTACAACTGCCTGCGTGGTCGACCATTCATACCTACAACATCTGGGAGATCTATTAATTTATTTATTTGTCTATTTTATATATATTCTAAAAGTCCCCTATGATAACTAACCCCTACCTTTCCCTGACTGGTGGTCTATCACTGTTCTACAACTGCCTGCGTGGTCGACCATTCATACCTACAACATCTGGGAGATCTATTAATTTATTTATTTGTCTATTTGTTATATATTCTAAAAGTCCCCTATGATGACCAACCCCTACGTTTCCCTGACTGGTGGTCTATCACTGTTCTACAACTGCCTGTGTGGTCGACCATTCATACCTACAACATCTGGGAGATCTATTAATTTATTTATTTGTCTATTTTATATATATTCTAAAAGTCCCCTGTGAGTACCAACCCCTACCTGTCCCTGACTGGTGGTCTATCACTGTTCTACAACTGCCTGCGTGGTCGACCATTCATACCTACAACATCTGGGAGATCTATTAATTTATTTATTTGTCTATTTTATATATATTCTAAAAGTCCCCTGTGATGACCAACCCCTACCTTTCCCTGACTGGTGGTCTATCACTGTTCTACAACTGCCTGTGTGGTCGACCATTCATACCTACAACATCTGGGAGATCTATTAATTTATTTATTTGTCTATTTTATATATATTCTAAAAGTCCCCTGTGAGTACCAACCCCTACCTGTCCCTGACTGGTGGTCTATCACTGTTCTACAACTGCCTGCGTGGTCGACCATTCATACCTACAACATCTGGGAGATCTATTAATTTATTTCTTTGTCTATTTGTTATATATTCTAAAAGTCCCCTGTGATGACCAACCCCTACCTTTCCCTGACTGGTGGTCTATCACTGCTCTACAACTGCCTGCGTGGTCGACCATTCATACCTACAACATCTGGGAGATCTATTAATTTATTTATTTGTCTATTTTATATATATTCTAAAAGTCCCCTATGATGACCAACCCCTACCTTTCCCTGACTGGTGGTCTATCACTGCTCTACAACTGCCTGCGTGGTCGACCATTCATACCTACAACATCTGGGAGATCTATTAATTTATTTATTTGTCTATTTGTTATATATTCTAAACGTCCCCTATGATGACCAACCCCTACCTTTCCCTGACTGGTGGTCTATCACTGCTCTACAACTGCCTGCGTGGTCGACCATTCATACCTACAACATCTGGGAGATCTATTAATTTATTTATTTGTCTATTTTTTATATATTCTTAAAGTCCCCTATGATGACCAACCCCTACCTTTCCCTGACTGGTGGTCTATCACTGCTCTACAACTGCCTGCGTGGTCGACCATTAATACCTACAACATCTTGGAGATCTATTAATTTATTTATTTGTCTATTTTATATATATTCTAAAAGTCCCCTATGATGACCAACTCCTACCTTTCCCTGACTGGTGGTCTATCACTGCTCTACAACTGCCTGTGTGGTCGACAATTCATACCTACAACATCTGGGAGATCTATTAATTTATTTATTTGTCTATTTGTTATATATTCTAAAAGTGCCCTGCGATGTCCAACCCCTACCTTTCCCTGACTGGTGGTCTATAACTGCTCTACAACTGCCTGCGTGGTCGACTATCACTACCTACAACATCTGGGAGATCTATTAATTTATTTATTTGTCTATTTTATATATATTCTAAAAGTCCCCTGTGAGTACCAACCCCTACCTATCCCTGACTGGTGGTCTATCACTGTTCTACAACTGCCTGCGTGGTCGACCATTCATACCTACAACATCTGGGAGATCTATTAATTTATTTATTTGTCTATTTGTTATATATTCTAAAAGTCCCCTGTGATGGCCAACCCCTACCTTTCCCTGACTGGTGGTCTATCACTGCTCTACAACTGCCTGCGTGGTCGACCATTCATACCTACAACATCTGGGAGATCTATTAATTTATTTATTTGTCTATTTTATATATATTCTAAAAGTCCCCTATGATGACCAACCCCTACCTTTCCCTGACTGGTGGTCTATCACTGCTCTACAACTGCCTGCGTGGTCGACCATTCATACCTACAACATCTGGGAGATCTATTAATTTATTTATTTGTCTATTTGTTATATATTCTAAAAGTCCCCTGTGATGACCAACCCCTACCTTTCCCTGACTATTAGTCTATCACTGCTCTACAACTGCCTGCATGGTCGACCATTCATACCTACAACATCTGGGAGATCTATTAATTTATTTATTTGTCTATTTTTTACATATTCTAAAAGTCCCTTGTGTTGACCAACCCCTACCTTTCCCTGACTGGTGGTCTATCACTGCTCTACAACTGCCTGCATGGTCGACCATTCATACCTACAACATCTGGGAGATCTATTAATTTATTTATTTGTCTATTTTATATATAATCTAAAAGTCTCCTGTGATGACCAACCCCTACCTTTCCCTGACTGGTGGTCTATCACTGCTCTACAACTGCCTGCGTGGTCGACCATTCATACCTACAACATCTGGGAGATCTATTAATTTATTTATTTGTCTATTTTATATATATTCTAAAAGTCCCCTATGATGACCAACCCCTACCTTTCCCTGACTGGTGGTCTATCACTGCTCTACAACTGCCTGCGTGGTCGACCATTCATACCTACAACATCTGGGAGATCTATTAATTTATTTATTTGTCTATTTTATATATATTCTAAAAGTCCCCTATGATGACCAACCCCTACCTTTCCCTGACTGGTGGTCTATCACTGCTCTACAACTGCCTGCGTGGTCGACCATTCATACCTACAACATCTGGGAGATCTATTAATTTATTTATTTGTCTATTTTATATATATTCTAAAAGTCCCCTATGATGACCAACCCCTACCTTTCCCTGACTGGTGGTCTATCACTGCTCTACAACTGCCTGCGTGGTTGAGTATTCATACCTACAACATATGGGAGATCTATTAATTTATTTATTTGTCTATTTTATATATATTCTAAAAGTCCCCTGTGATGACCAACCCCTACCTTTCCCTGACTGGTGGTCTATCACTGCTCTACAACTGCCTGCGTGGTTGAGTATTCATACCTACAACATCTGGGAGATCTATTAATTTATTTATTTGTCTATTTTATATATATTCTAAAAGTCCCCTATGATGACCAACCCCTACCTTTCCCTGACTGGTGGTCTATCACTGCTCTACAACTGCCTGCGTGGTCGACCATTCATACCTACAACATCTGGGAGATCTATTAATTTATTTATTTGTCTATTTTATATATATTCTAAAAGTCCCCTATGATGACCAACCCCTACCTTTCCCTGACTGGTGGTCTATCACTGCTCTACAACTGCCTGCGTGGTCGACCATTCATACCTACAACATCTGGGAGATCTATTAATTTATTTATTTGTCTATTTTATATATATTCTAAAAGTCCCCTATGATGACCAACCCCTACCTTTCCCTGACTGGTGGTCTATCACTGCTCTACAACTGCCTGCGTGGTCGACCATTCATACCTACAACATCTGGGAGATCTATTAATTTATTTATTTGTCTATTTTATATATATTCTAAAAGTCCCCTATGATGACCAACCCCTACCTTTCCCTGACTGGTGGTCTATCACTGCTCTACAACTGCCTGCATAGTCGAGTATTCATACCTACAACATCTGGGAGATCTATTAATTTATTTATTTGTCTATTTTATATATATTCTAAAAGTCCCCTATGATGACCAACCCCTACCTTTCCCTGACTGGTGGTCTATCACTGCTCTACAACTGCCTGCATAGTCGAGTATTCATACCTACAACATCTGGGAGATCTATTAATTTATTTATTTGTCTATTTTATATATATTCTAAAAGTCCCCTATGATGACCAACCCCTACCTTTCCCTGACTGGTGGTCTATCACTGCTCTACAACTGCCTGCATAGTCGACCATTCATACCTACAACATCTGGGAGATCTATTAATTTATTTATTTGTCTATTTTATATATATTCTAAAAGTCCCCTATGATGACCAACCCCTACCTTTCCCTGACTGGTGGTCTATCACTGCTCTACAACTGCCTGCGTGGTTGAGTATTCATACCTACAACATCTGGGAGATCTATTAATTTATTTATTTGTCTATTTTATATATATTCTAAAAGTCCCCTATGATGACCAACCCCTACCTTTCCCTGACTGGTGGTCTATCACTGCTCTACAACTGCCTGCATAGTCGAGTATTCATACCTACAACATCTGGGAGATCTATTAATTTATTTATTTGTCTATTTTATATATATTCTAAAAGTCCCCTATGATGACCAACCCCTACCTTTCCCTGACTGGTGGTCTATCACTGCTCTACAACTGCCTGCATAGTCGAGTATTCATACCTACAACATCTGGGAGATCTATTAATTTATTTATTTGTCTATTTTATATATATTCTAAAAGTCCCCTATGATGACCAACCCCTACCTTTCCCTGACTGGTGGTCTATCACTGCTCTACAACTGCCTGCATAGTCGACCATTCATACCTACAACATCTGGGAGATCTATTAATTTATTTATTTGTCTATTTTATATATATTCTAAAAGTCCCCTATGATGACCAACCCCTACCTTTCCCTGACTAGTGGTCTATCACTGCTCTACAACTGCCTGCGTGGTTGAGTATTCATACCTACAACATCTGGGAGATCTATTAATTTATTTATTTGTCTATTTTATATATATTCTAAAAGTCCCCTATGATGACCAACCCCTACCTTTCCCTGACTGGTGGTCTATCACTGCTCTACAACTGCCTGCGTGGTCGACCATTCATACCTACAACATCTGGGAGATCTATTAATTTATTTATTTGTCTATTTTATATATATTCTAAAAGTCCCCTATGATGACCAACCCCTACCTTTCCCTGACTGGTGGTCTATCACTGCTCTACAACTGCCTGCGTGGTCGACCATTCATACCTACAACATCTGGGAGATCTATTAATTTATTTATTTGTCTATTTTATATATATTCTAAAAGTCCCCTATGATGACCAACCCCTACCTTTCCCTGACTGGTGGTCTATCACTGCTCTACAACTGCCTGCATAGTCGAGTATTCATACCTACAACATCTGGGAGATCTATTAATTTATTTATTTGTCTATTTTATATATATTCTAAAAGTCCCCTATGATGACCAACCCCTACCTTTCCCTGACTGGTGGTCTATCACTGCTCTACAACTGCCTGCATAGTCGAGTATTCATACCTACAACATCTGGGAGATCTATTAATTTATTTATTTGTCTATTTTATATATATTCTAAAAGTCCCCTATGATGACCAACCCCTACCTTTCCCTGACTGGTGGTCTATCACTGCTCTACAACTGCCTGCATAGTCGACCATTCATACCTACAACATCTGGGAGATCTATTAATTTATTTATTTGTCTATTTTATATATATTCTAAAAGTCCCCTATGATGACCAACCCCTACCTTTCCCTGACTGGTGGTCTATCACTGCTCTACAACTGCCTGCGTGGTCGACCATTCATACCTACAACATCTGGGAGATCTATTAATTTATTTATTTGTCTATTTTATATATATTCTAAAAGTCCCCTATGATGACCAACCCCTACCTTTCCCTGACTGGTGGTCTATCACTGCTCTACAACTGCCTGCATAGTCGAGTATTCATACCTACAACATCTGGGAGATCTATTAATTTATTTATTTGTCTATTTTATATATATTCTAAAAGTCCCCTATGATGACCAACCCCTACCTTTCCCTGACTGGTGGTCTATCACTGCTCTACAACTGCCTGCATAGTCGAGTATTCATACCTACAACATCTGGAAGATCTATTAATTTATTTATTTGTCTATTTTATATATATTCTAAAAGTCCCCTATGATGACCAACCCCTACCTTTCCCTGACTGGTGGTCTATCACTGCTCTACAACTGCCTGCATAGTCGACCATTCATACCTACAACATCTGGGAGATCTATTAATTTATTTATTTGTCTATTTTATATATATTCTAAAAGTCCCCTATGATGACCAACCCCTACCTTTCCCTGACTGGTGGTCTATCACTGCTCTACAACTGCCTGCGTGGTCGACCATTCATACCTACAACATCTGGGAGATCTATTAATTTATTTATTTGTCTATTTTATATATATTCTAAAAGTCCCCTATGATGACCAACCCCTACCTTTCCCTGACTGGTGGTCTATCACTGCTCTACAACTGCCTGCGTGGTCGACCATTCATACCTACAACATCTGGGAGATCTATTAATTTATTTATTTGTCTATTTTATATATATTCTAAAAGTCCCCTATGATGACCAAACCCTACCTTTCCCTGACTGGTGGTCTATCACTGCTCTACAACTGCCTGCGTGGTCGACCATTCATACCTACAACATCTGGGAGATCTATTAATTTATTTATTTGTCTATTTTATATATATTCTAAAAGTCCCCTATGATGACCAACCCCTACCTTTCCCTGACTGGTGGTCTATCACTGCTCTACAACTGCCTGCATAGTCGAGTATTCATACCTACAACATCTGGGAGATCTATTAATTTATTTATTTGTCTATTTTATATATATTCTAAAAGTCCCCTATGATGACCAACCCCTACCTTTCCCTGACTGGTGGTCTATCACTGCTCTACAACTGCCTGCATAGTCGAGTATTCATACCTACAACATCTGGGAGATCTATTAATTTATTTATTTGTCTATTTTATATATATTCTAAAAGTCCCCTATGATGACCAACCCCTACCTTTCCCTGACTGGTGGTCTATCACTGCTCTACAACTGCCTGCATAGTCGACCATTCATACCTACAACATCTGGGAGATCTATTAATTTATTTATTTGTCTATTTTATATATATTCTAAAAGTCCCCTATGATGACCAACCCCTACCTTTCCCTGACTAGTGGTCTATCACTGCTCTACAACTGCCTGCGTGGTTGAGTATTCATACCTACAACATCTGGGAGATCTATTAATTTATTTATTTGTCTATTTTATATATATTCTAAAAGTCCCCTATGATGACCAACCCCTACCTTTCCCTGACTGGTGGTCTATCACTGCTCTACAACTGCCTGCGTGGTCGACCATTCATACCTACAACATCTGGGAGATCTATTAATTTATTTATTTGTCTATTTTATATATATTCTAAAAGTCCCCTATGATGACCAACCCCTACCTTTCCCTGACTGGTGGTCTATCACTGCTCTACAACTGCCTGCGTGGTCGACCATTCATACCTACAACATCTGGGAGATCTATTAATTTATTTATTTGTCTATTTTATATATATTCTAAAAGTCCCCTATGATGACCAACCCCTACCTTTCCCTGACTGGTGGTCTATCACTGCTCTACAACAGCCTGCGTGGTCGACCATTCATACCTACAACATCTGGGAGATCTATTAATTTATTTATTTGTCTATTTTATATATATTCTAAAAGTCCCCTATGATGACCAACCCCTACCTTTCCCTGACTGGTGGTCTATCACTGCTCTACAACTGCCTGCGTGGTTGAGTATTCATACCTACAACATCTGGGAGATCTATTAATTTATTTATTTGTCTATTTTATATATATTCTAAAAGTCCCCTATGATGACCAACCCCTACCTTTCCCTGACTAGTGGTCTATCACTGTTCTACAACTGCCTGCGTGGTTGAGTATTCATACCTACAATATCTGGGAGATCTATTAATTTATTTATTTGTCTATTTTATATATATTCTAAAAGTCCCCTATGATGACCAACCCCTACCTTTCCCTGACTGGTGGTCTATCACTGCTCTACAACTGCCTGCGTGGTCGAGAATTCATACCTACAATATCTGGGAGATCTATTAATTTATTTATTTGTCTATTTTATATATATTCTAAAAGTCCCCTATGATGACCAACCCCTACCTTTCCCTGACTAGTGGTCTATCACTGCTCTACAACTGCCTGCGTGGTCGAGTATTCATACCTAGAACATCTGGGAGATCTATTAATTTATTTATTTGTCTATTTTATATATATTCTAAAAGTCCCCTATGATGACCAACCCCTACCTTTCCCTGACTAGTGGTCTATCACTGTTCTACAACTGCCTGCGTGGTTGAGTATTCATACCTACAATATCTGGGAGATCTATTAATTTATTTATTTGTCTATTTTATATATATTCTAAAAGTCCCCTATGATGACCAACCCCTACCTTTCCCTGACTGGTGGTCTATCACTGCTCTACAACTGCCTGCATAGTCGAGTATTCATACCTACAACATCTGGGAGATCTATTAATTTATTTATTTGTCTATTTTATATATATTCTAAAAGTCCCCTATGATGACCAACCCCTACCTTTCCCTGACTAGTGGTCTATCACTGCTCTACAACTGCCTGCGTGGTCGACCATTCATACCTACAATATCTGGGAGATCTATTAATTTATTTATTTATCTATTTTATATATATTCTAAAAGTCCCCTATGATGACCAACCCCTACCTTTCCCTGACTAGTGGTCTATCACTGCTCTACAACTGCCTGCGTGGTTGAGTATTCATACTTACAATATCTGGGAGATCTATTAATTTATTTATTTGTCTATTTTATATATATTCTAAAAGTCCCCTATGATGACCAACCCCTACCTTTCCCTGACTGGTGGTCTATCACTGCTCTACAACTGCCTGCGTGGTCGACCATTCATACCTACAACATCTGGGAGATCTATTAATTTATTTATTTGTCTATTTTATATATATTCTAAAAGTCCCCTATGATGACCAACCCCTACCTTTCCCTGACTGGTGGTCTATCACTGCTCTACAACTGCCTGCGTGGTCGACCATTCATACCTACAACATCTGGGAGATCAATTAATTTATTTATTTGTCTATTTTATATATATTCTAAAAGTCCCCTATGATGACCAACCCCTACCTTTCCCTGACTGGTGGTCTATCACTGCTCTACAACTGCCTGCGTTGTCGACCATTCATACCTACAACATCTGGGAGATCTATTAATTTATTTATTTGTCTATTTCATATATATTCTAAAAGTCCCCTGTGATGACCAACCCCTACCTTTCCCTGACTGGTAGTCTATCACTGCTCTACAACTGCCTGCGTGGTCGACCATTCATACCTACAACATCTGGGAGATCTATTAATTTATTTATTTGTCTATTTTATATATATTCTAAAAGTCCCCTGTGATGACCAACCCCTACGTTTCCCTGACTGGTAGTCTATCACTGCTCTACAACTGCCTGCGTGGTCGACCATTCATACCTACAACATCTGGGAGATCTATTAATTTATTTATTTATCTATTTTATATATATTCTAAAAGTCCCCTATGATGACCAACCCCCACCTTTCCCTGACTGGTGGTCTATCACTGCTCTACAACTGCCTGCTTTGTCGACCATTCATACCTACAACATCTGGGAGATCTATTAATTTATTTATTTGTCTATTTTATATATATTCTAAAAGTCCCCTATGATGACCAACCCCTACCTTTCCCTGACTGGTGGTCTATCACTGCTCTACAACTGCCTGCGTTGTCGACCATTCATACCTACAACATCTGGGAGATCTATTAATTTATTTATTTGTCGATTTTATATATATTCTAAAAGTCCCCTGTGATGACCAACCTTTACCTTTCCCTGACTGGTGGTCTATCACTGCTCTACAACTGCCTGCGTGGTCGACCATTCATACCTACAACATCTGGGAGATCTATTAATTTATTTATTTGTCTATTTTATATATATTCTAAAAGTCCCCTGTGATGACCAACCCCTACCTTTCCCTGACTGGTGGTCTATCACTGCTCTACAACTGCCTGCGTGGTCGACCATTCATACCTACAACATCTGGGAGATCTATTAATTTATTTATTTGTCTATTTTATATATTTTCTAAAAGTCCCCTGTGATGACCAACCCCTACCTTTCCCTGACTGGTGGTCTATCACTGCTCTGCAACTGCCTGCGTGGTCGACCATTCATACCTACAACATCTGGGAGATCTATTAATTTATTTATTTGTCTATTTGTTATATATTCTAAAAGTCCCCTATGATGACCAACCCCTACCTTTCCCTGACTAGTTGTCTATCACTGCTCTACAACTGCCTGCGTGGTCGACCATTCATACCTACAACATCTGGGAGATCTATTAATTTATTTATTTGTCTATTTTATATATATTCTAAAAGTCCCCTGTGATGACCAACCCCTACCTTTCCCTGACTGGTGGTCTATCACTGCTCTACAACTGCCTGCATGGTCGACCATTCATACCTACAACATCTGGGAGATCTATTAATTTGTTTATTTGTCTATTTGTTATATATTCTAAAAGTCCCCTATGATGACCAACCCCTACCTTTCCCTGACTAGTGGTCTATCACTGCTCTACAACTGCCTGCGTGGTCGACCATTCATACCTACAACATCTGGGAGATCTATTAATTTGTTTATTTGTCTATTTGTTATATATTCTAAAAGTCCCCTATGATGACCAACCCCTACCTTTCCCTGACTAGTGGTCTATCACTGCTCTACAACTGCCTGCATGGTCGACCATTCATACCTACAACATCTGGGAGATCTATTAATTTATTTATTTGTCTATTTTATATATATTCTAAAAGTCCCCTGTGATGACCAACCGCTTCCTTTCCCTGACTGGTGGTCTATCACTGCTCTACAACTGCCTGCGTGGTCGACCATTCATACCTACAACATCTGGGAGATCTATTAATTTGTTTATTTGTCTATTTTATATATATTCTAAAAGTCCCCTATGATGACCAACCCCTACCTTTCCCTGACTAGTGGTCTTTCACTGCTCTACAACTGCCTGCATGGTCGACCATTCATACCTACAACATCTGGGAGATCTATTAATTTATTTATTTGTCTATTTTTTATATATTCTAAAAGTCCCCTGTGATGACCAACCCCTACCTTTCCCTGACTGGTGGTCTATCACTGCTCTACAACTGCCTGCGTGGTCGACCATTCATACCTACAACATCTGGGAGATCAATTAATTTATTTATTTGTCTATTTTATATATATTCTAAAAGTCCCCTGTGATGACCAACCCCTACCTTTCCCTGACTAGTGGTCTATCACTGCTCTACAACTGCCTGCATGGTCGAGTATTCATACCTACAACATCTGGGAAATCTATTAATTTATTTATTTGTCTTTTTTATGTATATTCTAAAAGTCCCCTATGATGACCAACCCCTACCTTTCCCTGACTGGTGGTCTATCACTGCTCTACAACTGCCTGCATAGTCGAGTATTCATACCTACAACATCTGGGAGATCTATTAATTTATTTATTTGTCTATTTTATATATATTCTAAAAGTCCCCTATGATGACCAACCCCTACCTTTCCCTGACTAGTGGTCTATCACTGCTCTACAACTGCCTGCGTGGTCGAGTATTCATACCTACAACATCTGGGAGATCTATTAATTTATTTATTTGTCTATTTTATATATATTCTAAAAGTCCCCTGTGATGACCAACCCCTACCTTTCCCTGACTGGTGGTCTATCACTGCTCTACAACTGCCTGCAAGGTCGAGTATTCATACCTACAACATCTGGGAGATCTATTAATTTATTTATTTGTCTATTTTATATATATTCTAAAAGTCCCCTGTGATGACCAACCCCTACCTTTCCCTGACTGGTGGTCTATCACTGCTCTACAACTGCCTGCGTGGTCGACCATTCATACCTACAACATCTGGGAGATCTATTAATTTATTTTTTTGTCTATTTTATATATATTCTAAAAGTCCCCTGTGATGACCAACCCCTACCTTTCCCTGACTGGTGGTCTATCACTGCTCTACAACTGCCTGCATGGTCGACCATTCATACCTACAACATCTGGGAGATCTATTAATTTATTTATTTGTCTATTTTATATATATTCTAAAAGTCCCCTGTGATGACCAACCCCTACCTTTCCCTGACTGGTGGTCTATCACTGCTCTACAACTGCCTGCGTGGTCGACCATTCATACCTACAACATCTGGGAGATCTATTAATTTATTTATTTGTCTATTTTATATATATTCTAAAAGTCCCCTGTGATGACCAACCCCTACCTTTCCCTGACTGGTGGTCTATCACTGCTCTACAACTGCCTGCGTGGTCGACCATTCATACCTAGAACATCTGGGAGATCTATTAATTTATTTATTTGTCTATTTTTTATATATTCTAAAAGTCCCCTGTTATGACCAACCCCTACCTTTCCCTGACTGGTGGTCTATCACTGCTCTACAACTGCCTGCGTGGTCGAGTATTCATACCTACAACATCTGGGAGATCTATTAATTTATTTATTTGTCTATTTTATATATATTCTAAAAGTCCCCTATGATGACCAACCCACACCTTTCCCTGACTGGTGGTCTATCACTGCTCTACAACTGCCTGCGTGGTCGACCATTCATACCTAGAACATCTGGGAGATCTATTAATTTATTTATTTGTCTATTTTTTATATATTCTAAAAGTCCCCTGTTATGACCAACCCCTACCTTTCCCTGACTGGTGGTCTATCACTGCTCTACAACTGCCTGCGTGGTCGAGTATTCATACCTACAACATCTGGGAGATCTATTAATTTATTTATTTGTCTATTTTATATATATTCTAAAAGTCCCCTATGATGACCAACCCCTACCTTTCCCTGACTGGTGGTCTATCACTGCTCTACAACTGCCTGCGTGGTCGAGTATTCATACCTACAACATCTGGGAGATCTATTAATTTATTTATTTGTCTATTTTATATATATTCTAAAAGTCCCCTGTGATGACCAACCCCTACCTTTCCCTGACTGGTGGTCTATCACTGCTCTACAACTGCCTGCGTGGTCGACCATTCATACCTACAACATCTGGGAGATCTATTAATTTATTTATTTGTCTATTTTATATATATTCTAAAAGTCCCCTGTGATGACCAACCCCTACCTTTCCCTGACTAGTGGTCTATCACTGCTCTACAACTGCCTGCGTGGTCGACCATTCATACCTACAACATCTGGGAGATCTATTAAGTTATTTATTTGTCTATTTTATATATATTCTAAAAGTCCCCTGTGATGACCAACCCCTACCTTTCCCTGACTAGTGGTCTATCACTGCTCTACAACTGCCTGCGTGGTCGAGTATTCATACCTACAACATCTGGGAGATCTATTAATTTATTTATTTGTCTATTTTATATATATTCTAAAAGTCCCCTGTGATGACCAACCCCTACCTTTCCCTGACTGGTGGTCTATCACTGCTCTACAACTGCCTGCGTGGTCGACCATTCATACCTACAACATCTGGGAGATCTATTAATTTATTTATTTGTCTATTTTATATATATTCTAAAAGTCCCCTGTGATGACCAACCCCTACCTTTCCCTGACTGGTGGTCTATCACTGCTCTACAACTGCCTGCGTGGTCGACCATTCATACCTACAACATCTGCGAGATCTATTAATTTATTTATTTGTCTATTTTATATATATTCTAAAAGTCCCCTGTGATGACCAACCCCTACCTTTCCCTGACTGGTGGTCTATCACTGCTCTACAACTGCCTGCGTGGTCGACCATTCATACCTACAACATCTGGGAGATCTATTAATTTATTTATTTGTCTATTTTATATATATTCTAAAAGTCCCCTGTGATGACCAACCCCTACCTTTCCCTGACTGGTGGTCTATCACTGCTCTACAACTGCCTGCGTGGTCGACCATTCATACCTACAACATCTGGGAGATCTATTAATTTATTTATTTGTCTATTTTATATATATTCTAAAAGTCCCCTGTGATGACCAACCCCTACCTTTCCCTGACTGGTGGTCTATCACTGCTCTACAACTGCCTGCGTGGTCGACCATTCATACCTAGAACATCTGGGAGATCTATTAATTTATTTATTTGTCTATTTTATATATATTCTAAAAGTCCCCTGTGATGACCAACCCCTACCTTTCCCTGACTAGTGGTCTATCACTGCTCTACAACTGCCTGCGTGGTCGAGTATTCATACCTACAACATCTGGGAGATCTATTAATTTATTTATTTGTCTATTTTATATATATTCTAAAAGTCCCCTGTGATGACCAACCCCTACCTTTCCCTGACTGGTGGTCTATCACTGCTCTACAACTGCCTGCGTGGTCGACCATTCATACCTACAACATCTGGGAGATCTATTAATTTATTTATTTGTCTATTTTATATATATTCTAAAAGTCCCCTGTGATGACCAACCCCTACCTTTCCCTGACTAGTGGTCTATCACTGCTCTACAACTGCCTGCGTGGTCGACCATTCATACCTACAACATCTGGGAGATCTATTAATTTATTTATTTGTCTATTTGTTATATATTCTAAAAGTCCCCTATGATGACCAACCCCTACCTTTCCCTGACTGGTGGTCTATCACTGCTCTAGAACTGCCTGCGTGGTCGACCATTCATACCTACAACATCTGGGAGATCTATTAATTTATTTATTTGTCTATTTTATATATATTCTAAAAGTCCCCTGTGATGACCAACCCCTACCTTTCCCTGACTGGTGGTCTATCACTGCTCTACAACTGCCTGCGTGGTCGACCATTCATACCTAGAACATCTGGGAGATCTATTAATTTATTTATTTGTCTATTTTTTATATATTCTAAAAGTCCTCTGTTATGACCAACCCCTACCTTTCCCTGACTGGTGGTCTATCACTGCTCTACAACTGCCTGCGTGGTCGAGTATTCATACCTACAACATCTGGGAGATCTATTAATTTATTTATTTGTCTATTTTATATATATTCTAAAAGTCCCCTGTGATGACCAACCCCTACCTTTCCCTGACTAGTGGTCTATCACTGCTCTACAACTGCCTGCGTGGTCGAGTATTCATACCTACAACATCTGGGAGATCTATTAATTTATTTATTTGTCTATTTTATATATATTCTAAAAGTCCCCTGTGATGACCAACCCCTACCTTTCCCTGACTGGTGGTCTATCACTGCTCTACAACTGCCTGCGTTGTCGACCATTCATACCTACAACATGTGGGAGATCTATTAATTTATTTATTTGTCTATTTTATATATATTCTAAAAGTCCCCTGTGATGACCAACCCCTACCTTTCCCTGACTGGTGGTCTATCACTGCTCTACAACTGCCTGCGTGGTCGACCATTCATACCTAGAACATCTGGGAGATCTATTAATTTATTTATTTGTCTATTTTTTATATATTCTAAAAGTCCCCTGTTATGACCAACCCCTACCTTTCCCGGACTGGTGGTCTATCACTGCTCTACAACTGCCTGCGTGGTCGACCATTCATACCTACAACATCTGGGAGATCTATTAATTTATTTATTTGTCTATTTTATATATATTCTAAAAGTCCCCTGTGATGACCAACCCCTACCTTTCCCTGACTAGTGGTCTATCACTGCTCTACAACTGCCTGCGTGGTCGAGTATTCATACCTACAACATCTGGGAGATCTATTAATTTATTTATTTGTCTATTTTATATATATTCTAAAAGTCCCCTGTGATGACCAACCCCTACCTTTCCCTGACTGGTGGTCTATCACTGCTCTACAACTGCCTGCGTTGTCGACCATTCATACCTACAACATGTGGGAGATCTATTAATTTATTTATTTGTCTATTTTATATATATTCTAAAAGTCCCCTGTGATGACCAACCCCTACCTTTCCCTGACTGGTGGTCTATCACTGCTCTACAACTGCCTGCGTGGTCGACCATTCATACCTACAACATCTGGGAGATCTATTAATTTATTTATTTGTCTATTTTTTATATATTCTAAAAGTCCCCTGTGATGACCAACCCCTACCTTTCCCTGACTGGTGGTCTATCACTGCTCTACAACTGCCTGCGTGGTCGACCATTCATACCTACAACATCTGGGAGATCTATTAATTTATTTATTTGTCTATTTTATATATATTCTAAAAGTCCCCTGTGATGACCAACCCCTACCTTTCCCTGACTGGTGGTCTATCACTGCTCTACAACTGCCTGCGTGGTCGACCATTCATACCTACAACATCTGGGAGATCTATTAATTTATTTATTTGTCTATTTTTTATATATTCTAAAAGTCCCCTGTGATGACCAACCCCTACCTTTCCCTGACTGGTGGTCTATCACTGCTCTACAACTGCCTGCGTGGTCGACCATTCATGCCTACAACATCTGGGAGATCTATTAATTTATTTATTTGTCTATTTTATATATATTCTAAAAGTCCCCTGTGATGACCAACCCCTACCTTTCCCTGACTGGTGGTCTATCACTGCTCTACAACTGCCTGCGTGGTCGACCATTCATACCTACAACATCTGGGAGATCTATTAATTTATTTATTTGTCTATTTTATATATATTCTACAAGTCCCCTGTGATGACCAACCCCTACCTTTCCCTGACTGGTGGTCTATCACTGCTCTACAACTGCCTGCGTGGTCGACCATTCATACCTACAACATCTGGGAGATCTATTAATTTATTTATTTGTCTATTTTTTATATATTCTAAAAGTCCCCTGTGATGACCAACCCCTACCTTTCCCTGACTGGTGGTCTATCACTGCTCTACAACTGCCTGCGTGGTCGACCATTCATACCTACAACATCTGGGAGATCTATTAATTTATTTATTTGTCTATTTTATATATATTCTAAAAGTCCCCTGTGATGACCAACCCCTACCTTTCCCTGACTGGTGGTCTATCACTGCTCTACAACTGCCTGCGTGGTCGACCATTCATACCTACAACATCTGGGAGATCTATTAATTTATTTATTTGTCTATTTTATATATATTCTACAAGTCCCCTGTGATGACCAACCCCTACCTTTCCCTGACTGGTGGTCTATCACTGCTCTACAACTGCCTGCGTGGTCGACCATTCATACCTACAACATCTGGGAGATCTATTAATTTATTTATTTGTCTATTTTATATATATTCTAAAAGTCCCCTGTGATGACCAACCCCTACCTTTCCCTGACTGGTGGTCTATCACTGCTCTACAACTGCCTGCGTGGTCGACCATTCATACCTACAACATCTGGGAGATCTATTAATTTATTTATTTGTCTATTTTATATATATTCTAAAAGTCCCCTGTGATGACCAACCCCTACCTTTCCCTGACTGGTGGTCTATCACTGCTCTACAACTGCCTGCGTTGTCGACCATTCATACCTACAACATCTGGGAGATCTATTAATTTATTTATTTGTCTATTTTATATATATTCTAAAAGTCCCCTGTGATGACCAACCCCTACCTTTCCCTGACTGGTGGTCTATCACTGCTCTACAACTGCCTGCGTGGTCGACCATTCATACCTTCAACATCTGGGAGATCTATTAATTTATTTATTTGTCTATTTTTTATATATTCTAAAAGTCCCCTGTGATGACCAACCCCTACCTTTCCCTGACTGGTGGTCTATCACTGCTCTACAACTGCCTGCGTGGTCGACCATTCATACCTACAACATCTGGGAGATGTATTAATTTATTTATTTGTCTATTTTATATATATTCTAAAAGTCTCCTGTGATGACCAACCCCTACCTTTTCCTGACTGATGGTCTATCACTGCTCTACAACTGCCTGCGTGGTCGACCATTCATACCTACAACATCTGGGAGATGTATTAATTTATTTATTTGTCTATTTTATATATATTCTAAAAGTCCCCTGTGATGACCAACCCCTACCTTTCCCTGACTGGTGGTCTATCACTGCTCTACAACTGCCTGCGTGGTCGACCATTCATACCTACAACATCTGGGAGATCTATTAATTTATTTATTTGTCTATTTGTTATATATTCTAAAAGTGCCCTATGATGACCAACCCCTACCTTTCCCTGACTAGTGGTCTATCACTGCTCTACAACTGCCTGCGTGGTCGACCATTCATACCTACAACATCTGGGAGATCTATTAATTTATTTATTTGTCTATTTTTTATATACTCTAAAAGTCCCCTGTGATGACCAACCCCTACCTTTCCCTGACTGGTGGTCTATCACTGTTCTGCGACTGCCTGCGTGGTCGACCATTCATACCTACAACATCTGGGAGATCTATTAATTTATTTATTTGTCTATTTTTTATATATTCTAAAAGTCCCCTGTGATGACCAACCCCCACCTTTCCCTGACTGGTGGTCTATCACTGTTCTACAACTGCCTGCGTGGTCGACCATTCATACCTACAACATCTGGGAGATCTATTAATTTATTTATTTGTCTATTTTTTATATATTCTAAAAGTCCCCTATGATGACCAACCCCTACCTTTCCCTGACTGGTGGTCTATCACTGCTCTACAACTGCCTGCGTGGTCGACCATTCATACCTACAACATCTGGGAGATCTACTAATTTATTTATTTGTCTATTTTATATATATTCTAAAAGTCCCCTGTGATGACCAACCCCCACCTTTCCCTGACTGGTGGTCTATCACTGCTCTGCGACTGCCTGCGTGGTCGACCATTCATACCTACAACATCTGGGAGATCTATTAATTTATTTATTTGTCTATTTTTTATATATTCTAAAAGTCCCCTGTGATGGCCAACCCCTACCTGTCCCTGACTGGTGGTCTATCACTGTTCTACGACTGCCTGCGTGGTCGACCATTCATTCCTTCAATACCTGGGAGATCTATTAATTTATTTTTATTTTTGACTATTATTCTCATCTTTATTAGTTCTTGTTTTTCATCTTTTATTGGTGTGTTTTATTCACGACGTTTCGGCCAACTATTCCTCTGGCCTTCGTCAGGTGGTAACAACAACTAATAAAGATGAAAAAACAACAACTAATAAAGATGAGAATAAAAACTACTTGATCGATTTACGTGATTTTTGGAATATGACATCTTCAAGCAGTGACAAGTACATACATTATAAAGATATTTTTCAGACTTTTATTGTAAAAAAGATTTGTAGTGGCCCGTTTATAGACTTGAACCAATATATGTTATAGAAACATTCCCAGAATGCATCTTGTTTATATATCTCCCCTCATCCAATTGTATTACATGTCGTGTTTATATATACGACGTCTCTCTCTTTCCAAAATATAAACTCAACAACTACATATATTAATTTATTTTTATTTCGGACTATTATTCTCATCTTTATTAGTTGTTGTTTTTCATCTTTCATTGGTTTGTTTTATTCACAACGTTTCGGCCAACTATTCCTCTGGCCTTCGTCAGGTGGTAACCACGACGGATAGGAACTTCGAATCTCCTAACTGCATTCTCAACCATCACTGCCATCCGTAGTTGTTGTCGGCTCACCACATTTTGGCCAAGTAAACCTCTGGCACGCTTTGGGTGGGATTGAAACCGCTATCTTCAGAAAATGTTCATCTGGAACTGTAGAGATTCAACGCCTCTATCAACTGCGCCACGGGCCCCGAAGGGCGATCAAGGTTGGATTCTTTAATCTTATAAATCCATGTTTATTTATTATGTGATCTTCCATAGTTGGGTCCGTACCGAATGGTATATATATATTATTCCTTAATTGGAAATCATTTTTGAGATGAGTATTATTTACATTTATTTATTTTTTGCAGACTATTATTCTCATCTTTATTGGTTGTTGTTTCACGACGTTTCCTTGATCGCCCTTCAAGGCCCATGATACAGTTGATAGAGATGTTGAATCTCTATTGTTCCAGATGAGAATTGTCTGAAGATAGCAGTTTCAATCCTACCCAAAGTCGGCCAGAGGCTTACTTGGCCAAAACGTGGTGAGATGGCAACAACTACGGATGGCAGTAATTGCTGAGAATGCAGTTAGGAGATTCGAAGTTCCTATCCCATTGTGATTACCACCTGACGAAGGCCAGAGGAATAGTTGGCCGAAACGTCATGAAACAACAACTAATAAAGATCAAAATAATAGTCCACAATAAATAAAAAAAATTAATGTGTTATAGTTGTCATGAAAAGTTCATTGATAGAGAGAAAAGTGTTCCATGTATTTGAAGATAGAATTAATATATTGCCGGCGTGTTGAGGGAGACAATAGTTCAGTGTTATTGTGTGCACATGTTTATAGCTAGTAGCTGTTGGTACAAAGGAAGCCGGTTAAAAGAAAGAAAAGGCAAAGCCTTTAGTGCGTTGCCGTGTTGTCATGAGTGTGCGTGAGTCATTTCAACGAGGACAGTTCTTTAGCATGACAAAGAATGCACGTGGAAATAAATGTAAGTTTGAAGAGAGATATAACCAGCTTGTATTACTCACGTCCAGCCTGTGGCTGAAGCCCCAGACGATGTGTGCTTCTCGGCAGAGCACAGAGAAAGAGAGTTAATGGTTTCAGGTTTTGCCTTTTATATACTCTGTCATGTGATAGGGCGCTGGCTTATAATTGGACAAGCCAGGAGGAAATGAATTTCAAATCTCGAAGTTGTCAGATGTAGTTTCGGCCTGTTAATAGCGGCTGTCAGCTGCTTGAGATAGCATAAAAATAAAAAAATGTTGGATTTTCTTTTTTATCAAACAAATCTTCATCTTCAACTTTTTTTACTCATATTTGTCGGCTTTTACTTGGGCAAAAACATTACTTGACCTGATGTAGCTTCGACAGCTTAGTCGGACGACATTTTTTTCTTATCAGAGAAGGCTCTTCTTGCTGCACCATTGAAGATTATACACTTATAGTATAGTATATAGTATAGTATAGTATAGTATAGTATATAGTATAGTATAGTATAGTATATAGTATAGTATAGTATATAGTATAGTATAGTATATAGTATAGTATAGTATAGTATATAGTATAGTATGGCTCTTCTTGCTGCATCATAGAAGATTATACACTTTCCTTTTCACTTCGAATATTTCCTGAGTAACAAGCAAATTATTGTTTGCAACCTCACTTTTTCATTCGTCTGAGGTTTAACTTTTGCACATGTTTCTTTTCCTCTAGACAAGACCTTTGATGTTTTAAGATTTTCTCTCTGAACTCCGCCGGCATTTTTCTCTTCATGTTCGTCACCTAGACGAAAATTTAACTGACTAAATAGGACCTTCATTTAGAGCCTCCCGGTGTCTCACCACGATAGGTTACTACAGATCCAACATTTTCAAACAACAACTTTTCATATATATTATTTCTTAATTGGAATTCATTTCTGAGATGATCATTATATATATTAATTTATTTTTATTTCGGACTATTATTCTCACCTTTATTAGTTGCTGTTTTTGATCTTTTATTGGTTTGTTGATTCACAACGTTTCGGCCAACTATTCCTCTGGCCCCAAAAATGTGGTGAGACGACAACAACTACGGATGGCAGTGATGGCTGAGAATGCAATTAGGAGATTCAAAGTTCCTATCCATCGTGGTTACCACCTGACGAAGGCCAGAAGAATAGTCTGAACTCCACTGGCATTTTTCTCTTCATTTTCGTCACGCCATCTTCTTCTAGTTTCTTTCTCTGCTGGTTCTCCCCCAGAGATCTGTGTTACTGATGGTCGTTGGCCAGTGGATCTTTAACATTTATTCAAAGGTATGAGTTGATAAAGGTTTGCACTCATTTTGATGCTCCTTGTTGTTCACCACGTTTCTGCTCCATGCAATAGGACTGATTTTTTTGCTATTCCATTTCCACGCCAAACAAGGCACAGTGCCACTTTGATGTAAGAGACCACTATCGGGCACATAAGTCACAGGGATACTATGTAGGGAGTTGAGCAGCAAGATATCTGTTCACATTACACTTGAACTTCATGTCAGTACATATGGGAAAGCAAGAATCCGGAAGGGAGTTCCAAAGTCTAACAGTTCTGGGGAAGAAACTATTAGAATAGAAAGCTTTCTTACATCTAGGGATCTCTACTGTGTAGGGGTGAGATTTTGCTGCTTGTCGGGTTTGTCGGGGGTATTTACGTCGAAGAGGTACAAGGGCTTGCAGTTTGTCAGAGCATTCACCATTAAAATTCTTGTAGAACAGGCAGAGGGATGCAACATTTCGTCGATGGGACAGAGGCTGAAGCTTAGATGACAGTTCAGGACCTATCAGGTTGGTGACTCTCTTTTGAACCTTGTCCAAGAGTGAGAGACTAGTAGGAGATGCACCAGCCCAAATATGACAACAATACTCCATGCATGGGCGAATAGTGGTCTTGTAGAGGTACAGGATATTTTCAGGCATAAGTAACTTTCTAGCATGGTAGAGAGAGCCCACCTTCTTCGTAGCGGCCTTGGCAATGTTTCAATGTATCTGTTCCAGCTCATATTCCTTGTGAATGTTGTCATAATATAGGCTAAGAGACTATTAGTCGCCTAGAGTTATGCCCCTTGGCCCGTGACGTATGAATCTCGTCCGCCATTGTTTCTCAGTGCAACATTTACTACTAGACAATAAAGAACGCATTTTACACCACCTTCGAGTCTGTTTATCAATGCTTCCAAAGTATGTATTATCACGACATGGTGTCTGAAGTGGGATCCTCTAAAGAATCAAAGGAATAGTAACAATATTACCCTAAAAAAAAAAAAAAAAGAAAAAAAACGAACATTTTCGGGATCTAAAAAAAAAATTAATACAAAACACACGTGGTGTCGGTATTTTTCTCGCAATCGACGATGAATACATATTCGCAACTACCACCTCCAACAATCGATTGGAACACTTCAAATTTGGCCAAATCAATGGACCGATTTATCAGGCAAGTTCATTTATATTTCGACGGCCCAATGAAAGACGTAGATTCAGACACAAAGTTAAATTACTTGCTAATATGGTCTGGTATCGAGGGCCAGGAAATAAGTGACACTTTTCCCTTTCGACAGGGAGAAGAAAGGACATTGGATAAATATATCCAATTTTTAAGGAATATGCGAATCCGCGATCGAACTTTCGTGTAGCTAGACACAACCTACTAAAATGTAAACAAAACGCGGATGAATCGGCACACGCATTTCTAAGTCGGCTGCGTCAGACAGCCAAACAGTGTGAATACGGTCGGACGGTGGAAGAGACCATTGTGTTGGACCTATTCATATTCGGTATTTATTTACAGTCTGCACAAAAGTCCCTAATAAGAGAAGGGAGCGATCTCACGATCGAGAAAGCACTCGGAATCGTCGAGACAGAAGAAGCCACGTGTAAACAAATGGAAGCATTACGTACAACAGCAGTAGAAGACAGCTCTACACTCGCAGTTAGAGCCAGACAGCCCAGTGGACCTACCACATGTGGTAATTGTGGCACAAAACACCATCAATATAAATGCCCAGCTAAAGGCAAATACTGCCTAAAATGCAATAAAAAGGGACACTTTGCTAAAGTTTGCCACTCTAAAATGGGAGACGAGGGGCACACACGCAGACAGTCATTCCAGCCACAGAGGAAATATAATAAGAATAAAATCCACATGGCAGCAGCACATATGGGTAGCAACGACGACAGTTCCACAGAGGAGCTGTACTTTCACACAGTAAAGGAATTACCGTTAGCGACCACAGAAGCTTTCACAAAACTGAAGATAGGCAACAGCAAAGCCCAAATAGAGGTTGACGCGAAAATCGACACAGGTGCAATGAGCAACCTGTTACCTAAACAGGTATTCAAGGAACTGAAAGGAGTACCACTGGAAAAATCAGCTATAAGGCTAATTGCGTTTGGAGGCTCAACGATAGACCAAGAAGGGACCTGTCGTTTAGGGGTCAGATCCCGCGACAAGTTCGTTAAAGCGACCTTTCACGTGGTGAAATCAAGAGACCCTATACTAATAGGACTCCAAACATCAAGAGAATTAGGGCTAGTCACCCTTAACTTGGCTATAAAAACGGACACAACTCATGTGACGGACAAAGCATCCCGGCCTACTCCCCCGCACGACATGAAACCGGTCCCCGTGCAGGAACCATGTACGATGGGAAACCTTGGAGAAAGGAGGAAAATCATTGAGGAATTTCCAGACGTATTCGACTCCATTGGTTGTCTGCCAGGTGAACACACCATCCATTTAAACCCCGAAGTACCACCAGTTGTCCACCCACCACGTCGAGTCCCAATATCCCTAAAAGGAAAGTTGAAATTGGAGTTGGACTCCTTAGAGGCCCAGGGAATAATTTCCCCTGTAAACGACCCGACGCCCTGGGTAAACTCATTCGTCTGTACCACTAAAAGGAACGGATCGGTCAGGCTATGCCTCGACCCCCAAGACTTAAATAAAGCAGTGCACAGACCACACTATGCGACTCCGACATTCGAAGACATCACTGCGGAACTAGACAACGCTAGATGGTTCACAAAAGTCGATATCAAGTCCGGCTACTGGCATTTGAAACTGGACGAAAAGTCGAGACGTCTCACAACATTCATTACCCCACATGGCAGATACATGTACAACAGGTACCCCATGGGAGTCAAATCTGCCCAAGATGAGTTCCAAAGAGCCATGCAGGAAAACTTCGGAGACCTCGAAAATGTCCTATCCATATGCGACGACATAGTAGTGTACGGATTCGAGGAAGACGGCAGTGACCATGACAAGGCATTGAGGCAGCTAATGTTTAGAGCAAGGGAAAGAAACTGCAGGTTTAATTCAGAGAAATTTGTGGTGAAAACCTCCGAAATCCCTTTCTACGGCCACATAATCTCAAGAGACGGTGTCAAGCCAGATCCCCGGAAAATAGAGGCGATCACACAGATGCAACCCCCCGAGGATGCAAAGCAGCTCACCAGCTTCCTAGGCCTGGTGAACTACTTGAACAAATTCTCTCCACGACTCGCGACACTGACAAAACCCCTACGTGAGTTAACATCGAAGAAGAATGACTTCACATGGTCTTCACAGGAGCAACAGGCATTCGAAGAAATCAAAAAAGAGATCGGAAATCATACGACACTCCGATACTTCGACCCTAAAGAACCAATAGTGCTACAGGTAGATGCGTCTTCAATGGGTATAGGCGCGGCTCTGCTACAAAACGACAGACCAGTAGCATTCGCGAGCAAAGCACTTTCCGGACCAGAAACACGCTACTCAAACATAGAGAGGGAGATGTTGGCTATCGTCTTTGGCCTGGAGAAATTTCACAGTTACGTTTGGGGCCACAAAACGACAATTCATACGGATCACAAGCCATTGGAGTCGATAGCATTGAAAAATCTAGCACAAGCACCCCCAAGACTGGCTAGAATGTTATTGAAGGTCGAGGGATATGATTTTACTGTAAAATATACCCCAGGAAAAACAGTTCCAATTGCAGACTGCTTGTCACGAGTAGCACCCAGACCCAGTGGGCACATTGAAGGGACCGATCTCAACGTCCATAGCATGATCTCATACCTCAACTTTGCGCCGACGAGAGTTGAAGATATAAGAGTGGAAACATCCCAGGATCCACTCCTAAAGCAACTTGTAAGCATGGTATTGACCAGCTGGCCTTCCAACCGGGCTGACTGCCCAGGAATTCTCCTGCCATTCTGGAATTTCAGAGATGAGATTGGGGTCCAGGATGGAATTCTACTCAAGAGCCAGAGAATCATTATCCCAGCCTCGTTGCAAAGAGGCATACTGGAAGAGCTGCATGCTTCACACCAAGGAGTAGAGAGAACGAGGTTACGAGCGCGTTCAGCGGTGTACTGGGTAGGGTTAAATAAGGACATAGAAGATATAGTCCGAGAGTGCCACACATGCCAGAAATACCAAGCCAGTATCCCGCCCGAATCAATACTCCAGCACGAAACCCCTACGTACCCCTGGCAGTACGTCAGCACAGACTTGTTCACATTGGCAGGGAAAGAATATCTGCTTGTGGCAGATCAGTACAGCCGAAACCCCTTCGTACGACGCCTTCCGTCCGCCTCATCAATATCCGTTATTAGAAGTATTAAGACGATATTTGAGGAACAAGGAGTGCCGGAAATCTTGTACTCGGACAATGGTCCACAATTTACAAGTAAAGATTTCAAGGATTTCGCCAGGACGTACAGCTTCCAACACAGGACATCGTCCCCACATTACCCCAAGTCTAACGGATTCGCCGAAAGAATGGTGAGAACATGCAAGATAAATTTGACGAAGGCAGGGGAAACTGGTCAAGACAGCTACCTAGCAATGATGGCTTACAGAGCCACGCCACTGTCATCAGACATTAAGTCCCCGGCAGAGTTACTCAACGGACGAAAAATACGGACACCCCTAGTATCCAAGCAACAACTTGGCGATGAGCAGACTAGGACAGCCATACAGAAACAGAAAGATCAGTCTAAGGTCTGCTATGACAGGAAACATAACAGACACCACTCCCACCTACATGCAGGACAGAATGTCTATGTCCAGCAGGAAAAAGCAAAGATATGGGAGCCTGGAAAAATTCAGCGCTCCAGCGTGACACCCAGATCCTACATAGTTGAATCTGAGAACGGTAACACCTATAGAAGGAACAGGCAGTTCCTCAGACCAGCTGGGAGGAGATCAACAACCGCAAATAGATCCGACCAACCTCGCCCCAGCGACTCTCCACCGGATCCCACCCAGAAGGAAGGTCCCCCCCTAAACAAATCGAACAGCCGACCACCGAACAACACTCCAGCGGCACGCCTCACACCCGAACTGAGAAACTCACCCCCGAATTAAGAAGATCTCAGAGACGAGTGAATGCTCCTCAGAAACTGAACTTATAGGTTACACTATCCTAAAAAAAAGAGACAATACCATTACCCTAGAACAATGGAGACAAGCTAAATAATATATTAGAGACTATGTTATCCCTTAATCAGATAAAGGCTAAATATCGCCCTTGGACTATATACATATATATGGAAGGGAAGGGATGTCATAATATAGGCTAAGAGACTATTAGTCGCCTAGAGTTATGCCCCTTGGCCCGTGACGTATGAATCTCGTCCGCCATTGTTTCTCAGTGCAACGTTTACTACTAGACAATAAAGAACGCATTTTACACCACCTTCGAGTCTGTTTATCAATGCTTCCAAAGTATGTATTATCACGACAAATGTAAAGCCGAGGAGTTTGAAAGAAGTACTTTCAAGTAATGTATCTTTAATTCATAGCTATTGGTGGTTCAGAACGTTTCTTCTTGATTTGATGGTGGAATTTAACAGGTGGATGTTGGTGTGAGATGTGATGAAGTTGGATCGCTAGAAGTTCTTGAGCTATGAACGATGCTCTTGCCTGTCCAATGCGGGTCTTAACATCTGCATCTGATCCTCCCTGCTGGTTGATCACACACCCAAGGTATGTTAAGGTCTCGACTTCTTCCAGGTTGTTGTTGCCCAATGTAATAAACTCACACGTTAAAGGGTGAATCACTTACAAAGACACTTACGAATCCCTATAATAAGATTCCAAACATTTTTCGTACAGGCATTTAAAATTGTCGTAAACTCTTGAAAATTTAGTATATTATAGCTATACATCTTATAGGATAATTGATTAATTTTTAGGATATTAGATTCAAAGGAACAGATATAGCAGGAATTGGAATACACTCTACTAAAGCCTGATTGTCACAGCTAATGAATTTCAAAAATGCAATCTGAACGTGAGAACACTTTAGAACGATATGTATTTAAATTCTGTTTTAAACTTGGAAAAATTGAGAACTTGTTTTTATTAGCCGGTATTTACAACGATGTACAACTGTCATGGCGTCCACACGTGTGTGGTGGAAACCCGGATGTTAGTTGGTTTCTTCGTTCAGGGGAGACTACTCTGTCTGAACCTTATTTACATACATTTCACCTAACTTTACTGCCTCTTTGCTGGAGGCCAACTTGAGAGGTGTGGGTGGCTTAGAGGTCTTGTCCTGTATTTGTTGCTGCTTGTCAAGGTTATCCAGTCTGGATGCCATCCATCTTTGTCCATCTTTTGTCCACCTCATCACCTAGTAAATGGTGAGGAGAATCAAGGGATGTGAAAGTCTCAACCTTTTCCAGGCTGTTGTAGCCCAAATTCACTGCAACCCAGGAATGTACTCTAATCAACTATGTCTCTGACTGCATAGATTGAGCACTTTTCCTATATAGTATTGCTCAAGTGTTTGATGATTTTAATGTCTGCCACAGTAACTAGTTTGGTTTCTCCTACAGGAACAGGTCCTGGATATGACCTTAAACTATATCCAGTGGTGAGGCCCCAGCTTGCGGGCTTTGGGGAGTGTGGAGCCACCTTTTAATTACCATTGCTCCCAGGTCCACTCTGACCTGGAGTGGTAGCACCTGTTAGGGTCCTAACTATGGGTTAAATAGAAGCCGACTTGAAAACAACAAATATAGTCTATTAAAACATTTTTCTTCAAAATCTTTGAATTTGGCATTAAATAACCCGAAAAGGGTTGATATGCCATAAAACAACCAAACCAAACCTAAAGGAACATGCCTTTTTAATGTAACATGCATTTAAACAAACTGCACACACATCTATGTATACACCTTTTAACGAACGCATCAGTTATCGCCCCTGTGGTAAACCTCCGTTTTTGCCCAACAGGTGGGGCCCTCCATTTCCTCTTCCGTTCTCTCTCTCTTCTCTCTCTCTCTTTCCACTCGAGACATGGAGCAGACAACACGTGTTTGCCTTCAATTCAAACCTCAAATGTGAGTGGCATGCAAGTTACGTCCATGTCTTGACAGGGCGTCTATCTTTTCTCAAGATAGTGTTGGTACGGGTTTAGGTCCTTCCAAGTCCCAAAACTACCGACCAGCTTTAATAATCACTAAACGTACAACAAGTATAAACGACAAGAATTTATTAACAAACATGAAAATATGACAACACTGCAATTCAGAACATGAAGGTAAAAAGATTACTCACTTCAATAGTGGGGTTTACGGGAGGAGTGAGGACTGTATTATAGAGTTGTACTCTGCCCGTCCAACATTGTCTTTTAGGAGAAGAACTTTTTGCGTCCGTGCCTCATATTCTTCTTTTTCTCAAGGGATCTCACTCCTTACCCTACACCGGTAATCCGGTGCTCTTATTTATTCCCCTACAATAGGTTTCGCACAAACAAACTCTTACACGCATAATGAACTTCCAACATATGCTTCTACATACACATACACGCAACAAACGTTTATCTACACGCATGCTAGTTATAAACACACAAACACTCTGTAACGTTCGTAATGTTTTTTGTGTAAATAAATATTCCTTGTACATATGTAAATATATGATCCTGTTTCAGCGTGCTTCATTTCAATGTCTAAAATGTACTCATAACACGAGCACTTATGTTGATTGTTTTATTTATTACGCTGTCCCAGAAACGACAACCTCCAACAATCCAGTTTATCGAACACGCAGCCTATTCCCATAACTGGTTTCTACATGCAACCTACAAAGAGGGGATCCAGCTACACAACAGTATACAAACTGCACATCGAGTCCCCCACATTCCAGTTACATAAGGAGCTCTGACTCCAACTCATCAACTGAATAAGTGACTGTCCAACTCTCTGACTCTCAATGACTAACTCTTAGATCCTATATTGAGAACCTCCTTCATCTATGACGTCAGAAGTGTGTTTACACACGTGACTAATTTTCACGTGACTTAACAAAAGAATCCTCAATTCTACTCCAACCTATTTTTTAACAATGTATTTTTAATTTGCATTGTTCATTCTTTTAACTGACATTTTTAATATTCTGATTCCTTAATGAATGGGCAATCAACTTTTTTTCCGATATAAACAATATTTAACTATTCTAATAGAAATTAACAATAGACTAAATTTCTAACATTCCATTTCTAAACTTTGCCTACAGGGTTCGATTCTCTGGCTTATCCTAATCTCATTTTCAATAATTCCCTATTACTGACATTTTTTTACTGACATATTTAATATTCAGATTTCTAAAAGAATTAACAATAGACTCAATTTCTAACATTCCATTTCTTATCTTTGTCTACAGGGTTCGATTCTAGGCTTATCCTAATCTCATTTTCACTTATCTAATATTCTTATGTACATGGGAAGGGGGGACAGCCCTTTTCCATGTAACAACATTTAAATAACAATTTTCCATTGTGCGGATTTTCTTTTTGCCTCCTCAATTTGAAGTTATTTTTTTTTAATTGACGTGAACACGATAATATTTCAATTAAAAGTCAAATATGAACACATAAAATTATAGAAGAATAAAAGGCCAATCAAATGAGGTATATTCTCTTTATACAGTTACATTAAATTTAGCTTAAATTTACAGTTTTTGGAAAAATTACAAGTGCGGACTTTCTTTTTGCCGCCTGAGTACATACATATTCATCAAATAGAGAGATAATGATATATATGTGTGTGTGTGTGTGTGTGCATGTTCATCCGTCGAAATGATGAGGACCATCTGATCATCCTGTAGGGTATGATGGGGGAAGTCATCATTGGTAAGTATGGATATGGCTGATAAGTCCAATCTTTGCTTGAAAAGTTCGATTGCAGTGGGAACAGGGAATCATTGTCAAGGGTTTCAAAACATCTGCGCTTCTCTGCAGTAACCTTTCGTTAGCTTTCATATTTGCAGACACCGTCATGAACAGCAGCCTGCCACTTGGCTCTATCTAAAGCTGTCTGCTCCCATGATGATGGATCTACGTTGAAGGCCTTCAGTGATGCCTTCAAAGTGTCTTTAAATTGTTTTCTTTGGCCACCATGGGAGCGATTGCCATGTTGGAGCTCAGCAAACAGAAGCTTCTTGAGTAGTCTGTAGTCTGTCATATGGGCTACATGACCAGCCCCGCAAAGCTGAACCTTCATCAGGATAGTGGGGATGCTTGGGAGTCCAGCACGATTGAGGACTTCTGTGGCTGGTATTCTTTTGTGACTGCTACTCGACGTTACAAGGAATAAGTTCCTTTTCTAAACATTCTCCATTTTTTTCTCTATTCATTCCAATGCCTTTTTTGTATTATTTTGAAAGTTAACGACATATGAAAATGAAATTTGTTAACATATTCAATCTTGTATTTTATTATTCATAAAATAATAGAAATGAGAGACAATGCAATGGAGTTTCATTCTATATTAATAAACAAACTTTATTTATCATTTTTGTTAGTGGCGTTTAGTAGAAGAGAAATATTGAGAAAGGTTGAAGTGTTCTTGTGTAGAGATAGAATTAATATCACGTTGAAGGAGAAAACAGTTCAGTTCACACGTGTATATAGCTAGTCATCGCCAGGGCAAAGGAAACAGATTACAAGAAAAAGAAAGGGCAAAGTCTTCAGTGTGTTGTCGTGCATGAGTGTGAGTTGTGTGTTCTTTAGCATGACAAAGAATGTTCGTTTGGGTAGTCCTGTACAATGATAAAGTTCGTGTGAGTAAAGTACGTGGAAAGAAATGGTAGTTGGAAGAGAGCCATTGTTAGTTTGTAGTACTCACGTTAATGTCCGCTGCCCAGCAGGGTCAGGATCAAAGAAGATTAAAGGTTCGTGATTTCACCTTTTATATACTCTATCACATGTAGAGAGCTGGCGAGAAAAGGGAGAAAATGGATTTCAAATCTCAAGTCGAGAGAAGTAGCTTCTGCCTGTGTTTAGAGCAAGTGTTGGCTGATACAAAATTTATTAAAGTCTATTTTGAACTCTATCAAAGCAGGATAAGGTCTTTCTCTCAGCTCTTGGCCAGATGTGGCAACAGTACACCATCCTTGAACGTAACTGGCTCTTATACAGGTAGAGAATTGCATTGGCAGTGAGATATCTACTGGAGCGATAGAATGATCCAACCATTTTTCCACCGACCTATTAACGGATATGATGTACATGTTCCATTTCAGATCGGGAATAAAGATCAAGCCCAAATCTTGTCAAAACATGGAGCCTCCTCATTCATTTCAATTGATGCCAGATGAGAATCAGAGCGTTAGTGATAAAAAGATAGGAGCTGACTTTTAGTGGTGGAAGTTGTCCTAAACGGCTGACTCAAAAATAATAATTCAACAATGAACACACAGGAAAGTTTTGGTTAATAATAAAGAAAACGAAAAGTTTGATCCATTTCCAAGTAACCTACATCTAAAATTTCAAGTGTTTAGACCCAAAATTTGCGGAGGAGTTTGGTAGGGTTTTCGGAGGTCAAATCGTTGAATTTTGATCCCTTAACAGCCAAATTTCTGGCCGAAAACTGGTTAAAAAGATTTCTTTTGTATTATTTTGAAAGTTAATGAAAATGAATTTTTTTGAACACATTCAATCTAATCTTTTGTTCAAAACCTCAAATGTTCATAGTTTGTCTTGTGTTAAATGTGTTGCATCAGGACATTCATATTGATGAGGGGGAAAAGAGAGAAGAGAAAGGCATTTATTATACCTTTGACTTGGATTCTTCTTAACACATATATTAGTGAGTAATGTGTTCCCTCTCTCCTGTATTCAAAGAAATGATAATCTTTCTCTCTAATATATGTTTAGGGTTTGTATGCTTTTAGAACACAACCTAATAAAATAAATAATTCAATACAAGCTTCTGAAATGATGAACGCAACAACTTCATAAAATGTAACACAGAAAAGATTTATTAAGGAGAATGTGATATGTTCCTTGTCAAAAGCTGGACTCCAGCTACCTGGTGCTATCGCAGTAGTTATTCCCCGTGGAATCGTCGATACTGTTGTTGGTGGAGAGAGAGAACAAAAGGGAGGTCCGTTCTGTTTGGTGTCTCTGTCAGTAAGGATGAGTTGCTCTCCTTCCAACAGGATGCTGGCCGATTTTCTTTGGGGATAGGAAGGATCAATGCACCAATACCTGATTGGTCAGTATATGAGAGGAGAGGCATTGATTCGAGGAAGAAAAAAGTTCTATTTGTTTCTGCTACATATGTGTTAAGAAGAATCCAATCCTCTCTAATATATGTGTTAAGAAGAATCTAAGTCAAAGGTATAAATGTCTCTATAAACATAGAGAGGCCCATGGCGCAGTGGAGAGAGACACATTACTTAAGGATGGGGGTTTATACACAAGTTCCTTAAAGATGATGAGTGGAACACAATGTTCATATAAGATGATTACACATTACATTTATTGCAGAAAGACGACACGAAGACGACAGTAACAAAAATATGAGATGTTCTTTTATTACATTTGATCAGTCGAAATGATTACATCCAGGAATTCAAAGTCGACTACATGAATAAAACTTCCTCCCTCATTTCCGAAGGGACCATCTTCATGTCAGCTCTGTTTCCTATCTTTGTCTCCAACTCTGTCTGTCGTCTGTCCAATCTCACTAAAACTAGCAAACTATATTGAGAATTCATTTTCTGCTATGACGTCATGTATAGCTTCAAAACGTACCACACACACGTGGAAACTCACGTGGCCTAAACATGCATGGTTCGCACATGTCCAAACCATTTCTGCAGACAAAGAATTCTTACTAACCTATTTTTCGACCTAACTTATTTTTTTATATGTTTTTAATTTTCTATTGTTCGCTTTTTAGATGACCTTATTTTAATTGTTTTCATAAAAAGAATTGAATAATTAAATTCCTTTTCAAACAACATATCTAACCTAATGTATGTGAAAACTGAACAAAGCGAAATTCCATTTCTGACCCTATTTCTAAACCTTGCTTACGAGGTTCGAATCTCAGTCTATCCTTATCTCATTTTTACTTTATCTAATGTTTTTCTTACTTACAAGAAAAGGGAGACATTTCGGTGTCAGTCTACAAAAGGGCCAAAAATAAATTTTTAACAATACATATATGAAACAAAACTTTTTAATGTACGTACTTGTCACTGCATGAAAATGTCATATTCCAAAAATCACGTAAATCGATCAAGTAGTTTTTCTTTATTTAAAAAAATCAAATATTATGAGACATTTTATTGAAGAATGACTTCATGCCATCTTGTTTATGAATGATACACTGCTAGCGACACCTATTGGGAATGTTTGGAATATAAGTCTGCAAGGGGAAGACAATCGACTGTCCACGCTATAGAAAAAAACTTGGAAAATGAAGACATTTATAAGTTTTTGAGGATGTTGAAAACGAAAATAACGTTTAAAATTCCAGCAAACGAGTAGTCTCCAAGATATGAAGAAATGTTAGTTTAAAGAAAGTGGGGGATCACTTTTCTATAATAATTTAACGTATAATGATCACCCACTTTATGGCCACCACTAGTGTAAAATTTGAATTTACGCCGCTGAAATACACATTTGCCGAATTTTTGTTGGAAGAGCGTCAACGTGTGGGTGCTCAATTTACGTAAAATTCTTCATATCTTGGAAACTACTCGTTTGCTGGAATTTTAAACGTTATTTTCCTTTTCAACATCCTCAAAAACTTATAAATGTCTTAATTTTCCAAGTTTTTTTTTGTAGTGTGGAAAGTTGATTGTCTTGCTGATCCAACCATTCCCAATAGGTGTCGCTAGCAGTGTATCATTCAAAAACAAGACGGCGTGAAGTTTTCCTTCAATAAAATATCTCATAATATTTGATTTTCTTAAATAAAAAAAAACTACTTGATCGATTTACGTGATTTTTGAAATATGACATTTCTTTTTTTGTTTTTCCCATTTTTACATTTAACATCGTTCGTTAGTTGTTTTTTTTTAATATTTACTTTGCTTATTCTTATGTTTTCATTAACAAGCACACACACACCTCCAAACACCCGGGCAACGCTGGGTACCTCCCGCAAGTCTATAAATATAAAAGCGAAAATGTGTGTATGTATGTGTGTATGTTCGCTTTTTGTGTATGTCTGCAAAAGGCTCGGCTCATTCCTTCTTAAAACTTTTTATATCACATCTAAATGATAATATCTATTTCTTGTAGATTTTGTTGTGTTAAAAACGAATCTGCTAACCGTTTCCGTCGCAAATAAATAATGATATGGGGAAATTACTTTGAAAAAGTGGGGGATCACTTTTCTTTAAATACTTAACATAAAATGAACACCCACTTTTTGGCCACCTAATGAAGGGGCATTTTTTTTTTTTTTGCTAAAAGTTTTTTTTTTTTCTGCTTTCATTGTTCAATAAAGATACATAAGTAAAAATTTATCAAAACAGGCAGCGCAAAAAATGCCCCTTCACTAGGTGGCCAAAAAGTAGGTGCTCATTTTACATTAAATTTATGTAGAAAAGTGATATCTCACTTTCAAAAATTTTGTCTTCTATGGTGAGATGGGCCTTAAAGTAAAATAATACCATCTTTTGTTTATTAATTTGTTAGGTAAAAGTAGAGAATAGTTAACAAAAAGCCCACCCCTCTATGCTAAGAATAGGTTTCTAAATAATGGATAATAACGTTATCATCTCAGGGCGATCAGTATTCCGCATATTTAGCATACATTTACAAATATAAAAATATTAGGTCTCTCTCTCTCTCTCATATATATATATATATATATATATATATATATATATATATATATATATATATATATGAGAGAGAGAGACATATATATATATATATATATATATATATATATATATATATATTATGTCTCTCTCTTATATATATATATATATAGAGAGAGAGAGAGAGACATATATATATATGTATATATATATATATATATATATATATATATATATATATATATATATTATGTCTCTCTCTCTCATATATATATATATATATATATATATATATATGTATATATATATATATATGAGAGAGAGAGAGACAATATTTTTATATTTGTAAATGTATATATATATATATATATATATATATATATATGAGAGAGAGAGAGACATAATATTTTCATATTTGTAAATATATATATATATATTATATATATATATATAAATATATAAATAATATATATATTTATATATATATATATATATATATATATATATATATTATATTAAGTAATGTGATTTATAATTTAAAAATTTAAAAAAATTTTTTAAATTTAAAAATCAAATTTTAATTAAATTAAAAATCAGTTTCATAAGAAGGAACAACAACAAAGTCAATTATCTGTACGATCGTTTCGGAAATCCGTGCTTTTTATTTGTGGTATACATGAAGTCACGTAGAACAATTATACATAGTTTTTTTGGTAAGCACGGTCTCCTCATCAGCAAATTTAGGAGGATTTCTATTGAATTGAAAAGACACCAAAAATAAACCTAGCATTAAAAGTAAGGCAGATGAATCTTTTAGTTTTTCTTTTTTTGAAATCAGGAACTGTATTTAAAGTAGTCATTTAGATGTTTGCTATAGCTTTTTATTTTATTGAATATATATAGCAAACATCTAAATGACTACGTCGATGCGTGTGCATTATACTTGAATATCTAAAACTCAAAAATACATTTTAAATAAAAAGAGTACCTCATTATATGTCATGGAAAAAATAGTAAAAATTAAAAAATGACAAAAAATATGATTAAATAGAAAATCTTGATCTGGTAATTATTGTTCTATTCTAATCATTTTTAATAATTGTTGAACTTTTTTCATTAATTTCGAGATAATAGTGTTTTTAGTTAAAATGCATTTTTTGTATCCAATTATGCACAAGGATCAAATCCACAAAGCCTCAGAAAACAAATTAACATTTGAAAAATAAACATTTTTAAAAAATTGCAAAAATCAGACACCAAATAAGTCGATTAATTTACCGTGTTCTGGCTGAAAAAAGACGGGTTTGTATTGTACACATAGATTCGAAAAAGTTGTCAAAAAACAAATATAGAACAAATAAATGTTATCAAAGGCAAGATAAGTTACTTTTCTACCAAACTGGATATAATTTTCGTGTTTTTATTCAATGTAACATGTTTATTCAGCTCGAAAAGCATACAGTGTTTACCGATGTATTGGAAAATTCAAAATGGCGCCCGACTCTTTCTTTAACACGGGAAGTTTGATAATAAATTAGACAAAATACTGTTAGAAATTTTCTGAATATATGTTACCGTGACATAAGTTGACATACATTCGGTATTTTTTTAATAGTATTTTGTCTTGTTTATTATTTATAATACCTTTTCCCAAACTTCCCGTGTTAAAGAGAGAGTCAGCTACCATTTTGAATTTTCCAATACATCGGTAAACACTGTATGTTTGTCGAGCTGAATAAACATGTTACATTGAATAAAAACACGAAAAATATATCCAGTTTGGTAGAAAAGTAACTTATCTTGCCTTTGATAACATTTGTTTGTTATATATTTGTTTTTTGACAACTTTTTCGAATCTATGTGTACAGTAATACAAACCCAAAAAGACAATATTAGTTGGTAAGATTGGGGAGTGAAAGGCTTAGTTAATGTCATTTATATTTGATAATGCAAATGTGAAAAAACAAACAAGCAACATAATTCGTAAACGATTTATTGTAATCATTTGTTTTCTTTTTTCAAATGATTAGCACAAGTTAGTTACAGTATTAATAAATTACTTTTTCCCATTAAAATTTCAGATATTCTGATAAGTCGTCAGAATCATTTTCAGTCTCAAACCAATCTTCAAGTGTTTGTGAGCTAGTAGATTCTTGTTGGTCTTTTCCAGAAGTGTCTGCGTTTTCGCTATAAGCTTCCATTGTTCCAATCTTTTGTAAAACATCATCTGGTAATTCATAGTTATGACAACATTTGTTATTTCCTCTGAGACCTGTTCGGATTCCCAAAATGGCATTTGCCATTTTTGTTTCCATTCGATTCCTTAATTTATTTTTTACAAGGTTCATTTGACTAAAAATTCTTTCCACTTCAGCATTCGAATGTGGAAACCGTTCTTTTTTTTTTTTGTTTTAAATTTGAATATATTATTTATTGACCTTTTCTCTTCAATTTGTGATATATAAGACTTTGGTACATAAATTAATTATTTACTTTTTAATAGACATTTCGGGTTTGTATTACTGTACCCATAGATTCGAAAAAGTTGTCAAAAAACAAATATATAACAAATAAATGTTATCAAAGGCAAGATAAGTTACTTTTCTACCAAACTGGATATATTTTTCGTGTTTTTATTCAATGTAACATGTTTATTCAGCTCGAAAACCATACAGTGTTTACCGATGTATTGGAACATTCAAGATGGCGTCTGATTCTCTCTTTAACACGGTAAGTTTGGGAAAAGGTCTTATAAATAAAAAGCCGGATAAAATACTGTTAAAAACTCGCTCAATATATGTTACCGTGACATAGCTTGACATATATTCGGAGGGGTTTTAATAGTATTTTGTATAGTTTTTTATTTATAACACCTTTTCCCAAACTTACCATGTTAAAGAGGGTGTGAGACGCCATCTTGAATTTTCCAATACATCGGTAAACACTGTATGTTTTTCGAGCTGAATACATTGAATAAAAACACAAAAATATATCCAGTTTGGCAGAAAAGTAACTTATCTTGCCTTTGATAACATTTATTTGTTATATATTTGTTTTTTGACTTTTTCGAATCTATGTGTGTACAGTAATACAAACCCGACATTTCAAAATGAGAGGCGTGAATTAAGTCGACCCCCTGTCTTTCCAAGCTTATAACTCCTCGAAAAATGTAATTCAAGCCCTAATTTTTTTTCAATTAAAGGAGCAAGGACCAAGGTTCCATTAAAAAAAAAAAAAACAAAAAAAAAATAACGTGGTTTAAAAAAAAGGTTTTAAACTTCGGACTTTACAGGTAAATTTCTAAAAAACACTACGTTTTTTTTTTTTGTTTTAAATTTGAATATATTATTTATTGACCTTTTCTCTTCAATTTGTGAGTAAATTAATTATTTACTTTTCAGTGAGTAAATTAATTATTTACTTTTTAATAGAAACTTGAAAATAGGGGAGGAGCGTGAATTAAAAAAAACAACGTTTGTCTAAAATATTATATTCGGTTTATTGGAAAGAGCATAAAATTTCACATTGACCCTGAAAATATCGTAAAAATAGAATCAATAGAAAAATTTTGATAGATTTTTAAAGTTTAAAAATTGAAAAATATTGAGTTCGGAAAATTCATTATTGTTTAAAAAAATATATATTTCTATTACTTTTAAAACAACTTTAATAGTTTATTTTGGAAGTATAATCCATAAAGAAAATAAATAACCCACTTTTAAAGGAGAAATTACGAGTTTTTTATATTTTATTCGCCGTTTCGTGTTAGGGGTGTCAAAAATTCCTACAAAAATTCTGATACACCTAGTGGATCACTGGCTTCCTCTAGGTTTCCCACTAATGGATCTACTGTAGAAGATGGGAACACAATTTTCTTAATTAATGTTGGGTCTGCGTCTTGGGATTGAAAAGAATTATTCACTCTTTGAATGTCTTTTAAGATTGGCAACAGGAATTTAGGTTTGTATTACTGTACACATAGATTCGAAAAAGTTGTCAAAAAACAAATATATGACAAATAAATGGTATCAAAGGCAAGATAAGTTACTTTTCTACCTAACTGGATATATTTTTTGTGTTTTTATTCAATGTAACATGTTTATTCAGCTCGAAAAACATGCAGTGTTTACTGATGTATTGGAAAATTCAAGATGGCACCCGACTCTCTCTTTAACACGGTAAGTTTGGGAAAAGGTGCTATGAATATAAAACTAGACAAAATACTGTTAGAAACTTGCTCAATATATGTTGCCGTGACATAAGTTGACATATATTCGGTGTTTTTTTAATAGTATTTTGTCTAGTTTATTATTTATAACACCTTTTCCCAAACTTACCGTGTTAAAGAGAAAGTCGGGTGCCATTTTGTATTTTCCAATACATCGGTAAACACTGTATGTTTTTCGAGCTGAATAAACATGTTACATTACACAAAAAATATATCCAGTTAGGTAGAAAAGTAACTTATCTTGCCTTTGATAACATTTATTTGTTATATATTTGTTTTTTGAGCCCCCCCCCCGCTTCGGCGGCACGGGGGACAAGATCAAAGTGTAGTATCTGTTCCGGCAGATGCACACTGTTGTTCTTGGCCTTCGGGCCGGGATCAAAGTGTAGTATCTGTTCCGGCAGATGTATCTGTTCCGGCAGATACTGCAAGCTATGACTAGCTATGACTAGCAAAGACCAGATGTGGGGGCAACCCCACATGTCTGACCTTTAACCAGCTCCCATTTCCCACCTCTCGGGAGCTGGTCCCCTTTTCCCCTTCCCCCTCCCTTCACTCCTCACATTAAAAATCGGCCTTATGCCTAATTTGCTCGGTGGGGGAGCAAATAAATACCATCTGTTCCGGCAGATGCTGCACTTAAGATAATTTGTACCAGTCAATGGAGGGGAAACCCTCTATACTGGGAACCGCCTGGGTAATACCTAGGAGGTCCACCCTCCCAGGCCTTGCCACCGGGCTTTCCGGTGGGGCAAGTTTATTGCTTGCTGCCTGAGGCGCCCCGACCGGGGAATGCCGACGGGGTTACTCAGGCAATTTTTAAAATTGCAGGAGTGCCCCTCCTTTAGGGGAGCCTGCGGGGTTCCCACTTTCCGGCCTTGTGCCACATAATGCTGATGTGGGCAGCATTTAAATAAAAACCCTCTATACTGGAACAATTATTATTTTTGGTAACCAGAGTGCCCCCTTTTAGGGGAGCTGGTTTTTACCTCACATTAAAAACGGCCTTGTGCCTAATTTGCTCAGTGGGGGAGCAAATAAATACCATCTGTTCCGACAGATACTGCACTTAAGATAATTTGTACCAGTCAATGGAGGGTAAACCCTCTATACTGGGACAATTATTATTTTTGGTAACCAGAGTGCCCCCTTTTTGCCTACTTTTAGGGGAGCTGGTTTTTACCTCACATTAAAAACGGCCTTGTGTCTAATTTGCTCAGTGGGGGAGCAAATAAATACCATCTGTTCCGACAGATACTGCAAGCTATGACTAGCTATGACTAGCAAAGACCAGATGTGGGGGCAACCCCGCATGCCTGACCTTTAACCAGCTCCCATTTCCCACCTCTCGGGAGCTGGTCTCCTTTTTCCCTTCCCCCTCCCTTCACTCCTCACATTAAAAATTGGCCTTGTGCCTAATTTGCTCGGTGGGGGAGCAAATAAATACCATCTGTTCCGACAGATACTGCAAGCAAAGACCATATGTGGGGGCGACCCCACATATAAGACCTTGGTCAATGTAGGGGAAACCCTTCATACCAATTGTCACTATCCAGCTCCCCTACTCCCCGGGGAGTTGGTCCCCATTTCCCCTTCACCCCTCACATTAAAAATCGGCCTTGTGCCTAATTTGCTCGGTGGGGGAGCAAATAAATACCATCTGTACTTGGTCAAGGTAGGGATCACCCAACGACCACAGTTACTATCCAGCTCCCATTTCCCACCTCTCGGGAGCAGGATCCCCCTTTCCCTCCCCCCTCCCTCCATCTCCACATTAAAAAACGGCCTTGTGCCTAATTTGCTCAGTGGGGAAGCAAATAAATATATACTTGGTCAAGGTAGGGATCACCCTACGACCACAGTTACTATCCAGCTCCCATTTCCCACCTCTCGGGAGCAGGATCCCCCTTTCCCTCCCCCCTCCCTCCATCTCCACATTAAAAACGGCCTTGTGCCTAATTTGCTCAGTGGGGAAGCAAATAAATACAACAACAAACCCCAAGAATTTAATATACGCCAGGTTTCTATTGTCATTAAACATGGAGAACAACATTTCAGGTGTGTGTGGAATGAAATTTAAAAATACGAAACTGTTGGCTGCGAATAATATATCACACCAATAGACAGCGTTACTTTTTTATTTTTTATTTTTAGTATTAATAAAAATTAAATAGATAAATAAAATAAAATTCTAAAACTGAAAAGATTCCAAAAAGCATATAATTTTTGTAAATAAATGTATAAATGCATTATATGGGGCATATGATTTATAAATACGAAACTTTAGGCTGCGAATAGTATATCTAACCGTAAGCCAATGTTACATGTATATATTTTTAACCAACAAAAATAATTAAAACATTAAATGAACACATGTATCTTATAAATTCAAATAAAAAAAGCTTAAAATAAAAATAAAAAACTTTGGTACTTGTGCATCCCTTGAACCGTTCGCTCGGCTTTCTCCGGAGTATAACGTTACCAGTCGGAAATTGCCGAGCGTTGCCGATAAAAATATAACAAAAAAGAAAATCGTAAAATTTTAAATGTGGAAAACAAAAAAGAAAAAAAAACAACTTTTTTTTTTTTAATTTTATTAACTGCTAAAAATAATTTTTAAGCATTTTTTTTTTGCCTAATAAATAATTTTAAGCAAATATTAAAGCAAATATTTTTTATTTTGTAAAGTATTTTTACTTTTATTTTTTTAAAAAGGAAAATTAAAACAAACTTTTGCGCTTCTACAGAATTGGGACGAAATTTTGTAGTTGGTAAATGGAATTTCCAGATTAGAAACAATGGTTTCTACTGCTTTTTTGTCAATTCTAATAAGTTACAATGGTAGTTTCCAAATTAGGCAATTGAAATTACCTGACACCAATAATTTGTGAATTATAAAAAAAACTTTAATCGTTTAGCAGTTTTGATTGGGGCTCGACATGTATTGCAGAATGGTTCAAACTATTTTGACAACGAATGGAACTTTATTTCACCATCAAAGCAACAAAACACAAGGATAAAGTCCCTCTAATTCTTCTCGCGACCAGTGAAGAAGGTTTACGCCGGTATAACAGTTGGTCGATGTTGGATGATGATCGCAAGGATCCACAAATGATATTCGCTGCATCTTTGGAGCAGCTAGAACCCGCAACAAATCACTGCGTTTGTAGACTGGAACTCGGAAACTACCAGCAGAAACTAAATGAAACAACAGACATCTTCATCGTAGGGAAATGCGTGACTTACCGAACTAGCACATGTGCATAATTCAACGGGTCGGTCATGGAATGAAATGAATGAAGAAGAAAGAAATAAAAATGGCTGCTTTATCTCTTTATATGCCTGTAATGTTACCACCTGATATGCAAATGAGATGCTCCTGGTTGGAGATAAAAGAGGGTTGATTTTTTTAGAGGCCACGTTCATTTTCAAGTTGGATTTCGAAGAAATAAGTTGAATTAGCAGAAGTGCGTTTGGAGTTGAGAGAAGGTGCGTTACATATACAGAAGTTGGAAGTTTGAACAATAGTGTCAAACTTACCCAGGAAATTATTGGTGTGAAGGGCAGGAGAAATAACACTCAAGTTAATAAATTATATTCATCAACAGATGTCGACTGTTGGCAAAGAAATATGATTTCAGTGCCGACGAATTAAACGAACGCCTCGTCGAGTTACTAATTGGCAGCACACCCATACCTGAACTGCAAAAGGAACTGTTAAACAAACCGAAGGGTTACAGAATCGAGAAAGCTGTTAGATTAGCCCATTCCCATGAGGCTTCAGCAGTTTATGTCAACCAGCTCAACCAGTTACAGGGATCACCACAGATAGACACAATAAACCGTGGTACACACCAATGGCAAGGGATTGACCGAAAACACGGATAAACTTGCAAAAATTGCAGACGCAGTCACCATTTTGGCAAAGAACACTGCCCTGCCAAAAATGACATATGCCACACATGTGGTAAAACAAGCCACTTGGCTACAGTTTGCATCTCAGGGAAGCACAAAACTAAGAGACAACAAGGAAGGCCCTAGCATAACAGTCATAACCAATAATGGGAGTTTGGCAAGAAAATAAACAATGTCGCCAACCACGACAACCAAGCCATGACTGACATAGAATGGAGAACCTCACCTTTAGCTCCATCACAACTAACAGCGGAAAATCAGCAAACATGAAAGATCCTCGAAATGAAGCATTTGTTGATCTAAGCATCAAGCTGAAGGACCACCCAGGCACTCGTACCTTCAACCTGAAAGTAGATACAGGAGCACAAGCAAATACATTGCCTATCCGCATATTCCGCAACATGTACCCTAGCAGTATAGACGAAGCTAGAAACCTAATGCCCGGATCACTCACCTCAACACAATGTCTGTTAACAGCCTCCAACAATACCAGGATAAACTGTTATGGCACCACAACAATTAGGTGCAAGTATAAAAACTCCCCATGGCTGGATACCCAATTCTATGTGGTTGATGTACCAGGAGCAGCCATATTGGGCATGCCAACATCAGTAGCTCTTAGGGTAGTGACAATGAACTGTGCCATCTCAGCATAATACTAACTCATCAATAGTGTAACTGATCTAATGGATCTCTACCCTGACAGATTCAACCGTATTGATGAATTTCGGAACATTCACAAGCTTGTTGTCAACCCCAATGTACCATGCCACATAGATCCACTGAGAAGAACACCTATAACCATGCACAGAAAAATCGAATCAGAACTCGACAAGATGGAATCGCAAGGAGTCATTTGCCACATCAATGGACCCACAAACTGAGTAAGCTCTCTCACTTATGTCACCAAACGTGACAACACAATTAGGGTTTGCTTAGACCCACGAGCGCTAAACAAAGCTCTCATACGGCCATACCACCAAATTCCAACTGTCGAGGAGCTCAACCACTAATTAGCAGGAGAAAAATTTGTCTCAAAGTTGGATGCTAAGTCTGGGTACTGTTCTATAAAGCTCGACCTAATAATAAATAATAATAAACATGTTAAATTGAATAAAAACACGAAAAATATATCCAGTTAGGTAGAAAAGTAACTTATCTTGCCTTTGATAACATTTATTTGTTATATATTTGTTTTTTGACAACTTTTTCGAATCTATGTGTACAGTAATACAAACCCCAGGAATTTAATATACGCCAGGTTTCTATTGTCATTAAACATGGAGTGTTGGCTGCGAATAATATATCACACCAATAGACAGCGTTACTTTTTTATTTTTTTATTTTTAGTATTAATAAAAATTAAATAGATAAATAAAATAAAATTCTAAAACTGAAAAGATTCCAAAAAGCATATAATTTTTGTAAATAAATGTATAAATGCATTATATGGGGCATATGATTTATAAATACGAAACTTTAGGCTGCGAATAGTATATCTAACCGTAAGCCAATGTTACATGTATATATTTTTAACCAACAAAAATAATTAAAACATTAAATGAACACATTTATCTTATAAATTCAAATAAAAAAAGCTTAAAATAAAAATAAAAAAACTTTGGTACTCGTGCATCCCTTGAACTGTTCGCTCGGCTTTCTCCGAAGGATAACGTTACCAGTCGGAAATTGCCGAGCGTTGCCGATAAAAATATAACAAAAAAGAAAATCGTAAAATTTTAAATGTGGAAAACAAAAAAGAAAAAAAAAACTTTTTTTTTTTTTAATTTTATTAACTGCTAAAAATAATTTTTAAGCATTTTTTTTTTTTTGCCTAATAAATAATTTTAAGCAAATATTAAAGCAAATATTTTTTATTTAGTAAAGTATTTCTACTTTTATTTTTTTAAAAAGGAAAATTTAAACAAACTTTTGCGCGTCTACAGAATTGGGACGAAATTTTGTAGTTGGTAAATGGAATTTCCAGATTAGAAACAATGGTTTCTACTGCTTTTTTGTCAATTCTAATAAGTTACAATGGTAGTTTCCAAATTAGGCAATTGAAATTACCTGACACCAATAATTTGTGAATTATAAAAAAACTTTAATCGTTTAGCAGTTTTGATTGGGGCTCGACATGTATTGCAGAATGGTTCAAACTATTTTGACAACGAATGGAACTTTATTTCCCCATCAAAGCAACAAAACACAAGGATAAAGTCCCTCTAATTCTTCTCACGACCAGTGAAGAAGGTTTACGCCTGTATAACAGTTGGTCGATGTTGGATGATGATCGCAAGGATCCACAAATGATATTCGCTGCATCTTTGGAGCAGCTAGAACTGGCAACAAATCACTGCGTTTGTAGACTGGAACTCGGAAACTACCAGCAGAAACTAAATGAAACAACAGACATCTTCATCGTAGGGAAATGCGTGACTTACCGAACTAGCACATGTGCATAATTCAACGGGTCGGTCATGGAATGAAATGAATGAAGAAGAAAGAAATAAAAATGGCTGCTTTATCTCTTTATATGCCTGTAATGTTACCACCTGATATGCAAATGAGATGCTCCTGGTTGGAGATAAAAGAGATTTTTTTAGAGGGCACGTTCATTTTGTTCAAGTTGGATTTCGAAGAAATAAGTCGAATTAGCGTGCGTTTGGAGTTGAGAGAAGGTGCGTTACGTATACAGAAGTTGGAAGTTTGAACAACAGTGTCAAACTTACCCAGGAAATTATTGGTGTGAAGGGCAGGAGAAATAACACTCAAGTTAATGAATTATATTCATCAACAGATGTCGACTGTTGGCAAAGAAATGTGATCTCAGTGCCGACGAATTAAACGAACGCCTCGTCGAGTTACTAATTGGCAGCACACCCATACCTGAACTGCAAAAGGAACTGTTAAACAAACCAAAGGGTTACAGAATCGAGGAAGCTGTTATATTATCCCATTCCCATGAGGCTTCAGCAGTTTATGTCAACCAGCTCAACCAGTTACAGGGATCACCACAGATAGACACAATAAACATTGGTACGCACCAATGGCAAGGGACTGACTGAAACCTGCAAAAATTGCAGACGCAGTCACCGTTTTGGCAAAGAACACTGCCCTGCCAAAAATGATATATGCCACACATGTGGTAAAACAGGTCACTGGGCTACAGTTTGCATCTCAGGGAAGCACAAAACCGAGAGACAACAAGGAAGGCCCTGGCATAACAGTCATAACCAACAACGGGAGTTTGGCAAGAAAATAAACACAATGACCAAGCCATGACTGACATAGGCACGGCAATGGAGAACCTCACCTTTAGCTCCATCACAACTAACAGCGGAAAGTCAACAAACATGAAAGATCTTTGAAATGAGGCATTTGTTGATCTAAGCATCAAGCTAAAGGACCACCCAGGCACTCATACCTTCAACCTGAAAGTAGATACAGGGGCACAAGCAAACACATTGCCTATCCACATATTTCACAACATGTACCCTAGCAGTATAGACAAAGCTGGAAACCTAACGCCCGGATCACTCACCTCAACACAATGTATGTTAACAGCCTACAACAATACCAGGATAAACTGTTATGGCACCACAACTTTTAGGTGCAAGTATAAAAACTCCCCATGGCTGGATACCCAATTCTATGTGGTTGATGTACCAGGAGCAGCCATATTGGGCATGCCAACATCAGTAGCTCTTAGGGTAGTGACAATGAACTGTGCCATCTCAGCATAATACTAACTCATCAATAGTGTAGCTGATCTAATGGATCTCTACCCTGACAGATTCAACCGTATTGATGAATTTCGGAACATTCACAAGCTTGTTGTCAACCCCAATGTACCATGCCACATAGATCCACTGAGAAGAACACCTATAACCATGCACAGAAAAATCGAATCAGAACTCGACAAGATGGAATCGCAAGGAGTCATTTGCCACATCAATGGACCCACAAACTGAGTAAGCTCTCTCACTTATGTCACCAAACGTGACAACACAATTAGGGTTTGCTTAGACCCACGAGCGCTAAACAAAGCTCTCATACGGCCATACCACCAAATTCCGACTGTCGAGGAGCTCAACCACTAATTAGCAGGAGAAAAATTTGTCTCAAAGTTGGATGCTAAGTCTGGGTACTGTTCTATAAAGCTCGACCCTGAAAGCTAGCCGCTAACAACTTTCCAAACGCCATTTGGAAGATATTGTTTTGAACAAATGCCATTCAGTTTGTGTGTCAGTCAGGACATCTACCAACTCGAGATGGACAGAATACTCGAGAAATGCACTGGTGCTTGTGGTATAGCTGACGATATCGCCATATATGGGTCAACAGAACAGGAACATGACGAAAACCTAAGACGTTTCTTGGAGGTCACTACCAAAGAAGGCCTTACCTTGAACTTGGAGAAGTGCAAGACCAAACGCAGAGAAATATCCTTCTTTAAAAACCTGTACACACACACCGGACTACAACCAGACACAGCAAAGGTATGTGACCTACAGAAAATGCCTGAACCACATAACAAGATGGAACTACAACAATTCTTGGGTATGATGACATACCTGTCTCGTTTTGTCAAGGACTTCAGTTCCAAGACAGCAGTGTTGCGTGACCTATTACGCAAGGACTCTGTTTTCCAGTGGGAACCACACCATCAGGAAGCTTTCAAAAAGATAAAAAATGAAGTATCTGAAACATCCCTGCTCCACTATTTTGACCCTAAAAACCGATATACATGCACTGTGATGCGAGTTTACATGGAATCGGTGCAGCTCTGCTACAACCAGATGAGGAGGGCAATCTATCGCCTGTCGCATATGCTAGCAAGAGCCTCACACAGACAGAACAGAGATATGCATGCATCGAACGTATTTGGCACACAGAGGTTCCACACATACCTCTGTCACTGACCACAAACCCCTCACTATGATCATCGACAAACTGCTCACCTCTGCAAATAATGTTAATAATTCCCCAAGGATGCAACTTCAGGCTCGCATATAACAACGGATCTGGCAACATCTTGGCCGACGGACTATCGCGCATACCACCACCTTGTAATGCAGATCCTATCGAACTTGATGTCCAGGTTGATACAGTTCGTTTTTCTACTGATTGCATCAAACAGCTGAGACATTGTACGACAGCGGATCCTCTGCTTAACCAGCTGAGAGAGACCATCATCACGGGATGGCCAGAGACAATCAAGCAGCTGCCCACTGACATTAGAGTGTTCTGGGGCCTAAGAGATCTGAATTGATGATGGTCTTATCCTCAAATGACAACAAATTGTCATCCCCTAGACAATTCAAGAAGACATATTAGAACAACTACATGCTGCTCATTTAGGACAAGAAAACACAAAACTCCTTGCCAAAGACACTGTTCATTGGGTAAACATAAACAAAGACATTGAACAGTTTACAAAGTCATGCAGTATCTGTCAACAGCATCAGCCCTCCCAAATGCAAGAGCCGATAATGCAACATGACATCCCAACAAAGCCATGGAACGTAATTGGCACAGATCTGTTTGATCTCCATGGAAGTCAATGGTTGATCATAGCTCACTATTACTAAAAGTATCCAATAGTCAAACGCCTACCTGATCACTCACCAAGCAGTGTCATAGTGAACATTACACGCCAAATCTTCTCAGAGTTTGGCATACCATCAAAGATGGTTAGCGATAATGGACCACACTTTTCAAGTCATCTTTACCATGAATTTGCCAAAGAATGGGGTTTCCATCATGAGACCACAACACCTCAGAGACCACAAGGGAATGGCTTCATAGAACGTTAAATAATGACTATCAAGACCATTCTCAAGAAAGCCAAACAGTCGGGAACAACTCCTGAGATCGCACTGCTGCACTGGTGCTGCACCCCAATTTCAAGTGTCATAAAGCCCTGCACAACTACTCATGGGTAGACGAATCCAATCTCCACTGCTCACCAAAATCAGAAACGACAACCATGATCAGGATCAGATATACAGCGCATTCCAGCAATGTCAGCAGAACCAAAAGAGGTATTTTGACTGACATGCACTCAAGGAAGATCTACCACCCCTATACCATGGCCAACGGGTAAGAGTACAGAATCCTGTGTCTGGAAGCTGGGACTGGAGTATCCCAGACAGATGGTCACCACTCCTATCTCCTGGAGAATGTCAATGGGCATGTGCTGCGAAGAAACCGACAACACGAAGTATTCCAGTAATGCTTACCCCACAAATGTCGCAAGACCTCCCCAAACATTCCACAAAAATGTGCGACGTCTTTGGATCCACTTTGTGTGTGCAGCCCCAAACATATCAAATGACACTCAAAAACGTACCCGTAGTGGTAGGGTGGTACAACCACCATCAAAAATGAACATGATGAGCAAACGCTCATAACCTCCCAGCAAGCATCTCATGGGGCAGAATAATCTCCTGCTTTGCTGTAGCTGTTCAGGAAGTCTACCCTGAACCAGCTTTTCCATTTTCTTTGTTTCGCTTTACATACCTAAGTCATCTTTGTTTTCAGAGAAAGGGAGATGTAATGATATCGCTGCTCTTTCGTTTCATTAACTTCATCGTTGTTGTTGTTGTTGTTGTTTTTTTTTTATTACTGCAAAACTGACAAAAAAGAAATATAGGAGACACGTAAGTATAAGTGGGGTAAATATGCACTTCAGGTGCGTAAATTATTTGACCATAAAAAGCTTTTGGGGTTTGTTGTCAAAAAAACAAAACAAATATATAACAAATAAATGTTACCAAAGGCAAGATAAGTTACTCTTCTACCTAACTGGATACTTTTTATCTTGCCTTTGATAACATTTATTTGTTTTTTTACTTTTTCGAATCTATGTGTACAGTAATACAAACCCAAAAAGTGTTTTTCTCAACGTCTGAATAGAGGCCGTTCTTGTGAATATTTTCAAACGATATATTCGAGAAAAATAATAATAACCTAAATTAAGTGAGCACAGGATAAATGAATAATTGAAACATTTAAAAATAGAGATACAAAAATAGGCAGATATAAAATATTCTTAACAAACAGAAAACGGAAAAAACCTCTGAAGGAAGAAATGTAGGTGATTTTATTATCGCAAAGTTTTCTTTAAAATGGAAATGGATTCCATATTGTTCATTAAAAAAGTGTTTTTCTCAATGTCTGAAAAGAGGCCGTTCTTGTGAATATTTGCAAACGATATAAGGTTTGAAATTGTCCGAATGGTCGCGAAACATTTGTAACGAACAATGAAAATGCATTAATTATTGCTATCAATCCAACTTTTCTTATCTTGTTTTTGAGAAAATAATATATGAATGCTCGATTACAAAAACTGGTAATTTTGAAGCTTACAAATTAAGTCATCTGGGTAAAATCCCTTCAAAGCGTATTGAGGTTCTATGAGAAAATAAAGCTGTGTACGCATTACAAATGTTTCTTTTCTGTTTCTTATGTTATACATTAGTACATTAGGGGTCATTTCGAGTTAAAAGTTTATTTACTGCACCCATCTGCATGATTAAAATGTGTATGATGTAAATAACTAATGAAAAATATGATAAAAAAGTCAGATCGAGCGTACCGGAAAACGAAATGCGACTAAATTGACAACTCGGAAATTCTAAAAGAAACAATTTAAACAAATTTTATTTTCTACTTATGTAGAATAAATGCAACAACAACAGCAACAACAAAAGAAAACATAAAAAATAATTATAATTAATTAATTTTTTCAAATGTTTTTTTTTTAATTAATTTTTTTCAAATGTTTTTTTAAAAAAATTTTTTCCAATTTTTTCTTTTTTAGAATTAATGCACGCGATGCAGCAAAAGAAACAATTTAAACAAATTTTATAGGAATTTCGCTGACCCAAACGACGCCACAATAAACACCCAATTAATTGAAAACACTTGGATGCGGGCGAAACGTAAACTGCGCCGTCAATACGGAACTTCGGAGAATCTGTTTAGTTCCTATCTTGATGAATTTATGTGGAGAGAGCGAGTGGGAGCAAATAAATTCGACAAAATCTTTTATTTTCATAAGTTTTGGTTTCGGTTTCGATTCAAGCTGATACACCCAAATCATATGGATATATTTTTTTTAGTTTTGAAATCGCAACTTTATAAAATAAAAAAATCGATAGAACATTAATTCTATAATAATATATACAAAATCTGCAAGAATTAAAATGTCATCTTATGACCGGGCTATGCCAGGCGTCCCTGCTAGCTTAGATAAATACTTTTGCAGGTTTAACAAAAAAGCTACAATAATATCAGAGTGTCTCCATTTACACTGAACATTTACAGAATGCCAACATCAATATATGACATATGAATGAGTCCCCTGTGGAATTTTCACAGGTCCTGCTAGTTATTATTATTGGTGTTACTATTTCCTGCTAGTTAATTTCTATCTTATCGTTTTTCATAATTTTTGGATATGTTCATTACTGTGACATAACAAGTAAATATTGATTTTTTACTTGAAGTTCAATATTTTGAATTTCGAATTTCGCCTTTATTGTTGCACTAGCGAGGGGTACCTGGCGTTGCCCGGGTGTTTGTAGGTGTGTGTGAAAAAAACCCGAAGAAAAACAGGTGCCCGTGAAAAAAAAAAAAACGAAGTCTTGACAACGCGAAGATGGAAATAGTAAAGTGTGAAAAAAAAAACAGGTGCGCGTTTTTGATTGACGTGACGGCGATAGCATTTTGTGCGGGACAGTTTTTAATGAGGTCAATAAATCAGTTTGTTTGTTTTTAAAAACTCGCTCCCTGTTTATTAGGGAGAGCGTCACGTCTCGAAATGAAAGCTACCGTCTGATATGACGAAGTCGACATCGACCAAAGAGACGACTGGCTTTCGGCCAGTAATTAGAGTCAAGTTTCACTTTTTGTTTATACCGAAAACCGAATGTAACGCGTGCCGATGCGGGAAATGTGGAATAATTAACGTTTGAAAGTCAATAAAATTTAATAGACAGGCGAGCTTCATGGTTAAGTGTGAGATATTACAATTTATAGATGATATAAAAAGTTTTAAGAAGTTGTGAAGCGAACGAGCGCTTCTCTGAAAGAAGCCTTTTGTGGACAACGAGGAAAAGCGTACATACATACATACATACATTTTCGCTTTTATATATATAGATGAAGGGTTTTGGCCTCCTATTTATTACTTATTTATTTGTTTGTTTACTTTACGTATCATTTTCTTTTTACTGTTTCTTTCACTTCTAAGGTACTTTTAAGTGTCTGTGTGTTCTTATCAATGTTTTTACTTATGTGTGTGTGTGTGTGTGTGTGTGTGTGTGTGTTCTATCCTTACACCATTCTTTTGCCTTGGAAGATCTCGACATGTACGTGCAATAACATAATCGTACATACCTGCTTGCCTTGTCCAGCGGAGAATTTTGTGAAAACTATTGAATAATTCCACCCGCTATCTTTCGAAGCTTATAACTCCTCGAAAAATGTAATTCAAGCCCTAATTTTTTTTTTTTCAATTAAAGGAGCAAGGACCAAGGTTTCATTAAAAAAAAAAAAAAAAAACAACAACGTGTTTTTTAAAAAAAAAAAAAAGGTTTTAAACTTCGGACTTTACAGGTAAATTTCTAAAAACACTACTTTTTTGTTTTAAATTTGAATATATTATTTATTGATCTTTTATCTTCAATTTGTGATATATAAAACTTTGGTGAGTAAATTAATTATTTACTTTTTAATAGACATTTGAAAATGGGGAGGGCGTGAATTTAAAAAAAAACGTTTGTCTAAAATATTATATTCGGTGTATTGGAAAGAGCATAAAATTTCACATAGACCCTGAAAATATCATAAAAATAGAATCAATAGAAAAATTTTGATAGATTTTTAAGTTTAAAAATTGAAAAATACTGAACTCGTAACATTCAATCAATTTCATTACTATTTTTTTAAAAATATTTCTATTACTTTTTATACAACTTTAATAGTTTATTTTTGGAAGTATAATCCATAAAGAAAATAAACAACCCACCTTTAAAAAAGAAATTACGAGTTTTTATATTTTATTTGCAGTTTCGTGTTAGGGGTGTCAAAAATTCCTACAAAAATTCTGATACACCTAATGCTGGTCTGCCATCTCGTGGGGAGTGGTCACTGCTGCAGACAGACGCATTAATGAACACAGGATGGATTTGAAGCTTCAGTTGCTTTTATTAAAGGCAAGCCTATATCTGGACCCTGGTTGTCGGAGGAGAGACCCTAATCTCTCGTCTGCTACATCTGCAGGCCAAAACTAACTCTCACATGTCGTCGTCCACCGGAAGCCTACGACCACAATTCAGTGTCACCTCTAATTTCCGGTGCATCTAACCTAGGTCATTAAAGGTGACTGAGTTTGATTGGTGTCAAATCTAACCTTCTCTGACCCTGCTAAATCACCGATGGGAAATTAAAATGCTTATATTGTTACATGATAAGGGCTGTCCTCTTTTCATGTAATTATAAAAAAAAAGAGAGATTTAGTTAAAATGAAAATGAAATAGAATAGACGAAATTCGAACCTCGTAATTTAGGTTTAGAAATAGATTACAATAGAGAATTAGTAAATTGAATGTAAAACAAACCATTGTTAAGCTTAGAGATAAAATAGTTTTAAGAAAAGAATGTGCATTGTCAATTCTGTTATGAAAATTCAATTGAAAGAATGCAACTACAAGATAATTTAATAAACATGTTTTTAACATATTGGAAATATAGGTTACTGGGAATATAGGTTAAAATTCCTTTTGTAAACAAAGGAAAAGTTTTGGACACGCATTTCCAGAACACGTGAAAGAAGACATGTTTTAACATGTTTATGACGTCATGGAAAATGGGAAGTTCTCGATATAGTTAGAAACTGAGGGAGAGACAGAGAGGGAGTCTGAGGACGACAGACGATAGTCGGCAGTTGGGATTCGAACGTCTAGAAGCGAGACAGTCACTTTTGAAACTTAGAATGTGAAGCTTTGAATTCTTGACTCAGAAAACCACGACCGGTCGTGAGAAGAAATAAACCCATCATGTGTTTTTATAAACGTCGTCTTTGTGTTGTAATTCTACCAAAAGGTAAAGTGAAAATTGTTATATATGTCTTATGTATATCATGTGGTTTAAAATGTCTTTACATACACATCTTACATACACAATATGAACACTAAGACTGTCTCAACACTATCTCCTCACTCAAAGTGCTTCTTCTACACTTCTAAGTATGAACATTTAATATATAACAATCTCTCTTACAACAACATCCCTCAACAACATCACTTGTAATAAGACTCTAAGTCTCTAAGAACCTCTTTTAATAAGAAAATATAACTTCTATTTCTAAAAACTACCTATATAGCATTCAAGCTGGAATTCCCAATACTACATTATAATGAAGAAGCACCTAATACAGATAAATAATAATTCCGAAAGAGTCTAAACTGGCGAGCTGACTGGCTCGCAGAAAGTCTTTTACAATCATAAATTTTGTCCGACATTTTGAATTACGTTTGTCAGGTGACGTAAGCAGCAGAACTTAATTATCTCCCGTCAACTTTTTATAGTGCTTTCGTTTTCTTTTAAAAATTTCCTTTATCATTAATAATTATTTGTTCTACCTCATAGTATTTTTTAAATTTTTTTACAAAGGAATCACCACTTATCAAGGTCCAGAGGCCACTCGAGGGTTAAAGAGTATACATTGGTCAAAAGGACAATATCATAGTAATCGTTAGAAGTGTAAATTTGGTAAATTGGATTACTTAAGCGGAACGGCTCATCAAGAACTTGTTTACATTGGACTTGAAAACGGCCATATTTTAGTCAGCTAGAAAGCAGGTAAATGGAAAAGAGTTCCACAGGTGTGCAGTTCTTTGAGAGAAACTTTGTTCATGGAATTCCCGTTTTAGGTTTAGACACAGATAAAGGTGTGGGGAAATTATTGATTGTATTTACAACCAAACGAGTGTTTCTCATGAATGTTTGGCGAGGGGGGAACTATAGATTGGAGCTCAGACGAGCATTTGCCATGAAAATAACGATAAAGCAGAGACAGACTTGCAACATCTCTTCTGTGAGAAAGACGTTGCAGGGAAGAGAAAAGGGCATCCCCCACTAGGCTACCTATGAAGTCTATTCTGAACTCTGTCTTCCTAGTAACTCCTGCCCAGATGTAACAGCAATACTCCATCCTTGAACGTACTTGGCTTCTATATAGGTAGAGAATTGCATCAGCAGTGAGATATCTACTGGATCGATAGAAGGATTCCACCATTTTTCCAGTGACCTTGGCAACGGATTTGATGTACGTGTTCCATTTCAAATCATGAGTAAAGGTCAAGCCCAGAAGCTTGCCAAACATGAGGCCTCCCAAAGAAAAGAGCCATTCATTTCAGTTGATGCCAGATGGGGATCAGAACGTTGATGATGTAAAGATAGAAGCTTGGTTTTAGATGCATTAAAAGTAACCAGCTACCTCTTCCCCCCATTGTACCACGTGCTCAAGATCAGAGGATAGAGAATCAGAGAGAAGTTGGTCATTTACGACCTTGATATGCTGCCATGAATGGTAGTGTCGTCAGCAAAAATTTTGTAATTTTTGGATATGATACTATCTGAGACCTGACAATTATGTAGGTATCATTTTTGTTTCAGTTGAGCTTCAATATTTTTTTATAATATAGAAGCGGCAGTAGAAAAAAGTTTTTGAAAACAAATACTGAAAATTGAGTTTTGCTAAATAAATTGAATAGCAACAGGGGACTCACTCATATGTATTGATGTTGACATTCTGTAGATGTTCAGTGTAAATGGAGACACTCTAATATTATTGTAGCTTTTTTTGTTAAAACTGCAAAGTATTTAAGCTAGCACGAACGCCCGGTAAAGTCCGGTCGTAAAGTACGCTTAAATATGATATTCTAATTCTTGCAGATTTCATATATATTATTATAGAGTTAATGCTTTATTGATTTTTATACGTTATGAAGTTGGGATATCAAACATGAAATAAATCCATTGGACTTGGGTGCATTAGCTTGACTCGTAACCGATATAAAAACTTAATTATGAAGAAAAATATTATGTGCATATATATATATATATATATATATATATATATATATAACCTTTATGTATATATTATAACTTATATGTATATATGTAACTTATATGTATATGCATATATATATAACTTATATATATATACATATATATATATACATATATACCTATATATTATATATATACATATATATATACATATATCTTATATATATACATATATCTTATATATATACATATATATATATAACTTATATATATATAACTTATATATATAACTTAGATATATATATAACATAGATATATATATATATTAGATATACATATAACTTATATATATATAACTTATATATATAACTTAGATATATATATAACATAGATATATATATATATTAGATATACATATAACTTATATATATATAACTTATATATATAGCTTATATATATAACTTAGATATATATATAAGTTATATATATATAACTTAGATATATATATAACTTATATATATAACTTATATATAACATATATATAACTTATGTATATAACTTATATATAACATATATATAACTTATGTATATAACTTATATATATATATATAAGTTATATATATATCTTATATATATATATATATCTTATATATAAAACTTATATATAACACATATATATAACTTACATATATAACATATATATAATTTACATATACATAACTTACATATATATAACATATATATATATAACTTATATATATAACTTATATATATAACTTATATATATATATAACTTATATATATATAACTTATATATAACATATATATATAACTTATATATACAACTTATATATATAAGTTATATATATGTTTTATATAACATATATATATATAAGTTATATATATAATTTATATATATATATGTTATATATATAAGTTATATATATAACTTATATATATAACTTATATATATAACTTATATATATATAACTTATATATATATCTTATATATATATCTTATATATATATCTTATATACATATCTTATATATATATATATCTTATATATATATCTTATATATATATCTTATATATATATATATCTTATATATATATATATCTTATATATATATAACTTATATATATATATCTTATATATATATATATCTTATATATATATAACTTATATATATATATCTTATATATATATATATCTTATATATATATATCTTATATATATATATATATATCTTATATATATATAACTTATATATATATATCTTATATATATATATATCTTATATATATATATATCTTATATATATATAACTTACATATATATATATCTTATATATATATAACTTACATATATATAACTTATATATATATCTTATATATATAAAACTTATATATATATATCTTATATATATAACTTATGTATATAACTTATACATATAAGTTATATATATAACTTATATATATATAACTTATATATATATAACTTATATATATATATAACTTATATATATATAACCTATATATATAACTTATATATATATATAACTTATATATATATATATAACTTACATATATATATAACTTATATATATAACTTATATATATATAATTTATATATATAGCATATATATATAACATATATAACTTATAAATATATATAACTTATAAATATATATAACTTATAAATATATATAACTTATAAATATATATAACTTATAAATATATAAGTTATAAATACATAACTTATAAATACATAACTTATATATATATAACTTATAAATATATAACTTATATATATATAACTTATAAATATATAACTTATAAATATATAACTTATAAATATATAACTTATAAATATATAACTTATAAATATATAACTTATAAATATATAACTTATATATATATAACTCATATATATATATAACTTATATATATAACTTATATATATATAACTTATATATATAACTTATATATAGGACTTATATATATATATAACTTATATATATAACTTATATATATGACTTATATATATATATAACTTATATATATATAACATATATATATATAACATATATATATAACTTATATATATATATAACTTATATATGTATATATACACATATATAACTTATATATATATATATAACTTATATATATATATCACTTATATATACCTAATAAATTTAATTGTAATTCTTATTTTATTATAAGCTCCCGCCTTTTTATTTACACACACACATACATCTACTGTTTTATATATAAAAATAAAAATATGTTTTAAAAACAAACAAATAAAAGTAAATTTTTAAAGGTAGTTTACATAGAATGTCTTTATTTGAAATTCATAATAAAAATATATTTCTTTGTTTAATTTTACTTTAATCAAAGTTCTCAGAAAATATAAAAGCGAAAATGGGCGTGTGTGTGTGTATGTATGTATGTATGTAGGTTCACTTGTTGTGTATGTCTGCAAAAAGATTTTTTTTTTTTGGCCTTCTCGCTCGGCTCACTCCTCCTTAAAACTTTTTATATCACGTCTAAATCGTTGTGGAATATTGCTAGGGTCCGTGAGGGGGGTCCTTGGCTTTTTCGAGGATTCGCATTGCTTCACCCATAGTAGTGATTCATAATTCCTTTAACAGGGATCTGTCCATCATGTGTAGGTGATCTGTGGTGAGTCTTTCCCTGGCAAATGTGATGGCATAGATTTTGGCAGACTCAGCTGTAATTCCAGCTTTGAGAAAGAAGTCTTCCCAATCCTCAGGTTCCATTGTTCGTAGCGCCATGTAGAATATTGCTAGGGTGAGCCAACTAATCCAATGAAGATGTTGTGCTGAATGGATACGATAATTGGCAGAGTGTAGTTCCTGGCAGAAGTCTAGAACAGTAAAAAAAACCCTGAATGCCAGAGCAGCTGACATTTGTAGAGTGGCACCTGCCCCTCCTGGCATGTTTAGCCAATCAGGCGCCTCAAAATAGAACAATCCACCATCCCTGACTAATTGTAGGCTGGTCCAATGGCAATTAGCATACCACTAATTGCTACTGAATAAATATGTTGAAATTAGTTAAATGGTCCATAATGGTGGAGAGGGAAGGTAAGTGCATTCTTGATTCTTCAATCGTAATATCTACGACTTAAGAATGGGGGTCGTGGCTATCTTTAATTTGCCCGACTTTTACCAGCTATTTCCGAAATATTTTTCGATTGCCGGGCAGGGAAAAACAGAAAGTGACTTGCAGCGCAAAACTAGGTCAAACATTACTCAACTTAACTTCCTCATACCTGTCAATTTCAATTCATAAACCTTAACTTAACATGCTTATTAATTCCTCTCCCTTCGTTGCTGAGTAGGTTAGGTGTCTGACTTCCCCTTTCGTTTCCACGTTTTCGGGGTTCAAGCCTACCTACCTTCCTACCAAACATCTCCAAACACTCGGCCATGGTTTGATCTAACCCGCCCCAACACACACACCTCCAAATACCTGGGCAACGCCAGGTACCCCCCGCTAGTTTATAATAAAAATATATTTCTTTGTTTAATTTTACTTCGGTCGAACTTCTCAGAAATCAAGGAGCCTCCTACCTGGGGGCTAACACTTGAACTCTATATGAGATACATAGATATTCAAAAGCCAGTGTAAGTTAGCCATATTGGGGTGGTCTTATTTGGGCTGCAAATACAGTAAAACTCCTTTAAGTTGGACTTCTTCTAAACCTGGACTTTCTCTAAACTTGAACTGTCTCGTCATTGAAATTGTATTAGCATATTTGATGCGGAGTTGCAGTAAAACTGTTTACATGGTTTAGTCAGATATTGTGCAGAAATGTTAATATTGGTACTATGTAATTAATGTACATTAGCTATTGATCATTAATTTACACTAACTGTAAACTTTTTTTTTCAGATTGCTATATTTAAAATAGTGTAAAGCAACCCATCACAATGGCTTGCAACTCTAAAAGAGAACAAGTGACACTGATTTTACTCAAATACATCTGGTCTAGAAAAAATTCTTGAAATCAAATGGTTACCGACTAACCATGCTGTTCTCAAATTACTTAATGCAAACGATGTTGAAATGTGGGTGCAACAAGATGAGGAAACTACTGATCAATATCCTGAAGGCAGTAATGGTGATGAAAATAGCGACAGCTCCCGTTCTCCTGACCCTAATGTAAATAACCAAGAACACTCTGATGAAGCAATATCATGGGATGATGCAGAAAAGTCTATGGAGACGCTTATAAAATTTCTAGAAAAAAGTCCTTACTTCAGTGACAACTATGTTTTACAAGCAATGTCACTCCGAAGAGATATAATCATAAAGAAGCTACAGAACAAAGAAATTGTAAATTTTCGTGATCGCTATGGAATACAATGGCAGCGCCCGAGAGCTCAATCGATGAAAATAGAAACTGCAATGAGACTCATTCAATGAATAAAAAAAAAACTGTATTTTACATAAATGTATGATTTCTGTAGATGATAACTTAGGTAATAAATACCTAACAAGTAAGAGCAGATTTAATTTATTTTCAATGTTTTTGTTCCTGGTAATAATGTTTAACAATTCTTACTTGCAATATATCGTAAACTCAACTTAATTGCTATATGATACTTGAAGTATCATATAGCAATCAATTTCATTTACTATTTCTTAATTCTTAGAAAATTAAAGTTAACTGCAGCACATTTTTTTTATCACGAAACTTGAGCAGCATCCTCTAATTTGAATGAAGCGGATGTTCAAGTTATAGGAGTTATACTGTAATATGTGATTTTGAATAGTCAGGGTTTACTTGCAGGGAAAAGTAATTTAATGCCAGGTTGTACAGACAAACACCAGTACAAACGGATCTTAGACACTTGCCGATAGCCTCTAGTAAGCATTCGAGGAGACTATGAACTGGACCGGGTTAGGGTTTTGTTGCAGTGTTAGTTGGAAAAGGTGCACCGTTCCTCGTAAAAGCTGAGATAGATGGTGTATGACAACGATGGACACATCCCACAGGAAAACGGTTTCTGTTATGATTGTTATATTCTTTCTTGGAGGAGCACCAAATTTTATAGATTTTTACAGACTACACAATTTCTCACTTTTTTCGTTTTATTTCTTCCAGACAAAGTTCTCAGAAATCAAAGTGCCCCTAACACTTGAATGAGATATTCAAATGTTCCATTAAAGTTCTAACACCGAGTTGAGAATATGTTTTTTCTTTTTTGCTACTTGACCATTTAAATATGTTAAAGTATATCTTTCTTTTTTATCTCTTGCTTTAACTGGAGACCAGGACAGAATTTATCTAGTCTGGTGGAGTATCCTGATTTGTGCTGCATTGTTTTTTGGAGAAGCACCAAATTTTATAGATTTTCACAGATCACACAATTTCTCACTGTTTTTTGTTTTATTTATCCCAAAGTTCTCAGAAATCACGTGGCCCCTAACACTTGAACTCTGTAACTCTAAGAAACACTGAGTTTAGAATATATTGTTCTTTTCACTAACTGACCATTCAAATATGTTAAAGTATATCTTTTTATCTCTTCATTTAACTGGATTCCAGGACAAGAATTTATCTAGTCTGGTGGAGTATCCAAATTCGTGCAATTACTTGAGGTAACATCACTTGGAGAAGGTGCACCATTCCTCATAAAAGCTAATGTGGGGTAGCCATAGTGAGGAGATCTTATTTGGGCAGCAATACTATGTGATTTTGAATATTTGTTCAGGGTTTACTTCTAGAGAAAGGTATCCTTATGCAAGGTTGTTCTGACAAACCCCCATACAGAGAGACCTAAGATAATCGAGGATAGTGTTTAGTAGGCATCCAAGTTCTCTCCCTTTTTTGTTTCATTTTACTTCAGTTGAGGTTCTCAGAAATCAAGGAGATCTTATTTGGGCAGCGAATACTATGTGATTTTGAATATTTAGTCAGGGTTTAATTCTATGGAAAAAGTATTCTCATGTCAGGTTGTTCTGACAAACCCCTGTACAGAGAGACCTTACACACTCGAGGACAGTGTCTAGTAGGCATTCAAGTTCTCTCCTATCCCCCCAGTGTGAGTTCTCATATGTCTCACTAACCTTGATTTTTCAGAACAAGAATATCCACACACTTGACAAGAATGTTTTTTGTTTTATTTTACTTCAGTTGAAGTTCTCAGAAATCAAGGGCCCACAACCTGGGGCTAACACTTGAACTCTATATGAGATACATAGATATTCGAATGTTCCATTTAAGTTCTTTTATCTCTGAAACACAGAGTTAGTAAAGAAATTGAGAACATAATTTTCCTCTTCCCCAATTGACCATTTTCATATGTTATAGTTTATCTTTCATTTTGGTCTCTTGGTCTTACTGGATTCCAAGACAAGAATTCATCTAGTCTGGTGGAGTATCATGCTATTACTAGAGGTAACATCACTGTACCATAAATAAGTCGGTGTGAGTTAGCAATATTGAGTCGATCTTATTTGGTTCACAAATATTATGTAATTTTGAAGATTTTGTCCGCGTTCAAGTATCGTCATGTCAGATTGTCCTCATATTATCCTGACAAACTCCAGTACAGAGACTTTAGACAGTCGCCCCTAGTCGTCATTCAAGAATTTACCCCAGTGAAAACTTCCACTTGACAGCCTGGGGACACGTCAAGTTTTCGGCTTCCAGACAGCAGAACAACCAAGAACTTCCTTTTTCTTTCGCCTCGGACACAGCATCAAGACGAAGTCAAATATAAAAAATTTATATTATCTTATTTAAGATAGAAAGAAATAATAAATCATATTTTTATTGTTAATGCATATGTGCGTGTGCGTGTGCGTGTGCCGAGTAAACACACGAGCAAAAAACAATGAATCGTCCGTTTATTTTATTGAGGACTTATTATCCTCATCTTTCTTAGTTGTTGTTTCACAACGTTTCGGCCAACTATTCCTCAGGCCTTCGTCAGGTGGTAACCGCAACAGGATAAGAACTCCGAACCTCCTAACTGCATTCTCAGTTGTTGCTGTCTCACCACGTTTTAGCCAACTAATCCTCTGGCCGGCTTTGGGTAGGATTGAAACTGCTATCTTCAGACAATTCTCACCTAGAACTGTAGAAATTCCACATCTCTATCCACTGTGCCACGGGCCCCAAAGGTCGATCACGGTTGGATTTTTTGGTCTTATAAATCCTGTTTTTTTTTTATTTTCTTTCGCCTCGTACACACACCTTCTTAATGCGAAATAAACCTTTTTGTTGTTTTTCTATAAAAAATTGTTTTATTCGTTGTTTTGTTATAAAAAAAAATTTGGAGATTCAACATTCCTATCCCGTCGTGGTTACCCCAAGTAAATAAAGGGTTCCACTCGAAATTCCATCCAAATTCCCGAGTTTGACAGAAATATTCCTGAGTTCGACAAGATACACCTGAGGAAGGTCAGAGGTTACATTGATCGAAACGTTGTAAAAATCACACTCAAGATGAGAACAGTAGTCGGATGAATCCAAATAATATTAATAACGAATCCTCATCTCAAAAATTCAGAAACGTCAGACTCCACTTTATTGATGCCTTACATCTCATGCTGTCAACTTCGAATTGTTTTCAAAGTGGTTGGACCAGAGCATATTGCAGGACACTGTTCCAGTGTAATTTGTGATAGACATCTTCAAGTACTGCCAGTTGTTACTCTTCAGGTTGGAGCTGACAAATTCTGGTGGGATATTTTTATGATGAGTAGCCTCCTCATCAGCAAAAATAGTGTGTGTGTGTGTGGGGGGGGGAGCAGTTAAAGACACCAAAATAGAACTAGCATTTAAGTCGTGAGGCAGATATTCCTTTTCTATCTCCATTATAAAATCTGTTTCAATTCAGTCAGTCTATCTTTTGACATGCTGTTATATTTTGTCTTCTCGTTAGAGATCGTACAATGTAGTTGATTTTGCTTTTCCTTTTGAAGCTGATTTTTAATTCACAATTATGAATCGTTTGATTGCTATGAACTTGTGTTTCTGATTTTTTGAGTCCAATGAATCCAAATAATATGAATAACCAATCCTCATCTCAAAAATTCAGAAACGTCAAAAAAATTTATACGAGATACATAGCTATTCAAATGTTCCATTAAAGTTCTGAATTAGAGGTTGAGAATATGATTTTCGTTTCCCATTTAACCATTTTTCCCATTTGACCATTTCAATGTTTTCTTTCTTTTGGTCTCTTGATTTTACTGGATTCTAGGACAAGAATTCATTTAGTCTGGTGGAGTATCCTGATCCATGCTGGATCTTGGCATAAAAGGTCTGCTGCTAGTACTGATTTCTCATTAAATGACGACGGACACATTTTTGTTATGGTCTGCAGTGTTACTTGGAGAAGGAGAAATCTTATACATCTGGCCTTCCTCATGAGCACCAAATTTTATGAATTTTCACATGTACAAAATCTATCACATTTTTGTTTTATTTCTCCGAAATCAAGGGGCTAACACTTGAACTCTATATGAGATACATAGCTATTCAAATGTTCCATTAAAGTTCCTTTACAAACACTGAATTAGTCAAGAGGTTGAGAATATAATTTTTCCCTTCGCCAATTAACCATTTAAATATGTTATATTATATCTTCTTTTCGTCTCTTCGTTTTACTGGATTCCAGGACAAGAATTTATCTAGTCTGGTGGAGTATCCAGCTTTGCGCTGTTACTTGAGGTAACATCACTTGAAGAAGGTGCACCATTCCTTGTAAAAGCTAATATAGGTTAGCCATAGTGAGGAGATCTTATTTGGGTTGCGAATACTATGTGATTTTGAATATTTGGTCAGGGTTTACTTCTATGGAAAAAGTACCCTCATTCCAGGTTGCTCTGACAAACCCCTTTACATAGAGACCTTAGACACTCGAGGACAGTGTCTAGTAGGCATTCAAGTTCTCTTTCACCAGTGTGTGTTCTTTACATCTGATTTTAATGCCACCTGGTGTTGCCCAATCATAAAATATGTTTATATATATTTTTAATTCATGTAAAATTTATTCATGCAGATTTCGTATTTATCATCTATTGAGAGATGTGGCACCGAGGACTTTGAGGAAAGAAGGAAAGAAAATTAAAATAATTTAGTCTGGTGGAGTATCCAGATTCAAGCTACTCTGTAAAAGAAGTTTTTTTTTTTTTTTATCAAGGCCCGGAAGCCACTCAGGGATAAGGGTTATTGCAAGTACATTACGTTAGTGTGGAGATTTGATGGAGTGTTTACTTAAGGGGGCGGTTCATTAGGAATTTGTTAACATTGGACTGAGAAAATAGAGCACATACTGTCTTCACATCCCTCAGCTAACATCCACATCTGTGGTGACTTCAACGTCCATAACGTGGAATGGCTGACCCATTCAAATAAGACAGGTGATGAGGGGAGGTTTTGTCATGATTTTGCCATTGCTTATGACCTCACTCAGATAGTTCGCGAACCCACCCGTGTGCCCGATACACCCAATCAATATGCAAGCCTCTTAGACCTTTTTCTCTCAACTTCCCCTGAGCTATGTTCAAAAGTGTGTAAAATTCAAGGGAACAAATTTGAGAAATAAGAAAAAGAAGATATTAGAAATTTCTGACTTGACTCTTTAAACTTTCATCTGTTTTTTAAGAAAGTCTTAAAAATAAATTGCTAAGGTAACACAGCCATTGCACTCGAACCGTGTTATTAAATTACATTCCGACCACTCGGATCAGTTTCAGTTCTAGCTGATGACATATTTTTTTTACTTTTGAAATCACATAATAATCACAATTATAATATATACGAAATCATATAATATATACGAAATCATATAATATATACGAAATCCAGACAATTAAAATATCATATTTAAGCGTATGAGTTTATTAAGAAAATTGTTACCTTGAATATTTCCATGTTTCATCGTCGTTTGATTGAAGTTAAAATTTTGCACATTTCATTAAATCAAAAGACATTAGGGTTTCACTGAATTAATATATTAGAAGGCCACCTGGTGTTGCCCGGTTATAAAATATGCTTATATATATTTTATGTAAATTTATTCATGCAGATTTCGTATTTATTATTATAGAGCCAATCCTCTATTGAGAGATGTGGCACTGAGAACTTTGAGGAGAAAAGGAAAGAAAATTAAAATAATCTAGTCTGGTGGAGTATCAACATCACTTGGGGAAAGTGTATTTTTAGTATGCATGATTAGCGCATGCCGTTTCAAACTGGATTCATCAGAAAATTCAATATGACATACTTTGCAAGGAAATGGTCTGTAACCTGCGTGTAATCGCATGTGTGCCGTCAATATTGATTTCTCGTTAAACGACAACGGACACATTCCACAGGAAAACGGTTTATTTGCGTTATGTTCTCGTCGTATGTGGACTTTCAAGTGAGAATTTTTGGAAAATACTGACCCACATTTTTCGCACGAGAACGATTTCTCGTGCAAGCGCATGTGGTTCTTCAGGTGAGAATTCCGCGTGAACACTGATTGACACCTCTCACATGAAAAAGGCTTCTCGCCCGTATGTATACGCATATGAGTCTTCAGATGGGACCCATGCGAGAATGTACTTCCACATGTTCCGCAGGAGAAGGGCCTCTCTCCATTGTGCATACGCATATGACCTTTTAGAACCGATTTATCTGCAAATGCCGCATCGCACTCCCCGCATGCAAACGGTTTCTCCCCACTGTGGGTTCGCATATGGACGGTCAAATGTGATTTACTCGCTGAGGCGTACCCGCACATACCGCATGTATAAGGTTTAATCCCCGCATGTGTTCGCACATGATACGTCAGGCCAGACTGATGTGGAAATCTAGCGCCACATGTTTCGCATGAAAATGGTTTTTCCTTAGTGTGTACCCTCATGTGCGTCTGCAGCGTTCCCTTTGCAGAAAATGCAGCATTGCACACCGTGCAGGCGAATGGTTTCTCTCCACTGTGCATACGCATGTGTGTTTTAAGATTGATTTTCTGTGAAAACGCAGCCGGACACACATCGCACGAAAATGGTTTCAAGTCATAGTGTATCAGCTTATGCCTTGCAAGGTTTGGCTTACGTGAGAATGTGTTTCCACAAATTTCGCAAGTCAAGGATTTGTCTCCTTCTGGAACCTCCGTATTTTCTGCCGTGGGATTTGTCTCTAAATCCATGCTTCAATATTCAACTGCGGCTAATTTTTTTTGCACATAAAATTGTAAATTTTAGTATTCAAATTAAAATTTTACTCATTTCAATAAATCAAAAGACATCAGAGTTTTTATTAAGTGAATTAATATATTAGTAGGCCATCTGGTGTTGCCCACTCATAAAATATGCTTTGATATCTTTTAATTTATGTAGATTTCATATACAGTAGAACCCCGGGATACGGCCCATTCTGGGGGTTGGGAAAACGAAATCGATGCTTGAGGTAGGCACTTCACAAGAATATGGTGTTTCTCCTGTACAAGTGTGAATGTATTTCCACAAATTTCGAAAGTCAAGGATTTGCCTCCTTCAGGAACCTCTGTATTTTCTGCGGTGGGATGTGTCTCTAAATCCATGCTTCAATATTCAACTGTGACTAATTTTTGCACATAAAATTGTAACTTTTAATATTCAATAGGGTCACCTTAGATATGCTTTTCATATTCATAAACTTCAAAAATATGTTTCCTGTCTGAAATGATGTCTCATTTTGCTAGGAAAATGTGTTCAATGCTGTCTTATTTGTGAAATTTTAGGAATGAAATGTTCAGTTTATTAATAAGAAAATTGTTACTTTGAATATTTCCATGTTTCTTGAAGTGAAAATTTTGCTCATTTCAATAAATCAAAAGACATCAGGGTTTTTATTAAGTGAATTAATATATTAGTAGGCCACCTGGTGTTGCCCAGCCATAAAATATGCTTAAATATATTTCAGTTTCGGTTCTAGCTGATGTCACCTTTTTTTTACTTTTGAAACCACGACTATAATATATACGTAATCCAGACAAATCTAAATATCATATTTAAGCGCATTTTGAGATGTTCAGTTTAATAATATGAAAATTGTTACTTTGAATATTTCCATGTTTCTTTGTCATTTGATTGAAGTTAAAATTTTGCTCATTTCAATAAATCAAAAGACATCAGGGTTTTTATTAAAGTGAATTAACAGGGTTTTTATTAGTGTATTAACAGGGTTTTTATTAGTGAATTAGCCCAGCCATAAAATATGCTTTGATATATTTTAATTTATGTAGATTTCGTATACAGTAGAACCCCAGGATATGGCCCGTTCTGGGGTTTGGAAAGTAAAACGAAATAGATACTTGAGGTAGGCACTTTTTTCAAGGTTTTCTTCGCTTAAACTTCACAAGAATATAGTGTTTCTCCTGTACGAGTTTGCATATTATATTTCAACAAGAATTCATCTAGTCTGTACTCATTCTGCAACATGCAGAATGTGTTTATGTTAATGGTTTTAAATCTGGGCGCACTGTAATAATAGTCCAAAAATGGTCATTCAAGCTTTATGTTTTTTGTTTTAAATGTTGTTTTGTAAAGAATGAATATGCTAAAGCATATCTTCCTTGCAGTCTCTTGATATTACTGGATTCCAGGACAAAAATTCATCTGGTATGGTTGAGTATCCAGCTTTGTGTTGCTATTTGAGGTAACATCACTTGGAGAAGGTCTACCACTTATATATATATAAGCGAAAATGTGTGTATGCATATATGTATGTTCACTTTTTGTCTATGTCTGCAAAAGGCTTTTTTTCAAGGGCTTCTTGGAGGTGGGGGGGGGGGTCGCTCCTTCTTAAAACTTTTTATATCACGTCTAAATGATAATATCTACGACTTAACGGGGGTTGCGTGTATATTTAATTTGCCCGACTTTTTACCAGCTCGCCGCATCTTCGAAAAGCGAATGATGGGGCGGCTGGCTTGAAGCGCAAAACCAGGTCAAATATCACGTCACTTCCTCGCACCTGTATATTTCAGTTTATAAACTTTAACTGAACACACTTATCAATTACTCTCCTTCGTGGCCGAGATGATTAGGTAGCTGGCTTGTTTTCCCTTTCGTTTCCACCTTCGCGTCAAGGCTTTGAGGTTCAATCTTACCTTCCTACTAAAACTTTTTTTTTTTTTTACACCTCCAAACACCTGGGCAACACCGGGTACCCCCCGCTAGTTCCTTATAAAAGCCAGTATGAGTAAACCATACCAAGGGGGCATTGCTATTTTGAATATTTAGTCAGGGTTTACTTGTATCGAAAAATATCTTCATGCCAGGTTGTTCTGACAAACCCCTGTCTAGAGAGACCTTAGACATTCGAGTTGAATGTTTGCTTCTAAGTATTTCTGATGATTCTTTTTTATTAAGCCAGTTGTAAAATCTTTTCTCTATTGCATTGTCTTTAATTAAAAATTATTAAAATAAGACAGTGTATGGACTCGTTAAGTTAGTAAAGAGTTAAGGAATATTAATGAAATAGATACTGGCGGTAGGCACTCAAGTTCTCTTTGGTTGAACTTCACAAGAATATAGTGTTTCTCCTGTACAAGTTTGCATATTATATTTCAACAAGAATTCATCTAATCTGTACTCATTCTGCAGCATGTGTTTATGCTGATAGTTTAAATCTGGATTCGTTAAGTTATTTTACGAACTTAATTAATGTTCCATTACATATTGACCACGTAACTGTGTTATGATATATTTTTGGTCTTTTGGTCTTACTGGATTTAAAGAGTCTATCATTCATCTATTTGAGTATCAAGCTTAGTAGAAATGCAGAACTCTTAAGGTTATTTCTTTTGTTACTTTGAATATTTCCGTGTTTCTTTGTCGTTTGAAGTTAAAAACTTGCTCATTTCAATAAACGTGCATCTGAAAATAGAAACAAAGACATCGTATTAACACATAGGGTTTTCATTAACTGAATTAATATATTAGTACTTTGTACAGTGGTAACATCACCAGCTCTGAATCCTAGAGTTTTGCTTTTGCTTTCGATTCTATCTAATGGCACTCAAATATTTTTTTTTATTTTAAAAATCATGACTATATTATATACGAAATCTGGACAAATTAAAATATATTTAAGCGTATTTTATGGTAGGCCAAAGCTGCCCCCCTCCTTGCTAATCTATGTCTGCCTAATGAAGATCAACAAAGACCACACAAATCTAATTTATATAACTTATTATGTCTGTCTGTCTCTCTGCCTCCATATATTTAAACTATCTCTTCCAAAACTAAATTAATATTAGTACTTCGTACAGTGGTAACATCACCCTAATCCTGAATCCTAGAGTTTTGCTTTTGGTTTAGATTCTATCTAATGGCACCAAATATATATATATATATATTTTTTTTTGAATCACGACTATATTACAGGGTGTTCATAAAGTTCGTGTGCACTTTAAAAAATTTATAACTTTGTTTATATTTGCGATAGAAATAATCTGTAGAAAATGTTATAACGTTTCATGTATCTAGCTTAAAACTCGATACATGAAACTTTATAACATTTTTTACAGATTATTTCTATCGCAATTTATTATATTATATAATAGTTATTGAATAATCGCAATTTATTATATTATATAATAGTTATTGAATAATTTTTCACCACAAAATTCGTAAAAATTTTTAGATAAGTAAAAAATATTTTCTTATGTTTTTAAGAATCAATCCCATGGCTTCAATTGAGGAAAAAGTAAACTGTGTCCTTTGGTTGGCTCAATTGAAATCTACTATTGCTGTACAAAGAAAGTTTAGAATTGAATACAATAAAAAAACTCCTCATAGGAACACCATCGTTAAATGGATGAAAAAATTTAAAGAGACAGGCTCTGTCCATGATAAACCATGGTCTGGAAGGCCATGTGTCAGTGACGAAAGTGTTGCTTCCATAAAAGAATCCTTCACTGCAAGTCCAAGAAAGTCTGTAAGATGGGCATCATTGGAGCTCGGGCTGCCAAAGTCTACTGTGCATAAGATTCTGCGGGCAAAACTTCATATGAAAGCTTACAAAATTCAATTACATCAACAGTTGTTAGAAGAGGATTATTATGCACGGCTAACTTTCTGTCACCAGTTCAATGAAAAACTTTGCAATGATGATGCATTTTGAGTAATTTACTGTTTTCTGATGAAGCAACATTTCACATTAGTGGCAAGGTCAACAGGCATAATTGCCAAATTTGGGGAACTGAAAACCCAAATGAAACTGTTGAACATGAAAGGGATTCTCTTAAAGTTAATGTGTGGTGTGCTTTGGGAATAAATCGAATCATATGGCCATATTTTTTTGAAAATTGTGTTATTAACAGTGACAGCTACTTAGATATGTTGCAGAATTACTTTATTTCGCAACTTGAACAATTGAACTTGAAAGATGATACAATGTTTCAACAAGATGGCGCTCCTTGTCACTTTGCTCGGCATGTTAGACAGTTTCTAAATCAGGAATTTCCTAATAGATGGATCGGAAGGGGATGGACCATTTCATTGGCCTCCATGTTCACCAGATTTGACTCCATTAGATTTTTTTATGGGGACATGTGAAAACAATTGTGTATGCAACCAAACATAGTTCATAGGAAGATTTGAAAGCTAGAATAACTAATGTGATTTCAGGCATTACTATGAATCATTTGGCAAATGTTTTTCGTGAACTGCAAAATCGTATTACCCTTTGTATTGCTAATGATGGAGGGCATGTGGAAAGTTAAATAAAATTTCAATAAAAGATTAAAAAATATAGATTTACTTCTTTCAAATCCATTTTACAGATTATTTCTATTGCAAATACAAATAAAGTTATAATCTTTTTAAAGTGCACACTGTATATACGAAATCTGGACAAATTAAAATATGTTTAAGCATATTTTATGGTAGGCCAAAGCTGCCCCACTCCTTGCTAATCTGTCTGCCTAACAAAGATCAACAAAGCCCACACAAATCTAATTTATTATGTCCGTCTGTCTCTATGCCTCCATATATTTAAACTATCTCTTCCAAAACTAAAAGTCACAGAGCAGCACTTGGGCCTTAAATGATTGAATTTTTTATGTAGTTCTTTTATAAGCCTTTATACAATTAAAATAGTTTTTAAGGGGTCAAATAGAGTCAAAATTTTTTTAAAAATCGTTCTTAGTTCAATTTTAATCAGTTCATGTGTGTCACAGTGGTAACATCACCAGCTTTGAACACTACAGTTTTGATTTCAGTTTCGATTCTAGCTGATAGCACCCAAATACTTTGTTTTTCCTTTTGAAATTACGACTATAATAATATATACAAAATCCGGACAAATTAAAATATCATATTTAAGCATATTTTAAGGTTGGCCCAAGTCGCCCTCCCCCCTCTTTGCTAGTCTAATATATAAAAGGCTATATAATAATAAATATTATTAATAATAAATATGATAATAAATATAATAATATATACGAAATATGGACAAATTAAAATATATTTAAGCATATTTTAAGGTTGGCCAAAGACCCCCCCCTCTTTGCCAGTCTAATATATAAAAGGCTATATAATAATAAATATTAATAAATATAATAATATATACGAAATATGGACAAATAAAAATATATTTAAGCATATTTTAAGGTTGGCCAAAGCTGCCCCCCCCTTTGCTAATCTAATATATAAAAGGCTGTATAAATATTAATAATAATAAATTATTAACTATAATAATATATACGAAATATGGACAAATTAAAATATCATATTTAAGCATATTTTAAGGTTGGCCGAAGTCCCCCCCCTCTTTGCTAGTCTAATATATAAAAGGCTATATAATAATAAATATTATTAATAATAAATATGATAATAAATATTAATAATAATAAATATAATAATATATACGAAATATGGACAAATTAAAATATATTTAAGCATATTTTAAGGTTGGCCAAAGCTGCCCCCCCTTTGCTAATCTAATATATAAAAGGCTGTATAAATATTAATAATAATAAATTATTAACTATAATAATATATACGAAATATGGACAAATTAAAATATCATATTTAAGCATATTTTAAGGTTGGCCGAAGTCCCCCCCTCTTTGCTAGTCTAATATATAAAAGGCTATATAATAATAAATATTAATAAATTATTAAATATACGAAATCTGGACAAATTAAAATATCATATTTAAGCATGTTTTAAGGTTGGCCAAAGCCGCTTCCCCCCTCTTTGCTAGTCTAATATATAAATGTTAATGACTCCCTGTCTTCATATTTTCAATCTTTATCTTTTCCTAAACTAAACAGAACGAAGCTATTGTTTGTGTAATGTTTAGATTTTTTACAAACCATTCTTTTATAGTTTTATTATTATTATTATTATTATCATTATTATTATTATCATTATTATTTCTGTACGACTACATTTATTTCATTTCGTCATTCTCCTGGCACGGGTGTTTTCTTGTTGCCGTTGAGACTTCTCTCGTATGATTGTCTTCTTTACCGTGATTTCGAACATTATCCACGTCTCTAACGTGACACTCAGAGTACAATTGCTAATTACTTAGAACTTCTCCCACGCTGGTGCTGACGAAACGAGAGCACGTTATCCCTTGGCTTGACTAAAAAATCTATTTGAAATTCCATGCAGATTCCCCAATTCCATAGAAACCTTCCCGAGTCTGACACGATACACCTGCAGGAGGTCGAAGTTTCATGGACGTAAAAGTTGTGCAGTTAAATCTGAAGACTATAACAGTTAACTCAATAATCTCCAAGATACGAATTATCAATAGTTGTCTTAGAATTTGTAAAACATGAAATAAGTTTATAATATTTGTTATGAGTTTTTAAGGAGTCAAAATACATTTTGTACATTCATCTTAGTTCATTTTTGATATGTGTGTCGCATTAGTATTACCCTTTGTATTTAATGATGGAGAGCATGTGGAAAGTTAAATAAAGTTAGTTGCCCAATCATAAAATATGCTTGGATATATATTAATTCATGTAAATTTATTCATGCAGATTTCGTATTTATTATTATAGAGTGGTGTACTAATCTCTATTGAAAGATGTGGCACCGAGGAGAGAAGGAAAGAAAATGAAAATAATCTAGTCTGGTGGAGTATCCAGATTCGTACTGGTACTCGAGCTAATATCACTTGGGGAAAGTGTATTTTCAGTACACATTATTAGCGTATGCCTTTTCAAACTGGATTCATTGGAAAATTCAACATAGTTTGCAAGAAAATGGTCTGTAACCTGCATGAAGTCACATGTGTGCCATCAATATTGATTTCTCGTTAAACGATGACAGGCACATTCCACAGAAAAGCGGTTTATTTGCATTATGTTCTCGTTGCATTCAAGTGGGAATTTTTTTTTAAAATAATGATCAACGTTTTTCACACGAGAATGATTTCTCAGTTGGTTCTTCCGGTGAGAATTCCGCGTGAACACTGATTGACACCTCTCACATGAAAAAGGCTTCTCGCCCGTATGTATACGCATATGAGGCTTCAATTTGGTTCTGAAAGGCCACGTGCACATGCACAACGGAGAGAGGCTCTTCTCCTGTGGAACATGTTGTAGTACGTTCTCACATGGGTCCCATCTGAAGACCCAGATGCATATACATACGGGTGAGAAGCCTTTTTCATGTGAGAGGTGTCGATGCAGCACACAATGGCAACATGAACTTTGAGGAGAGAATAAAAGAAAATGAAGAGGTTAGGCAGAGAAGAAGAAAAGAGTGACAAGAATGAATCTGTGCCCACCACCCTACCCTGCGAGCACTCCACAACTTTTCCACCATACACTCGGACTCAACAGCCATGTCACACACAGGCATCCATCCAAAAAGTAGGTTGGTTGGTTGTTTTTGTTTTACGGCATATCAACCCTTTTCAGGTTATTTAATGCCAAATCCAAAGATTTTGAAGAAAAATTTTTTTAATAGAATATATTTGTTGTTTTCAAGTCGATTTCTATTTAACCCATAGTTGGGGCACTAACAGGTACTACCACTCTGGGTCAGAGTGGACCTGGGAGCAATGGCAATTAAAGGGTGGCTCCACACTCCTCAAAGCCCGCAAGTTCAAGGTCATATCCAGGACTTATTGATAGTACGAGACTCTAAGAAAGCAACCCCTGTCATGGACGTGTATCAGAAACACAGATGTGTTATTAAATTCTTACATGTAGAAATATTAAACCGATTAACATTCACCGGTGCCTGTGAACATTTACGAAGTTGATGCAGTTGATGTCAGCACTGTTAGGAGCTGGGTTTGTCAATTTCAAAGTGGCAACAGAGATATCAGTAACAAAGTGCACTCCAGATTCTCATGCACACATCAAAGAACATTTCTATTTTAGGATGGCAAAATTTTGATTTGTTATGATTTCAACACAATATGGATAGAAAAAGGGATTTAAACTGCAGAAATACCGAATCATCTTGTGATGTGTGACAACAATTAAAAAAAAAAGATGGTATAATGATATAATGGGGTTTTCATTCACACCGGGTGTGCATACAATACAATTATGTCACAGACTCCTATAAATATAAGTTTTTTTTAATTCGGTTGGGATTAAATTTTCTATATATAAATACTGTTATTTATATTAGTTTGAAGTTTACCATAGCACTTTGTTTTCATTAAATATATATGCGTGTGTGTGATTGTTTTAGGTGATTATTTATTAAAAAAAAAAAAAGAGCCCTGACTAGATATATTTTTTTAAGATTCCCTTAAAATTAATATTATCCATATATTTGTGAAAGGTCACTTCGTCCATGCGTGAGAATAAAAACTGGCCATTAGTGCACTAGAAGATGGACCCGATATTCATAAGGGTTGGATTGTATTTAAAAAAAAAAAAAAACGACCCCCCCAAAAATAAAAAAAAAACAATTAAATAATGGACGGTTTGAGAAAAATACATTTTAAAAAAGAGATTTTTTTTTTCACGTTTTCATGGGGTCTTTTTTTTCTGCATATTTTTTTGTATATTTTTTCAGATTAAGCGAGAAAAGATATTCGATTATAAACCATAATAACCAGATATACTAAGATAAATACTTTTACAGTTTTAAAAAAACCTTGCTAGCTGGCCTATAGCTGGGGTAGGCTTGCATGTCACATGTCTGACCTCCAAACCTGTTCCGTGTTACTATATATTAGTGGGGCAGGTTATCTCAATATTCTAAAAGAATCTTTCACTTAGTGATATAAGCACCAAGTGAAAGATTGTTTCAGCAATCTGCCCCACTATATATGTATAATCTATATATATATATATACATATATATATATATATATATATATATATATATATATAAATTCGTATTCCTGTCTGTTTGTTTGTTCACAATTTGATTAATATATACAAAAGGTCCATTACTTTAATGTTTCATTCATTTCTATATATAGTATGATTCTTTCAAAATATACAATTAAGAGGTGACATTATTTGCATATTACATTAAGGAAAATCGATTTTATTAAATAGTGGGGTGTTAGTTGTTTATAGTGAGAGAGTTGTTTTAAGTGTTCTATTTAGGTTTATTATTTAAATTTGATTTATATTGATAACATATTTAATTCATTTTTACCGACATTGATTTTTTTATAAACTGGTTTGAGTTATTTCCCCTGGACACGAACTTTGTTCTTTTTATTTTTGTTTTCTTTTTCAGCGGATATTAAAACTAAAAACTTTCAAGCATAATTTTTTAGAATTAGTTTAAATAAAATAATTTCCGTGATTTCGCAATTAATGTTTTGGTCCAGTGGATTTTTATTTCAAAATAAACAAACAATCCAGTTCAACTACGATTCTTTATTTAAAACAAAAACAAAAAAAAAACTTTCATTTTTTTGCCAGTTTTTTCTCTTCACGTTTTTTTTTTACATTGTAACTGCTAGTTTTTTTTTTCTTTTAATAACACACAATAAGTCAAAACTCATCATTTATATAACATAAAAACATATTTATAAAAACTTGTATTTCTATTTTGGTATTTTTGAAACTGAATTATTTACAGTTTGTGTTCGTTGCAACAAGAGCTACTGAGGTAACATAGAAGAAATTTGCTTAAACTGGAATATGGTCACAGAAAGGTGCTCAATATCCGGAGAATAACTTCTCTTCGTATCCCTTCTGTCGAAATATCTGGTGAAGAGTTTGTCACATACTTCTTTTTTCGGGAGGGGGGGGATACTTTCCTGTTTTTATTCGTTCTTTTATTTTTGAAATTTTTGTTGGGATAACGATGGAGTTGACATAATAATAAAAAAACTGCTCAACATCCTTAGTATAGTAGGTGTGGCCAAACCGCAACACTGGGTATCCATGCTAGTATATATACATACCTTTATAACAAAAACAAAAAACTATAAATACACCAAGCCTCAATAAAGAAAAAGAAAACAACAATCGGAGGTACCAATAGAAAAGCGCTTGAGAAGAATATGGCCAAACTACTGACCACTATAATAAATAACATGCCAGTCGAAATAAAAAAAAGACCGCTCAGCGAATCGTAAAGATATCTAACAAAAAATCAGGAAAAAGACCTCTGTTATGTTCAATCAGACATGCTTGAATAATGACTTGCTGGCAATATATATATATATACTAGCAAAAGTAACCGTCATTGACTGGGTTCAAAAACATCCTACAGCAAATGGACTCTGACTTATTATGAAAGTATGATAGGTTATGAAAAGGAAGGGTTGTAAAAAGATAGCTTCGAATTTGGAGGTATCAAAACCAAAGCAAAATATGATGAAAGTAAAAATAAAATAGATAAACCCCATAATTTATTATACCATACCTGTTCACGCTGAAACACTTACCACAATATTCTGTGGATCTATATTAAAAAACCTTGTTAACATTGTGACATATTTCCATTCTATGGAGGTCAGGCGCGAACGAACACCCCATAATTTTATTATACCATATTTCTTCAAACTGAAACATAATTATCAAAGTATACTTATGCAGATAGATATGAAAAGTCTTTATTAATGTTTGTACCTATTTCCATTCTATGGAGGTCATGCAGGAACGCAGACCCCATAATTTTATTGTACCATCCCTATTTAAGTTACAACATCAAAGTATTCTTATGTACATCTATATCAAAAACACTTGTAAACGTTTTTTTAATTTTTTATTTCCATACTTTGTGGACCAGGTGCGTACGCAGACCCCAAAAATTTAATGAATCATCATTATGCCAGATCAAACATACCCATTTCTGTGTCCCGATACATCTATCATTATATGTGATCAGTTTTCTATAATAGTCAACCATATAGGAGCCTATTCGTGACCAGACACACACAGAGACGTTCAGCTTTCTATTATAGACAGGGTTCTACATTGTGAGTGAAACAGTCGCATTTGCGAATGACTTTTCAAAGTGACGACTAGAAATAATGAAATGCTCATCTTCGAGCTATTAGGTTTCTTTCACAGACAATCTTCCAAAGCTCACTACTAAGTGAAAATATCTTTTCAGCTGTTTTTTATTTTTAAAATAAAACTAACAAAGTTAAATTATTTAAACAATAAAAGTTTAATAAATCAATATACTCATATTTTTTTTTAACTGAAAAAATTAGAATCTATCAACATAAAATCTGTTGCATATTTAGAATTACATTTAAAAAAAAACAGAAGGAAGACGTCATAGTCTAAGAATCATGTGGGTTTGGCTAGTAACTCTAGCCCCCTTCGAAGTAATCTCCTCTGGCTGCAATACACTTGTACCGTTCCAATAATTTCTGTAAAGTTCTCTTGTGTGAGTGTGTCAATGACCCTTGTCACAGTAAGACTCTACATTGTGAATGAAACCGTTGCATTTGCGAGTGATATTTCAAAATGGCGACTAGAAATAATGAAATGCTTATCTTTTGGCGATTGTATTTCTTTCACTGACAATCTTACAAAGTTCACTATTGAGTGAAAAATATCTTTTCAACATTTTTTTTTTTAATAAAATAAACAAAGTAAAATTATTTAAACAATAAAAGTTTAATAGAATATACTTTTTTTTTAACGAAGGCTGTTTAAAAACATATCTGAAGAAATTAGAATGTTTATGCCTTCAAAAGTTGTTGTATATTTAGAATTACACTTATTAAAAAATAATACAGAAAAAACTTTATTATGCACATAATTGTCACAGAATAAAGATGTCATATTCCAAAAATCACGTGGGTTTGGCTAGTAACTTTTCTATTTGGCTAGTAAACGAAAATATTTAGTTGCTAAAGGTCAACTAAAGATAAGTTTGTCTATATATATATATATATATATATATATATATATATATATATATATATATAACGGCTAAATACAGACCAAAAAGCATAATGAATTTAAAAAATAAAAAATGAAAATAAAGGTTAGCTAACCAGGTTTCGTTCCTCACTTATCAAAGCTAAATCAAGGAAAATACGATTTAAAACAAACAAAGTCATGAATATGGCGGGGGTAGGAAAAAAATAAATAAATAAACGGGGGAAAATTACATAGAAACTAAATTAAATCCAAGAAGATTTTCTTTTTGCTTGCAAAGAGGTCTCAAAGACTTAATAAAAAGAGTCTCTAAAATTTTCAAATGATAGGGAGAGTGCGACTTACTAAGGATCGTAAACATGTCAGCAATGAAATTCGTGGCACACGCATGGTTATTTATAAATCACAGAACCATACGTATTACTCAGAACATCCGAGGGTGAAAAATTTGCAAAGATGTTCTCATCCCCCTCACCATAATAATTCTATTATTTACTTATTTAAATGTATTTGCAGTGCGCCCTATGTTGGGCAAACATCGCAAAGATTAGATTTTCGTTTGAAACAGCATGTGCCTCCAAAGATTCGTTTTTACAGTCTTTTCGACAAATTTCAAATCCACTTCTCATCACATGATCTGCTCGAGAAATGGGTTGTTTTTGTTGACACCTCAAAACGATTTCAATGCATGTGGCACCCATTTATCTAACTTTTTTGATTTCCCTATTTGCTTTAATGAATGACTGCTGAGTGGTCGACCTCAAGTTCAACAGCAATTTCTTATGTGTATTATTTGGATTTTTAAGGAATGATAAAGTTGTCGCCCAAGGAATGATAAAGTCGTCGCAAAGGAATGATAAAGTTGTCGCAAGCAACACTACAGCCTTACTTTTTAGTTTGAATTTATTTTCCCAAACTTAACATCTTCAACTCAGAGCTCACCGCCATTTGTCTTTTTCAAAAATATTAATAAACACTGTATGATTTTCGAACCAATTACATGCTTTAAAGTGAGTAAAAACCACTAAAATCTTTTCCAGGTAGGTAGAAGAGTAACTTGTCTTGCCTTTGATAACATTTATTTGTTATATATTTGTGATGGTCACCAAAAAGCACCTTCTATAAACTATTAAATTGCGAATCATTCGAAAATCATACAGCATTTATCGATATATTTCAAAAAGACAAATGGCGGCGAACTCTTAGTTGAATATATTGTTTGGGAAAATGAGTTCAAACTAAAATATTATACAAATACTGTTAGAATATATGTCAGCCTATGTCACGTTAAAATTTAATATAGGGTGACTGTCTAACAGTATTTTGTATAATTTTTTAGTTTGAACTCATTTTTCCATACTTAACACATTTAACAAAGGGTTTGCCGCCATTTGTCTTTTTCAAATATATCGATAAACACTGTAGGATTTAGATAGGTAGAAGAGTAACTTATCTTGCCTCGAATAACATTTATTTGTATTATTATTCATCGGACTACTGCTCTCAACTTGAGTGTGATTTTCACGTTTCAGTTGATATAACCTCCGACGTTCTTCAGGTGTATCTTGTTGAACTCGGGAATGTTTCTGTCAAACTCGGGAATTTGGACGGAATTTCGAGCGGAACCCTTTATTTACTTCACGGGAGTAGCATGCTCTTGTTCCATCAGCCGTGACTGGATAGAGGTCCTAAGCAATTTGCAAATGTATTTTTTCGGTCGCTCACACTAATGATTAAACCTTCAAACTTTATTTCAGCACGGATCAATAAGTGTACTTGCACTAGTACCTACATTTTTATACAATAAATGCTACATTTTTATACAATAAATGTTTTGGTTTTCAAATATTTTGTCTTTGGAAAAAATTATTGCTTATTTGTTATGCTAGTTATGCTAGAAATTGGAGTTTTTTTTTATATTTCATTACTTATTTCATTTTCAGCGAAAAAGAATAATTATATTTTATATATATATATAAAACAAAAAAATTAAAAAAAAAAAAATTAGAATTAAAAAACCGGACGCCGAACCATTATGTATAGACATACGTTAAGTATTAATTTTAAAATTCATCTTAACTCCTAATAAATGTATTTCATGTTGCCTTGTTTAATTTTTTTTTCTTGTTTTATTTATGTAAATTTATTTATTTGTCACTACTTTTCGTGTCTTGCAAAACTTTTAAGATGAGATTCGTCACCCCCCCCTCTTCGACTACTATTGAAACAGGAAAAACACTGCTCACTCATGCTCAATTCAAGTAAACTAGCGATAAAAAAACAAAAATGCGGGGAACTATTTTCTCTATTAAAAAACAAAATACTAAGTACACATACAAAAATTAACATAATTAGCAGATAAATATATGATCCGTGCTGAAATAATGTTATTATTTAAAAAGCCATTCTTAACATGGGGAGGGGAGGAGGGTGTTTTGTACCTATTCTAATAAATATGCATAAAAAAAAAAAAGAATTAACAATTTTATTTTAAACTCTTAGTAAAACAAAAATCTAGAGTTAACCCCCACGTGTGTTTTTACGTTTGAGAAAATATATGCATATTTATATGCATATATTTTCTCAAACGTAAAAACACACGTGGGGGTTAACTATAGAGTTTGTCTTGTCTTCAATACATGTTTTTACGGTAATCGAGACAAAATAACCATTTTATAATTAAATATTTGATCCGTGCTGAAATAATGTTATTATTTAAAAAGCCATTCTTAACATGGGGAGGTGAGGGTGTTTTGTACCTATTCTATACTTCAACCTTACAATTGAATAAAAAACATAAAACTTTAATTAAACTTGAAAATATGATTTAAAAAATAGGGCGGATCACTCTCTGCACTAGCACCTAAATATTTATTGATTTTAAACTCTTAGTAAAACTAAAGTCTATAGTTAACCTTCACAAGTGTGTTTTTATATTTGAGAAAATACATGCACATTTTAGATGTCTTTATGGTAATCAAGTCAAAATAACCATTTTATAATTAAATATTTGGTACTAGTGCAGTGCACTTATTGATCCGTGCTGAAATAATAACGTTATTATTTAAAAAGCCATTCTAAACATGGGAGCGAGGGGTGTTTTGTAACTATTATGTACTTTAACTTTACAATTAAAAAAAAACAAAAAACATATCATAAAACTTTAATTAAACTTGGAAATATGATTAAAAAATAGCGTGGATCAGTAAGTGCATTGGCACCAAATATTTAGACATTTATAAAGAATCGGAATCGGTAATTATATCGGTATCCTGAAAAATATTGAAATCGTCCCATCACTAGTACTTATGCAGAACATGGATCATGCTGAAATAACAATGTTATTTAGAAAACCATTCTTTTTTTTTTTTTTTTTTTTTTTTTTTTTACACAGTGATCACCACTTATCAAGGCCCGGAAGCCACTCAGGGATAAGGGTTATTGCAAGTACATCACGTTAGTGAGGAGATTTTATGAAGTGTTTAATTAGGGGGGCGGTTCATTAGGAATTTGTTAACATTAGACTTGAAGACATCCAAGTTGTAGTCCGGAGGGAAGCAGGCAGACGGAACAGAGTTCCACAGGCGTGCAGTTCTAAGAAAGAAGCTTTGTTTATGGAATCCACGTTTTGATTATGCACAGATAAAGAGTGGGGGAAATTTTTCACAGTGGATTCAGCTAGACGGGTGTTTTTCGTGAAAGATTGGCGAGGGGGGACCAGAGATTGGAGTTCAGACGAGCACCTGCCATGGAAATAACGATAAAACAAGGATAGGCTTGCAACGTCTCTTCTGTGGGAGAGAGGTTGCAGGGTAGAGAAAAGGGCATCCCCCACTAAGCCACGAAGTCTATTTTGTACTCTGTCAAGGCAGGATAGGCTGTTTTTAGCAGCTCCTGCCCAGATATGGCAGCAGTATTCCATCCTTGGACGTACTTGGCTTTATAGATAGATAGATAGAGAATTGCATCAGTAGTGAGATATTTTCTGGAGCGGTAGAAGGATCCCACCATCTTTCCAGCGACCTTGGCAACAGACTTGATGTACGGTTTCTTTACAATTGTATAAATAATAAACAAATTAAAGTTTTACGATATCTTTTAACCTGAAAAAAAATATTAAAAAGTAATGCGGCACAATAAGTGTATAAGCACCCTATTTTGTACTTTCACTTAACAATTTAATTGAAAAAGGGGGTTGTTTTACAATCCAGAGATTCGAAAAAAAAAAAAAAAAAGGTAAAAATTCAATACTGTTGGAAAAAGTCCAGGATCCAGTAGTTCACTGTCATCAGGGGTTGCAAAGAATGCTCTCTGCGCCCCTAACCAATGGGACAAGTAACAGATCAAAAGAAAAAGAAATCAAAACTCTAGCCTCGCTCGCGTAAACTTACTCAGCGAAGTGACAAGAGAAGAAGAAGAAATAATGGGGATGGTTGTAGGTTGCCTTTTATAACCAATAGGAACAAGCCTCCCAGCACTCCCTTAGTCTATTTAGGCGGTGAGACAGATCTGCTCATGCTGGTTCACCCCCCCCCCCCGACGGACAGCGACACCCATCCGTAAGTAGCCTCCATTTTATTTCTACAATACATAACAAACAAATGGGTACTAGTGCACTTATTGATCCGTGCTGAAATAATAACGTTATTATTTAGAAAGCCATTCTTAACATTGGGAGGAGAGAGTGTTTTGTAGCTATTCTGTACTTTAACTTCACAATATAATTAAAAAGAAGACATCATAAAACTTTAATTAAATTTGAAAATACTATTTATAAAAATAGCGCGGGTCAATAAGTGCATTAGCACCAATAAATGTTATCAAAGACAAGACAAGTTACTCTTCTACCTACTTGAAAAGTTTTCAGTGGTTTTTACTCACTTTGAAAACGTTTAATTGATTCGAAAAACAAATAATGTCAAGCGTTTACGTGAGAACAAGGAAAACATCCGCGAGTTGGCACGTAAAATTTTGGAAATTGTTTAAAACTAAAAAATTATACAAAATTCTGTTAGAAAACCACCCAATATACGTTATGGTAACAAATATTGGGTGGTTTCTAAACCCTTACTGAGGGGCGGCCCACAAAAAAGATCTCGTAAAACGTGAAAATATTATTTTAAAAATAGTGCAATAATTCAAGAAATACTTACTTTTTCTCGTTTTACAATCTGCTTCAAATGATTTGTAAAATTTTGAAAATTACAGTCAATGTTTTAAGGTGTCGTTATAAAAATTTAAGATGTCGACTAGAACAGCAGGTTCGCAGAAAATAAAAAATAAAAAGCTTGAAAAAAAATGAATTCTAAAAAAAAACAAAAATAATTATAATAGATTTATTTAATTATGACGATTAAAATTATAAATATTTTATTTATTTAAATATTTTGTTAAATAAAAAATTGTTGGCGCTTTTTGAATTCCGTTTTCTGCGGAGCAGATGAATCGCCGGTGACAACCAAAGATCCGTAATTTTGGTAAGGTAGTCATTACAAGGATTATGACAAGAGAATATTCAGGTTTGTTTTACTGTACACATAGATTCGAAAAAGTTGTCAAAAAACAAATGTTATCAAAGGCAAGATAAGTTACTTTTCTACCTCTGTGGCATGACCGTCCTAGAGAGCGATTGGGTTCCCCATTGGGGGGGGGGTGCTGAGGCTCCCGAAATACTGGAGAATACCGGGCAGATATGATTGTTTTATTCATTTATTGTTGTATGGCCAGGCAACGGCATCCAACCCTGCTGAAAGAAGATAAATTGGGTTTGTATTACTGTACACATAGATTCGAAAAAGTTGTCAAAAAACAAATATATAACAAATAAATGTTATCAAAGGCAAGATAAGTTACTTTTCTGCCAAACTGGATATATTTTTTGTTTTTATTCAACGTAACATGTTTATTCAGCTCGAAAAACATGCAGTGTTTTCCGATGTATTCGAAAATTCAAGATGGCGTCTCACACCCTCTTTAACACCGTAAGTATGGAAAAAGGTGTTATAAATAAAAAACTATACAAAATCCTATTAAAAACCCGCCGAATATATGTCAACCTATGTCACGGTAACATGTATTGAGCGAGTTTTTAACAGTATTTTATCCGGTTTTTTATTTATAACATCTTATCCCACACTTACCGTGTTAAAGAGAGAATAAGACGCCATTTTGAATGTTCCAATACATCGGTAAACACTGTATGGTTTTCGAGCTGAATAAACATGTTATATTGAATAAAAACACGAAAAATATATCCAGTTTGGTAGAAAAGTAACTTATCTTGCCTTTGATAACATGTATTTGTTATATATTTGTTTTTTGACAACTTTTTCGAATCTATGTGTACAGTAATACAAACCCGATAAATTTTATTCTTTGGTGAAAAATGACAACTTAATGTCACATTGAGAGGCATAACAAAATATAATTTCGTTTCCGATGCCGACGAGCGCTGATTGTTTGGCCTCTGAGTGCAGTACCAGACCAAGAGGTCACAGGGTTAACCTTTCGATCATGAAAAACGGGCCTGAGAGAGTTTGCAAAATCACATGTACACACACGGGGATGAAGGACCTTCTCTGAGATGTTGTAGCTGGTGCTGATTGGTCCAGAGATCTACCCCAACCTAGCCCGTCACCTCACTACATAAACAAGTCCCCAGGCTGAAATCGCCAGAGTTGAAGGTGAGATTTGAGAGAAACCAAATACACTCAAAGGGTTGTCACCCCTCCTCTCTCTTTCTGAGCCGTCACCACCACAAAACCGAGAGTAATTAATCTAATTGAGACTCAGTAGAGTTTTGTCAAACTCTACATTTGAACAATTGTATATTAGTATATATTGGGTATATCTATCTTGAATTAACCAGTAGAATAGATATAATTGAGTATGTCTTTCTTTTGTGTGCATGAAATTGATTCATTTCCAGTGTGAAAGATCAACGAAGCAGCAATCTATCAACCCAAAGGTGAAAGTGATTCTGACCAAATCGATTGATGGGTCCTACTATGCTGAGATACCTTGCGAAGAATCCCTTGCAAAGGATGAGCACAGGTCACATTGAGTCCGTGAGCAAGGATTGACTTGTATGTGACAAGGAGACCCCTATTGGGGATCACCAACCTTTTACACGAACTGGATAATGTTTTAGTGTTTTTATTTGGTGTAACATGTTTATTCAACTCGAAAAACATACAGTGTTTACCAACGTATTGGAAAATTAAAAATGGCGCCCGACTCTCTGTTGAACACGGTAAGTTTGGGAAAATGACTGCTGACATGAGGATATGATTTTGTTCATGGCTTCAGCCAGGTCAAAGGTATAGAAATACCAGCTTACTATCTGTTGCATCTGGTGTTTGATAGGGTGTCCCAGCTTAATATTCAACGCCATCAATAAAGTAAATAATAATTGGTAGGATGTCTCATCTTAATATGCAGTGCCGTCAGTAAAACATGTAGGGCATGTCGCAGAACAATTATTGCATTTCGTTTTTTAAAATGCAACGAAAACAAAAATTAACTGGTGTTCATGGTGTGTCTTGGTGACTTTCAATGTCGGGCCTTTATTTTTCATAGTATTTCTCTTTAAACTAAACAAGTAAACCTTTTACTCTTTCATGGAAAAGTATTACATTATCAGCAGACATCATCTCTTCAGGACATTCCACACGGAACTCAAACTATCTGGACAATGCTTATAAATAGCAACAAACTCAGTACAGAATCCTGCCCGATCTTCTAATTTAACATTAAATATTTCACTAAATCTATATATCTATAAAAGTGAACTGTGTGTCTGTCTGTGTACATTTCCCTACGCAATAACTCTGTCAATTTTTAGTCTACAGACTCGAAATTTGGTATACAGGGTACTGAGATTTGGGAAAATCTTTGTGATCGGTTGTCGGCCAGAAATTTGGCTGGTAAACGATCAAAGTTCAACGATTAGACCTTTGAGAACTCTACCAAACTCCTCCGGAAATTTTGGGTCTAAACACTTGAAATTTTAGATATAGGTTCCTTGGACATGGATCTAACTTAATAACTTGATAATTTTATTAAAAATATGTGTGCGAACACTGGTGAAGCATAATTTTTTATGTTATAGTTTACGTGTACAATCAGAAAATAAATCGGTCTGATTTTTAAAGTTTCATTATTTAACTTTTCATCAATACTTTTTATCACATTCGATACAATCTTATTTGATAATAAAAAAACAGAAATTACTTCGTAGATTTTGCTGGTTGTATCAAATAAATGCTTAAAATTTGGTCGCATCATACTTCTGTAATGTTTGCAAGTGATCGGTTCTTCTTTCTTGCTGTGGCTTAATTTCCGGTGAACACTGCCAATAGAGATAGACATAAGAGTCTCATCTTTCGAAAAGGTTAGCTGCAACGTAAATAAAAAGCGCTTCTTTCAAAACCAACTTATAAAGAAATTAGTTTCCAGTTTTGTAACCACTTACATTCAAAAACGTTGTGGCTAATTAGGTTAAAAAACCTTCTTGCTGCAGTGATGCAACGTTCAAAGCACAGCGACACCAGAACGCAGATCCAACCTTATCGTCTTAATTTAATGTATCAACAAACATCATGTCAACAAACAACTACAAGGCCATCCTGGGCTAATGTGGCAGTCTGAAGATATCTTTTCACATCCCTAATGCCATTAAGTCACTTTGATGGCGAGTTCCCTGCATTCATCTCAGGTATGAGCACTCATTTTGAATTTCTTTCCATGCGAGACAGCTAGTATACAGGAGGTTTGATGATCCCTTAATTATCCCCACAAGGGAAGTCCTAAACATCGTGACCTCCTCCTACACCCATAAGAAGGAGCAGACCTGACATGTTGGGTACCTGCACTCAGGAGCATTACGGTCGGCAAAGTCAGCAGACAAGTTTGCTCTGCCCGCAAGATGTTGGACGGAAGCCTGAAAAAACAGCAGACAGTTCACAGGAATGACTGGAGCTAGTTGAAAACTGGCCTCAGTAGAGCTTTTCATGGGCCTGAGCACAGGGCTTGCCATTAGTGAGGACAGCAGGATGATGTTCTAACTGAATCAGGTATGGACCAAAATGTTTGATCGCTGCAGCTAATGCCTCAACTTCACCATGATGGCCATGTAGTCTGGCAGAAAAACAACCACAGAGCAGTTGTCTCCCTCCTCTGTCTACATACATCAGGGCACCAATACTGTGTTGTCTGACAGAACCATCAGTCACAATCCACAATTGGTCGGCAGGACGGGGTACATGAATGGTTTTTGCTGAAGTCAGGTGCTTCTGAGCAGCAAATAATGCCTCACATAAGTTTACAGCATCCTGTGACTCTTTTCATGCAATAGCTTCATCTAAAGGATGGTTTATTTATAAAGGATGCAATAGCTCCATCTAAAGGATGGTTTATTTACAAAGGATACAATAGCTCCATCTAAAGGATGGTTTATTTATAAAGGATGCAATAGCTCCATCTAAAGGATGGTTTATTTATAAAGGATACAATAGCTCCATCTAAAGGATGGTTTATTCATAAAGGATGCAATAGCTCCATCTAAAGGATGGTTTATTTATAAAGGATGCAATAGCTCCATCTAAAGGATGGTTTATTTATAAAGGATGCAATAGCTTCATCTAAAGGATGGTTTATTTATAAAGGATGCAATAGCTTCATCTAAAGGATGGTTTATTTATAAAGGATACAATAGCTTCATCTAAAGGATGGTTTATTTATAAAGGATGCAATAGCTTCATCTAAAGGATGGTTTATTTATAAAGGATGAAATAGCTTCATCTAAAGGATGGTTTATTTATAAAGGATGCAATAGCTTCATCTAAAGGATGGTTTATTTATAAAGGATGCAATAGCTCCATCTAAAGGATGGTTTATTTATAAAGGATACAATAGCTCCATCTAAAGGATGGTTTATTTATAAAGGATGCAATAGCTCCATCTAAAGGATGGTTTATTTATAAAGGATGCAATAGCTCCATCTAAAGGATGGTTTATTTATAAAGGATGCAATAGCTTCATCTAAAGGATGGTTTATTTATAAAGGATGCAATAGCTTCATCTAAAGGATGGTTTATTTATAAAGGATACAATAGCTCCATCTAAAGGATGGTTTATTTATAAAGGATGCAATAGCTCCATCTAAAGGATGGTTTATTTATAAAAGATGCAATAGCTCCATCTAAAGGATGGTTTATTTATAAAGGATGCAATAGCTTCATCTAAAGGATGGTTTATTTATAAAGGATGCAATAGCTTCATCTAAAGGATGGTTTATTTATAAAGGATACAATAGCTTCATCTAAAGGATGGTTTATTTATAAAGGATGCAATAGCTTCATCTAAAGGATGGTTTATTTATAAAGGATGAAATAGCTTCATCTAAAGGATGGTTTATTTATAAAGGATGCAATAGCTTCATCTAAAGGATGGTTTATTTATAAAGGATGCAATAGCTCCATCTAAAGGATGGTTTATTTATAAAGGATGGAATAGCTTCATCTAAAGGATGGTTTATTTATAAAGGATGCAATAGCTTCATCTAAAGGATGGTTTATTTATAAAGGATGGAATAGCTTCATCTAAAGAATGGTTTATTTATAAAGGATGCAATAGCTTCATCTAAAGGATGGTTTATTTATAAAGGATGCAATAGCTTCATCTAAAGGATGGTTTATTTATAAAGTATGCAATAGCTTCATCTAAAGGATGGTTTATTTATAAAGGATACAATAGCTTCATCTAAAGGATGGTTTATTTATAAAGGATGCAATAGCTCCATCTAAAGGATGGTTTATTTATAAAGGATGCAATAGCTTCATCTAAAGGATGGTTTATTTATAAAGGATGCAATAGCTTCATCTAAAGGATGGTTTATTTATAAAGGATGCAATAGCTCCATCTAAAGGATGGTTTATTTATAAAGGATGGAATAGCTTCATCTAAAGGATGGTTTATTTATAAAGGATGCAATAGCTTCATCTAAAGGATGGTTTATTTATAAAGGATGCAATAGCTTCATCTAAAGGATGGTTTATTTATAAAGGATGCAATACCTTCATCTAAAGGATGGTTTATTTATAAAGGATGTAATAGCTTCATCTAAAGGATGGTTTATTTATAAAGGATACAATAGCTTCATCTAAAGGATGGTTTATTTATAAAGGATACAATAGCTTCATCTAAAGGATGGTTTATTTATAAAGGATGCAATAGCTTCATCTAAAGGATGGTTTATTTAGAAAGGATGCAATAGCTTCATCTAAAGGATGGTTTATTTATAAAGGATACAATAGCTTCATCTAAAGGATGGTTTATTTATAAAGGATGAAATAGCTTCATCTAAAGGATGGTTTATTTATAAAGGATGCAATAGCTTCATCTAAAGGATGGTTTATTTATAAAGGATGGAATAGCTCCATCTAAAGGATGGTTTATTTATAAAGGATGCAATAGCTTCATCTAAAGGATGGTTTATTTATAAAGGATGGAATAGCTTCATCTAAAGGATGGTTTATTTATAAAGGATGCAATAGCTTCATCTAAAGGATGGTTTATTTATAAAGGATGCAATAGCTCCATCTAAAGGATGGTTTATTTATAAAGGATGGAATAGCTCCATCTAAAGGATGGTTTATTTATAAAGGATGGAATGGCTCCATCTAAAGGATGGTTTATTTATAAAGGATGGAATAGCTCCATCTAAAGGATGGTTTATTTATAAAGGATGCAATAGCTTCATCTAAAGGATGGTTTATTTATAAAGGATGGAATAGCTCCATCTAAAGGATGGTTTATTTATAAAGGATGGAATAGCTCCATCTAAAGGATGGTTTATTTATAAAGGATGGAATAGCTCTATCTAAAGGATGGTTTATTTATAAAGGATACAATAGCTTCATCTAAAGGATGGTTTATTTATAAAGGATGCAATAGCTCCATCAAAAGGATGGTTTATTTATAAAGGATGCAATAGCTTCATCTAAAGGATGGTTTATTTATAAAGGATAGAATAGCTCCATCTAAAGGATGGTTTATTTATAAAGGATGGAATAGCTCCATCTAAAGGATGGTTTATTTATAAAGGATGGAATAGCTCTATCTAAAGGATTGTTTATTTATAAAGGATGCAATAGCTTCATCTAAAGGATGGTTTATTTATAAAGGATGCAATAGCTTCATCTAAAGGATGGTTTATTTATAAAGGATGGAATAGCTCCATCTAAAGGATGGTTTATTTATAAAGGATGCAATAGCTTCATCTAAAGGATGGTTTATTTATAAAGGATGCAATAGCTCCATCTAAAGGATGGTTTATTTATAAAGGATGGAATAGCTCCATCTAAAGGATGGTTTATTTATAAAGGATGGAATAGCTCCATCTAAAGGATGGTTTATTTATAAAGGATGGAATAGCTCCATCTAAAGGATGGGTTATTTATAAAGGATGCAATAGCTTCATCTAAAGGATGGTTTATTTATAAAGGATGGAATAGCTCCATCTAAAGGATGGTTTATTTATAAAGGATGGAATAGCTCCATCTAAAGGAAGGTTTATTTATAAAGGATGGAATAGCTCTATCTAAAGGATGGTTTATTTATAAAGGATACAATAGCTTCATCTAAAGGATGGTTTATTTATAAAGGATGCAATAGCTCCATCAAAAGATGGTTTATTTATAAAGGATGGAATAGCTTCATCTAAAGGATGGTTTATTTATAAAGGATACAATGGCTTCATCTAAAGGATGGTTTATTTATAAAGGATACAATAGCTTCATCTAAAGGATGGTTTATTTATAAAGGATGCAATAGCTTCATCTAAAGGATGGTTTATTTATAAAGGATGCAATAGCTTCATCTAAAGGATGGTTTATTTATAAAGGATACAATAGCTCCATCTAAAGGATGGTTTATTTATAAAGGATGCAATAGCTTCATCTAAAGGATGGTTTATTTATAAAGGATGCAATAGCTCCATATAAAGGATGGTTTATCTATAAAGGATGCAATAGCTTCATCTAAAGGATGGTTTATTTATAAAGGATGGAATAGCTCCATCTAAAGGATGGTTTATTTATAAAGGATGCAATAGCTTCATCTAAAGGATGGTTTATTTATAAAGGATGCAATAGCTCCATCTAAAGGATGGTTTATTTATAAAGGATGGAATAGCTCCATCTAAAGGATGGTTTATTTATAAAGGATGGAATAGCTCCATCTAAAGGATGGTTTATTTATAAAGGATGGAATAGCTCCATCTAAAGGATGGGTTATTTATAAAGGATGCAATAGCTTCATCTAAAGGATGGTTTATTTATAAAGGATGGAATAGCTCCATCTAAAGGATGGTTTATTTATAAAGGATGGAATAGCTCCATCTAAAGGATGGTTTATTTATAAAGGATGGAATAGCTCTATCTAAAGGATGGTTTATTTATAAAGGATGCAATAGCTTCATCTAAAGGATGGTTTATTTATAAAGGATGGAATAGCTCCATCTAAAGGATGGTTTATTTATAAAGGATGGAATAGCTCCATCTAAAGGATGGTTTATTTATAAAGGATGGAATAGCTCCATCTAAAGGATGGTTTATTTATAAAGGATGCAATAGCTTCATCTAAAGGATGGTTTATTTATAAAGGATGGAATAGCTCCATCTAAGGGATGGTTTATTTATAAAGGATGGAATAGCTCCATCTAAAGGATGGTTTATTTATAAAGGATGCAATAGCTCCATCTAAATGATGGTTTATTTATAAAGGATGGAATAGCTCCATCTAAAGGATGGTTTATTTATAAAGGATGCAATAGCTTCATCTAAAGGATGGTTTATTTATAAAGGATGCAATAGCTTCATCTAAAGGATGGTTTATTAATAAAGGATGGAATAGCTCCATCTAAAGGATGGTTTATTTATAAAGGATGGAATAGCTCCATCTAAAGGATGGTTTATTTATAAAGGATGGAATAGCTCTATCTAAAGGATGGTTTATTTATAAAGGATGCAATAGCTTCATCTAAAGGATGGTTTATTTATAAAGGATGCAATAGCTCCATCTAAAGGATGGTTTATTTATAAAGGATGGAATAGCTCCATCTAAAGGATGGTTTATTTATAAAGGATGGAATAGCTCCATCTAAAGGATGGTTTATTTATAAAGGATGCAATAGCTCCATCTAAAGGATGGTTTATTTATAAAGGATGCAATAGCTTCATCTAAAGGATGGTTTATTTATAAAGGATGCAATAGCTCCATCTAAAGGATGGTTTATTTATAAAGGATGCAATAGCTTCATCTAAAGGATGGTTTATTTATAAAGGATGGAATAGCTCCATCTAAAGGATGGTTTATTTATAAAGGATGGAATAGCTCCATCTAAAGGATGGTTTATTTATAAAGGATGGAATAGCTTCATCTAAAGGATGGTTTATTTATAAAGGATGCAATAGCTTCATCTAAAGGATGGTTTATTTATAAAGGATGGAATAGCTTCATCTAAAGGATGGTTTATTTATAAAGGATGGAATAGCTTCATCTAAAGGATGGTTTATTTATAAAGGATGCAATAGCTTCATCTAAAGGATGGTTTATTTATAAAGGATGGAATAGCTCCATCTAAACACTGGTTTATTTATAAAGGATGGAATAGCTCCATCTAAAGGATGGTTTATTTATAAAGGATGCAATAGCTCCATCTAAAGGATGGTTTATTTATAAAGGATGCAATAGCTTCATCTAAAGGATGGTTTATTTATAAAGGATGCAATAGCTCCATCTAAAGGATGGTTTATTTATAAAGGATGCAATAGCTTCATCTAAAGGATGGTTTATTTATAAAGGATGGAATAGCTCCATCTAAAGGATGGTTTATTTATAAAGGATGGAATAGCTTCATCTAAAGGATGGTTTATTTATAAAGGATGGAATAGCTTCATCTAAAGGATGGTTTATTTATAAAGGATGGAATAGCTCCATCTAAAGGATGGTTTATTTATAAAGGATGGAATAGCTCCATCTAAAGGATGGTTTATTTATAAAGGATGGAATAGCTCCATCTAAAGGATGGTTTATTTATAAAGGATGCAATAGCTCCATCTAAAGGATGGTTTATTTATAAAGGATGCAATAGCTTCATCTAAAGGATGGTTTATTTATAAAGGATGCAATAGCTCCATCTAAAGGATGGTTTTTTTATAAAGGATGCAATAGCTTCATCTAAAGGATGGTTTATTTATAAAGGATCGAATAGCTCCATCTAAAGGATGGTTTATTTATAAAGGATGGAATAGCTCCATCTAAAGGATGGTTTATTTATAAAGGATGGAATAGCTTCATCTAAAGGATGGTTTATTTATAAAGGATGCAATAGCTTCATCTAAAGGATGGTTTATTTATAAAGGATGCAATAGCTTCATCTAAAGGATGGTTTATTTATAAAGGATGGAATAGCTTCATCTAAAGGATGGTTTATTTATAAAGGATGCAATAGCTTCATCTAAAGGATGGTTTATTTATAAAGGATGGAATAGCTTCATCTAAAGGATGGTTTATTTATAAAGGATGCAATAGCTCCATCTAAAGGATGGTTTATTTATAAAGGATGCAATAGCTTCATCTACAGGATGGTTTATTTATAAAGGATGGAATAGCTCCATCTAAAGGATGGTTTATTTATAAAGGATGCAATAGCTTCATCTAAAGGATGGTTTATTTATAAAGGATGCAATAGCTCCATCTAAAGGATGGTTTATTTATAAAGGATGCAATAGCTTCATCTAAAGGATGGTTTATTTATAAAGGATGGAATAGCTCCATCTAAAGGATGGTTTATTTATAAAGGATGGAATAGCTCCATCTAAAGGATGGTTTATTTATAAAGGATGGAATAGCTTCATCTAAAGGATGGTTTATTTATAAAGGATGCAATAGCTCCATCTAAAGGATGGTTTATTTATAAAGGATGGAATAGCTTCATCTAAAGGATGGTTTATTTATAAAGGATGGAATAGCTTCATCTAAAGGATGGTTTATTTATAAAGGATGCAATAGCTTCATCTAAAGGATGGTTTATTTATAAAGGATGGAATAGCTCCATCTAAACACTGGTTTATTTATAAAGGATGGAATAGCTCCATCTAAAGGATGGTTTATTTATAAAGGATGCAATAGCTCCATCTAAAGGATGGTTTATTTATAAAGGATGCAATAGCTTCATCTAAAGGATGGTTTATTTATAAAGGATGCAATAGCTCCATCTAAAGGATGGTTTATTTATAAAGGATGCAATAGCTTCATCTAAAGGATGGTTTATTTATAAAGGATGGAATAGCTCCATCTAAAGGATGGTTTATTTATAAAGGATGGAATAGCTTCATCTAAAGGATGGTTTATTTATAAAGGATGGAATAGCTTCATCTAAAGGATGGTTTATTTATAAAGGATGGAATAGCTCCATCTAAAGGATGGTTTATTTATAAAGGATGGAATAGCTCCATCTAAAGGATGGTTTATTTATAAAGGATGGAATAGCTCCATCTAAAGGATGGTTTATTTATAAAGGATGCAATAGCTCCATCTAAAGGATGGTTTATTTATAAAGGATGCAATAGCTTCATCTAAAGGATGGTTTATTTATAAAGGATGCAATAGCTCCATCTAAAGGATGGTTTTTTTATAAAGGATGCAATAGCTTCATCTAAAGGATGGTTTATTTATAAAGGATCGAATAGCTCCATCTAAAGGATGGTTTATTTATAAAGGATGGAATAGCTCCATCTAAAGGATGGTTTATTTATAAAGGATGGAATAGCTTCATCTAAAGGATGGTTTATTTATAAAGGATGCAATAGCTTCATCTAAAGGATGGTTTATTTATAAAGGATGCAATAGCTTCATCTAAAGGATGGTTTATTTATAAAGGATGCAATAGCTTCATCTAAAGGATGGTTTATTTATAAAGGATGCAATAGCTTCATCTAAAGGATGGTTTATTTATAAAGGATGGAATAGCTTCATCTAAAGGATGGTTTATTTATAAAGGATGCAATAGCTCCATCTAAAGGATGGTTTATTTATAAAGGATGCAATAGCTTCATCTACAGGATGGTTTATTTATAAAGGATGGAATAGCTCCATCTAAAGGATGGTTTATTTATAAACGATGAAATAGCTTCATCTAAAGGATGGTTCATTTATAAAGGATGGAATAGCTCCATCTAAAGGATGGTTTATTTATAAAGGATGCAATAGCTCCATCTAAAGGATGGTTTATTTATAAAGGATGGAATAGCTTCATCTAAAGGATGGTTTATTTATAAAGGATGGAATAGCTTCATCTAAAGGATGGTTTATTTATAAAGGATGGAATAGCTTCATCTAAAGGATGGTTTATTTATAAAGGATGCAATAGCTTCATCTAAAGGATGGTTTATTTATAAAGGATGCAATAGCTTCATCTAAAGGATGGTTTATTTATAAAGGATGCAATAGCTCCATCTAAAGGATGGTTTATTTATAAAGGATGGAATAGCTTCATCTAAAGGATGGTTTATTTATAAAGGATGGAATAGCTTCATCTAAAGGATGGTTTATTTATAAAGGATGGAATAGCTCCATCTAAAGGATGGTTTATTTATAAAGGATGGAATAGCTCCATGTAAAGGATGGTTTATTTATAAAGGATGCTATAGCTCCATCTAAAGGATGGTTTATTTATAAAGGATGCAATAGCTCCATGTAAAGGATGGTTTATTTATAAAGGATGGAATAGCTTCATCTAAAGGATGGTTTATTTATAAAGGATACAATAGCTCCATCTAAAGGATGGTTTATTTATAAAGGATACAATAGCTCCATCTAAAGGATGGTTTATTTATAAAGGATGGAATAGCTCCATCTAAAGGATGGTTTATTTATAAAGGATGGAATAGCTTCATCTTAAGGATGGTTTATTTATAAAGGATACAATAGCTCCATCTAAAGGATGGTTTATTTATAAAGGATGCAATAGCTTCATCTAAAGGATGATTTATTTATAAAGGATGGAATAGCTTCATCTAAAGGATGGTTTATTTATAAAGGATACAATAGCTCCATCTAAAGGATGGTTTATTTATAAAGGATGGAATAGCTTCATCTAAAGGATGGTTTATTTATAATGGATGCAATAGCTTCATCTAAAGGATGGTTTATTTATAATGGATGCAATAGCTTCATTTAAAGGATGTTTTTTTTATAAAGGATGGAATAGCTCCATCTAAAGGATGGTTTATTTATAAAGGATACAATAGCTCCATCTAAAGGATGGTTTATTTATAAAGGATGCAATAGCTCCATCTAAAGGATGGTTTATTTATAAAGGATGCAATAGCTTCATCTAAAGGATGGTTTATTTAGAATAGATGCAATAGCTTGATTTAAAGGATGGTTTATTTATAAAGGATGGAATAGCTCCACCTAAAGGATGGTTTATTTATAAAGGATGCAATAGCTTCATCTAAAGGATGGTTTATTTATAAAGGATGCAATAGCTTCATCTAAAGGATTGTTTATTAATAAAGGATGCAATAGCTTCATCTAAAGGATGGTTTATTTATAAAGGATGGAATAGCTCCATCTAAAGGATGGTTTATTTATAAAGGATGCAATAGCTTCATCGAAAGGATGGTTTATTTATAAAGGATGGAATAGCTCCATCTAAAGGATGGTTTATTTATAAATAGTGGAATAGCTCCATCTAAACGATGGTTTATTTATAAAGGATGGAATAGCTCCATCTAAAGGATGGTTTATTTATAAAGGATGGAATAGCTTCATCTAAAGGATGGTTTATTTATAAAGGATACAATAGCTTCATCTAAAGGATGGTTTATTTATAAAGGATACAATAGCTTCATCTAAAGGATGGTTTATTTATAAAGGATGCAATAGCTTCATCTAAAGGATGGTTTATTTATAAAGGATGCAATAGCTTCATCTAAAGGATGGTTTATTTATAAAGAATACAATAGCTTCATCTAAAGGATGGTTTATTTATAAAGGATGCAATAGCTTCATCTAAAGGATGGTTTATTTATAAAGGATGCAATAGCTTCATCTAAAGGATGGTTTATTTATAAAGGATGGAATTGCTCCATCTAAAGGATGGTTTATTTATAAAAGCAGCAATAGCTTCATCTAAAGGATGGTTTATTTATAAAGGATGCAATAGCTCCATCTAAAGGATGGTTTATTTATAAAGGATGGAATAGCTCCATCTAAAGGATGGTTTATTTATAAAGGATACAATAGCTTCATCTAAAGGATGGTTTATTTATAAAGGACAGAATAGCTCCATCTAAAGGATGGGTTATTTATAAAGGATGCAATAGCTTCATCTAAAGGATGGTTTATTTATAAAGGATGGAATAGCTCCATCTAAAGGATGGTTTATTTATAAAGAATGGAATAGCTCTATCTAAAGGATGGTTTATTTATAAAAAATACAATAGCTTCATCTAAAGGATGGTTTATTTATAAAGGATGCAATAGCTCCATCTAAAGGATGGTTTATTTATAAAGGATGGAATAGCTTCATCTAAAGGATGGTTTATTTATAAAGGATGCAATAGCTTCATCTAAAGGATGGTTTATTTATAAAGGATGCAATAGCTTCATCTAAAGGATGGTTTATTTATAAAGGATGCAATAGCTTCATCTAAAGGATGGTTTATTTATAAAGGATGTAATAGCTTCATCTAAAGGATGGTTTATTTATAAAGGATACAATAGCTTCATCTAAAGGATGGTTTATTTATAAAGAATGCAATAGCTTCATCTAAAGGATGGTTTATTTATAAAGGATGCAATAGCTTCATCTAAAGGATGGTTTATTTATAAAGGATACAATAGCTTCATCTAAAGGATGGTTTATTTATAAAGGATGCAATAGCTCCATCTAAAGGATGGTTTATCTATAAAGGATGCAATAGCTTCATCTAAATGATGGTTTATTTATAAAGGATGGAATAGCTCCATCTAAAGGATGGTTTATTTATAAAGGATGCAATAGCTTCATCTAAAGGATGGTTTATTTATAAAGGATGCAATAGCTCCATCTAAAGGATGGTTTATTTATAAAGGATGGAATAGCTCCATCTAAAGGATGGTTTATTTATAAAGGATGGAATAGCTCAATCTAAAGGATGGTTTATTTATAAAGGATGGAATAGCTCCATCTAAAGGATGGGTTATTTATAAAGGATGCAATAGCTTCATCTAAAGGATGGTTTATTTATAAAGGATGGAATAGCTCCATCTAAAGGATGGTTTATTTATAAAGGATGGAATAGCTCCATCTAAAGGATGGTTTATTTATAAAGGATGGAATAGCTCCATATAAAGGATGGTTTATTTATAAAGGATGGAATAGCTCCATCTAAAGGATGGTTTATTTATAAAGGATGGAATAGCTCCATCTAAAGGATGGGTTATTTATAAAGGATGCAATAGCTTCATCTAAAAGATGGTTTATTTATAAAGGATGGAATAGCTCCATCTAAAGGATGGTTTATTTATAAAGGATGGAATAGCTCTATCTAAAGGATGGTTTATTTATAAAGGATACAATAGCTTCATCTAAAGGATGGTTTATTTATAAAGGATGCAATAGCTCCATCTAAAGGATGGTTTATTTATAAAGGATGGAATAGCTTCATCTAAAGGATTGTTTATTTATAAAGGATGCAATAGCTTCATCTAAAGGATGGTTTATTTATAAAGGATGCAATAGCTTCATCTAAAGGATAGTTTATTTATAAAGGATGCAATAGCTTCATCTAAAGGATGGTTTATTTATAAAGGATGTAATAGCTTCATCTAAAGGATGGTTTATTTATAAAGGATACAATAGCTTCATCTAAAGGATGGTTTATTTATAAAGGATGCAATAGCTTCATCTAAAAGATGGTTTATTTATAAAGGATGCAATAGCTTCATCTAAAGGATGGTTTATTTATAAAGGATTCAATAGCTTCACCTAAAGAATGGTTTATTTATAAAGGATACAATAGCTCCATCTAAAGGATGGTTTATTTATAAAGGATGCAATAGCTTCATCTAAAGGATGGTTTATTTATAAAGGATGCAATAGCTTCATCTAAAGGATGGTTTATTTATAAAGGATACAATAGCTTCATCTAAAGGATGGTTTATTTATAAAGGATGCAATAGCTTCATCTAAAGGATGGTTTATTTATAAAGGATGGAATAGCTCCATCTAAAGGATGGTTTATTTATAAAGGATGCAATAGCTCCATCTAAAGGATGGTTTATTTATAAAGGATGGAATAGCTCCATCTAAAGGATGGTTTATTTATAAAGGATGGAATAGCTCCATCTAAAGGATGGTTTATTTATAAAGGATGGAATAGCTCCATCTAAAGGATGGGTTATTTATAAAGGATGCAATAGCTTCATCTAAAGGATGGTTTATTTATAAAGGATGGAATAGCTCCATCTAAAGGATGGTTTATTTATAAAGGATGGAATAGCTCCATCTAAAGGATGGTTTATTTATAAAGGATGGAATAGCTCTATCTAAAGGATGGTTTATTTATAAAGGATGCAATAGCTTCATCTAAAGGATGGTTTATTTATAAAGGATGCAATAGCTCCATCTAAAGGATGGTTTATCTATAAAGGATGCAATAGCTTCATCTAAATGATGGTTTATTTATAAAGGATGGAATAGCTCCATCTAAAGGATGGTTTATTTATAAAGGATGCAATAGCTTCATCTAAAGGATGGTTTATTTATAAAGGATGCAATAGCTCCATCTAAAGGATGGTTTATTTGTAAAGGATGGAATAGCTCCATCTAAAGGATGGTTTATTTATAAAGGATGGAATAGCTCCATCTAAAGGATGGTTTATTTATAAAGGATGGAATAGCTCCATCTAAAGGATGGGTTATTTATAAAGGATGCAATAGCTTCATCTAAAGGATGGTTTATTTATAAAGGATAGAATAGCTCCATCTAAAGGATAGTTTATTTATAAAGGATGGAATAGCTCCATCTAAAGGATGGTTTATTTATAAAGGATGGAATAGCTCTATCTAAAGGATGGTTTATTTATAAAGGATGCAATAGCTTCATCTAAAGGATGGTTTATTTATAAAGGATGGAATAGCTCCATCTAAAGGATGGTTTATTTATAAACGATGGAATAGCTCCATCTAAAGGATGGTTTATTTATAAAGGATGGAATAGCTCCATCTAAAGGATTGTTTATTTATAAAGGATGGAATAGCTTCATCTAAAGGATGGTTTATTTATAAAGGATGCAATAGCTTCATCTAAAGGATGGTTTATTTATAAAGGATGGAATAGCTTCATCTAAAGGATGGTTTATTTATAAAGGATGGAATAGCTTCATCTAAAGGATGGTTTATTTATAAAGGATGGAATAGCTTCATCTAAAGGATGGTTTATTTATAAAGGATGCAATAGCTTCATCTAAAGGATGGTTTATTTATAAAGGATGCAATAGCTTCATCTATAGGATGGTTTATTTATAAAGGATGGAATAGCTCCATCTAAAGGATGGTTTATTTATAAAGGATGGAATAGCTCCATCTAAAGGATGGTTTATTTATAAAGGATGCAATAGCTCCATCTAAAGGATGGTTTATTTATAAAGGATGGAATAGCTTCATCTAAAGGATGGTTTATTTATAAAGGATGGAATAGCTTCATCTAAAGGATGGTTTATTTATAAAGGATGCAATAGCTCCATCTAAAGGATGGTTTATTTATAAAGGATGCAATAGCTCCATCTAAAGGATGGTTTATTTATAAAGGATGCAATAGCTCCATCTAAAGGATGGTTTATTAATAAAGGATGCAATAGCTCCATCTAAAAGATGGTTTATTTATAAAGGATGCAATAGCTCCATCTAAAGGATGGTTTATTTATAAAGGATGCAATAGCTTCATCTAAAGGATGGTTTATTTATAAAGGATGGAATAGCTCCATCTAAAGGATGGTTTATTTATAAAGGATGGAATAGCTCCATCTAAAGGATGGTTTATTTATAAAGGATGGAATAGCTCCATCTAAAGGATGGTTTATTTATAAAGGATGCAATAGCTTCATCTAAAGGATGGTTTATTTATAAAGGATGGAATAGCTCCATCTAAAGGATGGTTTATTTAGAAAGGATGGAATAGCTCCATCTAAAGGATGGTTTATTTATAAAGGATGGAATAGCTCTATCTAAAGGATGGTTTATTTATAAAGGATGCAATAGCTCCATCTAAAGGATGGTTTATTTATAAAGGATGCAATAGCTTCATCTAAAGGATGGTTTATTTATAAAGGATTGAATAGCTCCATCTAAAGGATGGTTTATTTATAAAGGATGGAATAGCTCCATCTAAAGGATGGTTTATTTATAAAGGATGGAATAGCTTCATCTAAAGGATGGTTTATTTATAAAGGATGCAATAGCTTCATCTAAAGGATGGTTTATTTATAAAGGATGGAATAGCTTAATCTAAAGGATGGTTTATTTATAAAGGATGGAATAGCTTCATCTAAAGGATGGTTTATTTATAAAGGATGCAATAGCTTCATCTAAAGGATGGTTTATTTATAAAGGATGCAATAGCTTCATCTAAAGGATGGTTTATTTATAAAGGATGGAATAGCTCCATCTAAAGGATGGTTTAGTTATAAAGGATGGAATAGCTTCATCTAAAGGATGGTTTATTTATAAAAAATGGAATAGCTTCATCTAAAGGATGGTTTATTTATAAAGGATGGAATAGCTCCATCTAAAGGATGGTTTATTTATAAAGGATGGAATAGCTCCATCTAAAGGATGGTTTATTTATAAAGGATGGAATAGCTCCATCTAAAGGATGGTTTATTTATAAAGGATGCAATAGCTCCATCTAAAGGATGGTTTATTTATAAAGGATGCAATAGCTTCATCTAAAGGATGGTTTATTTATAAAGGATGCAATAGCTCCATCTAAAGGATTGTTTATTTATAAAGGATGCAATAGCTTCATCTAAAGGATGGTTTATTTATAAAGGATGGAATAGCTCCATCTAAAGGATGGTTTATTTATAAAGGATGGAATAGCTCCATCTAAAGGATGGTTTATTTATAAAGGATGCAATAGCTTCATCTAAAGGATGGTTTATTTATAAAGGATGCAATAGCTTCATCTAAAGGATGGTTTATTTATAAAGGATGGAATAGCTTCATCTAAAGGATGGTTTATTTATAAAGGATGGAATAGCTTCATCTAAAGGATGGTTTATTTATAAAGGATGCAATAGCTTCATCTAAAGGATGGTTTATTTATAAAGGATGCAATAGCTTCATCTAAAGGATGGTTTATTTATAAAAGATGGAATAGCTCCATCTAAAGGATGGTTTATTTATAAAGGATGGAATAGCTCCATCTAAAGGATGGTTTATTTATAAAGGATGGAATAGCTCCATCTAAAGGATGGTTTATTTATAAAGGATGGAATAGCTTCATCTAAAGGATGGTTTATTTATAAAGGATGCAATAGCTTCATCTAAAGGATGGTTTATTTATAAAGGATGGAATAGCTTCATCTAAAGGATGGTTTATTTATAAAGGATGCAATAGCTTCATCTAAAGGATGGTTTATTTATAAAGGATGGAATAGCTTCATCTAAAGGATGGTTTATTTATAAAGGATGCAATAGCCTCATCTAAAGGATGGTTTATTTTTAAAGGATGGAATAGCTTCATCTAAAGGATGGTTTATTTATAAAGGATGCAATAGCTCCATCTAAAGGATGGTTTATTTATAAAGGATGGAATAGCTCCATCTAAAGGATGGTTTATTTATAAAGGATGCAATAGCTTCATCTAAAGGATGGTTTATTTATAAAGGATGGAATAGCTCCATCTAAAGGATGGTTTATTTATAAAGGATGCAATAGCTCCATCTAAAGGATGGTTTATTTATAAAGGATGGAGTAGCTTCATCTAAAGGATGGTTTATTTATAAAGGATGGAATAGCTTCATCTAAAGGATGGTTTATTTATAAAGGATGGAATAGCTTCATCTAAAGGATGGTTTATTTATAAAGGATGCGATAGCTTCATCTAAAGGATGGTTTATTTATAAAGGATGCAATAGCTTCATCTAAAGGATGGTTTATTTATAAAGGATGCAATAGCTCCATCTAAAGGATGGTTTATTTATAAAGGATGGAATAGCTCCATCTAAAGGATGGTTTATTTATAAAAGATGGAATAGCTCCATCTAAAGGATGGTTTATTTATAAAGGATGGAATAGCTCCATCTAAAGGATGGTTTATTTATAAAGGATGGAATAGCTCCATCTAAAGGATGGGTTATTTATAAAGGATGCAATAGCTTCATCTAAAGGATGGTTTATTTATAAAGGATGGAATAGCTCCATCTAAAGGATGGTTTATTTATAAAGGATGGAATAGCTCCATCTAAAGGATGGTTTATTTATAAAGGATGGAATAGCTCTATCTAAAGGATGGTTTATTTATAAAGGATGCAATAGCTTCATCTAAAGGATGGTTTATTTATAAAGGATGCAATAGCTCCATCTAAAGGATGGTTTATCTATAAAGGATGCAATAGCTTCATCTAAATGATGGTTTATTTATAAAGGATGGAATAGCTCCATCTAAAGGATGGTTTATTTATAAAGGATGCAATAGCTTCATCTAAAGGATGGTTTTTTTATAAAGGATGCAATAGCTCCATCTAAAGGATGGTTTATTTGTAAAGGATGGAATAGCTCCATCTAAAGGATTGTTTATTTATAAAGGATGGAATAGCTCCATCTAAAGGATGGTTTATTTATAAAGGATGGAATAGCTCCATCTAAAGGATGGGTTATTTATAAAGGATGCAATAGCTTCATCTAAAGGATGGTTTATTTATAAAGGATGGAATAGCTCCATCTAAAGGATAGTTTATTTATAAAGGATGGAATAGCTCCATCTAAAGGATGGTTTATTTATAAAGGATGAAATAGCTCTATCTAAAGGATGGTTTATTTATAAAGGATGCAATAGCTTCATCTAAAGGATGGTTTATTTATAAAGGATGGAATAGCTCCATCTAAAGGATGGTTTATTTATAAACGATGGAATAGCTCCATCTAAAGGATGGTTTATTTATAAATGATGGAATAGCTCCATCTAAAGGATTGTTTATTTATAAAGGATGGAATAGCTCCATCTAAAGGATGGTTTATTTATAAAGGATGCAATAGCTTCATCTAAAGGATGGTTTATTTATAAAGGATGGAATAGCTTCATCTAAAGGATGGTTTATTTATAAAGGATGGAATAGCTTCATCTAAAGGATGGTTTATTTATAAAGGATGGAATAGCTTCATCTAAAGGATGGTTTATTTATAAAGGATGCAATAGCTTCATCTAAAGGATGGTTTATTTATAAAGGATGCAATAGCTTCATCTATAGGATGGTTTATTTATAAAGGATGGAATAGCTCCATCTAAAGGATGGTTTATTTATAAAGGATGGAATAGCTCCATCTAAAGGATGGTTTATTTATAAAGGATGCAATAGCTCCATCTAAAGGATGGTTTATTTATAAAGGATGGAATAGCTTCATCTAAAGGATGGTTTATTTATAAAGGATGGAATAGCTTCATCTAAAGGATGGTTTATTTATAAAGGATGCAATAGCTCCATCTAAAGGATGGTTTATTTATAAAGGATGCAATAGCTCCATCTAAAGGATGGTTTATTTATAAAGGATGCAATAGCTCCATCTAAAGGATGGTTTATTAATAAAGGATGCAATAGCTCCATCTAAAAGATGGTTTATTTATAAAGGATGCAATAGCTCCATCTAAAGGATGGTTTATTTATAAAGGATGCAATAGCTTCATCTAAAGGATGGTTTATTTATAAAGGATGGAATAGCTCCATCTAAAGGATGGTTTATTTATAAAGGATGGAATAGCTCCATCTAAAGGATGGTTTATTTATAAAGGATGGAATAGCTCCATCTAAAGGATGGTTTATTTATAAAGGATGCAATAGCTTCATCTAAAGGATGGTTTATTTATAAAGGATGGAATAGCTCCATCTAAAGGATGGTTTATTTAGAAAGGATGGAATAGCTCCATCTAAAGGATGGTTTATTTATAAAGGATGGAATAGCTCTATCTAAAGGATGGTTTATTTATAAAGGATGCAATAGCTCCATCTAAAGGATGGTTTATTTATAAAGGATGCAATAGCTTCATCTAAAGGATGGTTTATTTATAAAGGATTGAATAGCTCCATCTAAAGGATGGTTTATTTATAAAGGATGGAATAGCTCCATCTAAAGGATGGTTTATTTATAAAGGATGGAATAGCTTCATCTAAAGGATGGTTTATTTATAAAGGATGCAATAGCTTCATCTAAAGGATGGTTTATTTATAAAGGATGGAATAGCTTCATCTAAAGGATGGTTTATTTATAAAGGATGGAATAGCTTCATCTAAAGGATGGTTTATTTATAAAGGATGCAATAGCTTCATCTAAAGGATGGTTTATTTATAAAGGATGCAATAGCTTCATCTAAAGGATGGTTTATTTATAAAGGATGGAATAGCTCCATCTAAAGGATGGTTTAGTTATAAAGGATGGAATAGCTTCATCTAAAGGATGGTTTATTTATAAAGGATGGAATAGCTTCATCTAAAGGATGGTTTATTTATAAAGGATGGAATAGCTCCATCTAAAGGATGGTTTATTTATAAAGGATGGAATAGCTCCATCTAAAGGATGGTTTATTTATAAAGGATGGAATAGCTCCATCTAAATGATGGTTTATTTATAAAGGATGCAATAGCTCCATCTAAAGGATGGTTTATTTATAAAGGATGCAATAGCTTCATCTAAAGGATGGTTTATTTATAAAGGATGCAATAGCTCCATCTAAAGGATTGTTTATTTATAAAGGATGCAATAGCTTCATCTAAAGGATGGTTTATTTATAAAGGATGGAATAGCTCCATCTAAAGGATGGTTTATTTATAAAGGATGGAATAGCTCCATCTAAAGGATGGTTTATTTATAAAGGATGGAATAGCTTAATCTAAAGGATGGTTTATTTATAAAGGATGCAATAGCTTCATCTAAAGGATGGTTTATTTATAAAGGATGGAATAGCTTCATCTAAAGGATGGTTTATTTATAAAGGATGGAATAGCTTCATCTAAAGGATGGTTTATTTATAAAGGATGCAATAGCTTCATCTAAAGGATGGTTTATTTATAAAGGATGCAATAGCTTCATCTAAAGGATGGTTTATTTATAAAAGATGGAATAGCTCCATCTAAAGGATGGTTTATTTATAAAGGATGGAATAGCTCCATCTAAAGGATGGTTTATTTATAAAGGATGGAATAGCTCCATCTAAAGGATGGTTTATTTATAAAGGATGGAATAGCTTCATCTAAAGGATGGTTTATTTATAAAGGATGCAATAGCTTCATCTAAAGGATGGTTTATTTATAAAGGATGGAATAGCTTCATCTAAAGGATGGTTTATTTATAAAGGATGCAATAGCTTCATCTAAAGGATGGTTTATTTATAAAGGATGGAATAGCTTCATCTAAAGGATGGTTTATTTATAAAGGATGCAATAGCCTCATCTAAAGGATGGTTTATTTTTAAAGGATGGAATAGCTTCATCTAAAGGATGGTTTATTTATAAAGGATGCAATAGCTCCATCTAAAGGATTGTTTATTTATAAAGGATGGAATAGCTCCATCTAAAGGATGGTTTATTTATAAAGGATGCAATAGCTTCATCTAAAGGATGGTTTATTTATAAAGGATGGAATAGCTCCATCTAAAGGATGGTTTATTTATAAAGGATGCAATAGCTCCATCTAAAGGATGGTTTATTTATAAAGGATGGAGTAGCTTCATCTAAAGGATGGTTTATTTATAAAGGATGGAATAGCTTCATCTAAAGGATGGTTTATTTATAAAGGATGGAATAGCTTCATCTAAAGGATGGTTTATTTATAAAGGATGCGATAGCTTCATCTAAAGGATGGTTTATTTATAAAGGATGCAATAGCTTCATCTAAAGGATGGTTTATTTATAAAGGATGCAATAGCTCCATCTAAAGGATGGTTTATTTATAAAGGATGGAATAGCTCCATCTAAAGGATGGTTTATTTATAAAAGATGGAATAGCTCCATCTAAAGGATGGTTTATTTATAAAGGATGCAATAGCTCCATCTAAAGGATGGTTTATTTATAAAGGATGGAATAGCTTCATCTAAAGGATGGTTTATTTATAAAGGATGCAATAGCTTCATCTAAAGGATGGTTTATTTATAAAGGATGGAATAGCTTCATCTAAAGGATGGTTTATTTATAAAGGATGCAATAGCTTCATCTAAAGGATGGTTTATTTATAAAGGATGGAATACCTTCATCTAAAGGATGGTTTATTTATAAAGGATGCAATAGCCTCATCTAAAGGATGGTTTATTTATAAAGGATGGAATAGCTTCATCTAAAGGATGGTTTATTTATAAAGGATGCAATAGCTCCATCTAAAGGATGGTTTATTTATAAAGGATGGAATAGCTCCATCTAAAGGATGGTTTATTTATAAAGGATGCAATAGCTTCATCTAAAGGATGGTTTATTTATAAAGGATGGAATAGCTGCATCTAAAGGATGGTTTATTTATAAAGGATGCAATAGCTCCATCTAAAGGATGGGTTATTTATAAAGGATGGATTAGCTTCATCTAAAGGATGGTTTATTTATAAAGGATGGAATAGCTTCATCTAAAGGATGGTTTATTTATAAAGGATGGAATAGCTTCATCTAAAGGATGGTTTATTTATAAAGGATGGAATAGCTTCATCTAAAGGATGGTTTATTTATAAAGGATGGAATAGCTCCATCTAAAGGATGGTTTATTTATAAAGGATGGAATAGCTCCATGTAAAGGATGGTTTATTTATAAAGGATGCTATAGCTCCATCTAAAGGATGGTTTATTTATAAAGGATGCAATAGCTCCATGTAAAGGATGGTTTATTTCTAAAGGATGGAATAGCTTCATCTAAAGGATGGTTTATTTATAAAAGATGCAATAGCTTCATCTAAAGGATGGTTTATTTATAATGGATGCAATAGCTTCATCTAAAGGATGGTTTTTTTATAAAGGATGGAATAGCTCCATCTAAAGGATGGTTTATTTATAAAGGATACAATAGCTCCATCTAAAGGATGGTTTATTTATAAAGGATGCAATAGCTCCATCTAAAGGATGGTTTATTTATAAAGGATGCAATAGCTTCATCTAAAGGATGGTTTATTTATAATGGATGCAATAGCTTCATTTAAAGGATGGTTTATTTATAAAGGATGGAATAGCTCCACCTAAAGGATGGTTTATTTATAAAGGATGCAATAGCTTCATCTAAAGGATGGTTTATTTATAAAGTATGCAATAGCTTCATCTAAAGGATTGTTTATTAATAAAGGATGCAATAGCTTCATCTAAAGGATGGTTTATTTATAAAGGATGGAATAGCTCCATCTAAAGGATGGTTTATTTATAAAGGATGCAATAGCTTCATCTAAAGGATGGTTTATTTATAAAGGATGGAATAGCTCCATCTAAAGGATGGTTTATTTATAAATAGTGGAATAGCTCCATCTTAAGGATGGTTTATTTATAAAGGATGGAATAGCTCCATCTAAAGGATGGTTTATTTATAAAGGATGCAATAGCTTCATCTAAAGGATGGTTTATTTATAAAGGATGGAATAGCTCCATCTAAAGGATGGTTTATTTATAAAGGATGCAATAGCTTCATCTAGAGGATGTTTTTTTTATAAAGGATGCAATAGCTTCATCTAAAGGATGGTTTATTTATAAAGGATGAAATAGCTCCATCTAAAGGATGGTTTATTTATAAAGGATGCAATAGCTTCATCTAAAGGATGGTTTATTTATAAAGGATGCAATAGCGTCATCTAAAGGATGGTTTATTTATAAAGGATGGAATAGCTCCATCTAAAGGATGGTTTATTTATAAATAGTGGAATAGCTCAATCTAAAGAATGGTTTATTTATAAAGGATGGAATAGCTCCATGTAAAGGATGGTTTATTTATAAAGGATGGAATAGCTTCATCTAAAGGATGGTTTATTTATAAAGGATACAATAGCTTCATCTAAAGGATGGTTTATTTATAAAGGATACAATAGCTTCATCTAAAGGATGGTTTATTTATAAAGGATGCAATAGCTTCATCTAAAGGATGGTTTATTTATAAAGGATGCAATAGCTTCATCTAAAGGATGGTTTATTTTTAAAGGATACAATAGCTTCATCTAAAGGATGGTTTATTTATAAAGGATACAATAGCTTCATCTAAAGGATGGTTTATTTATAAAGGATGGAATAGCTCCATCTAAAGGATGGTTTATTTATAAAGGATGGAATAGCTCCATCTAAAGGATGGGTTATTTATAAAGGATGCAATAGCTTCATCTAAAAGATGGTTTATTTATAAAGGATGGAATAGCTCCATCTAAAGGATGGTTTATTTATAAAGGATGGAATAGCTCTATCTAAAGGATGGTTTATTTATAAATGATACAATAGCTTCATCTAAAGGATGGTTTATTTATAAAGGATGCAATAGCTCCATCTAAAGGATGGTTTATTTATAAAGGATGGAATAGCTTCATCTAAAGGATGGTTTATTTATAAAGGATGCAATAGCTTCATCTAAAGGATGGTTTATTTATAAAGGATGCAATAGCTTCATCTAAAGGATGGTTTATTTATAAAGGATGCAATAGCTTCATCTAAAGGATGGTTTATTTATAAAGGATGTAATAGCTTCATCTAAAGGATGGTTTATTTATAAAGGATACAATAGCTTCATCTAAAGGATGGTTTATTTATAAAGGATGCAATAGCTTCATCTAAAAGATGGTTTATTTATAAAGGATGCAATAGCTTCATCTATAGGATGGTTTATTTATAAAGGATTCAATAGCTTCATCTAAAGGATGGTTTATTTATAAAGGATACAATAGCTCCATCTAAAGGATGGTTTATTTATAAAGGATGCAATAGCTTCATCTAAAGGATGGTTTATTTATAAAGGATGCAATAGCTTCATCTAAAGGATGGTTTATTTATAAAGGATACAATAGCTTCATCTAAAGGATGGTTTATTTATAAAGGATGCAATAGCTTCATCTAAAGGATGGTTTATTTATAAAGGATGGAATAGCTCCATCTAAAGGATGGTTTATTTATAAAGGATGCAATAGCTTCATCTAAAGGATGGTTTATTTATAAAAGAATGCAATAGCTTCATCTAAAGGATGGTTTATTTATAAAGGATACAATAGCTCCATCTAAAGGATGGTTTATTTATAAAGGATGCAATAGCTTCATCTAAAGGATGGTTTATTTATAAAGGATGCAATAGCTTCATCTAAAGGATGGTTTATTTATAAAGGATGGAATAGCTCCATCTAAAGGATGGTTTATTTATAAAGGATACAATAGCTTCATCTAAAGGATGGTTTATTTATAAAGGATACAATAGCTTCATCTAAAGGATGGTTTATTTATAAAGGATGCAATAGCTTCATCTAAAGGATGGTTTATTTATAAAGGATACAATAGCTTAATCTAAAGGATGGTTTATTTATAAAGGATACAATAGCTTCATCTAAAGGATGGTTTATTTATAAAGGATGGAATAGCTTCATCTAAAGGATGGTTTATTTATAAAGGATGCAATAGCTTCATCTAAAGGATGGTTTATTTATAAAGGATACAATAGCTCCATCTAAAGGATGGTTTATTTATAAAGGATGCAATAGCTTCATCTAAAGGATGGTTTATTTATAAAGGATGCAATAGCTCCATCTAAAGGATGGTTTATCTATAAAGGATGCAATAGCTTCATCTAAATGATGGTTTATTTATAAAGGATGGAATAGCTCCATCTAAAGGATGGTTTATTTATAAAGGATGCAATAGCTTCATCTAAAGGATGGTTTATTTATAAAGGATGCAATAGCTCCATCTAAAGGATGGTTTATTTGTAAAGGATGGAATAGCTCCATCTAAAGGATGGTTTATTTATAAAGGATGGAATAGCTCCATCTAAAGGATGGTTTTTTTATAAATGATGGAATAGCTCCATCTAAAGGATGGGTTATTTATAAAGGATGCAATAGCTTCATCTAAAGGATGGTTTATTTATAAAGGATGGAATAGCTCCATCTAAAGGATGGTTTATTTATAAAGGATGGAATAGCTCGATCTAAAGGATGGTTTATTTATAAAGGATGGAATAGCTCTATCTAAAGGATGGTTTATTTATAAAGGATGCAATAGCTTCATCTAAAGGATGGTTTATTTATAAAGGATGCAATAGCTCCATCTAAAGGATGGTTTATCTATAAAGGATGCAATAGCTTCATCTAAATGATGGTTTATTTATAAAGGATGGAATAGCTCCATCTAAAGGATGGTTTATTTATAAAGGATGCAATAGCTTCATCTAAAGGATGGTTTATTTATAAAGGATGCAATAGCTCCATCTAAAGGATGGTTTATTTGTAAAGGATGGAATAGCTCCATCTAAAGGATGGTTTATTTATAAAGGATGGAATAGCTCCATCTAAAGGATGGTTTATTTATAAAGGATGGAATAGCTCCATCTAAAGGATGGGTTATTTATAAAGGATGCAATAGCTTCATCTAAAGGATGGTTTATTTATAAAGGATGGAATAGCTCCATCTAAAGGATGGTTTATTTATAAAGGATGGAATAGCTCCATCTAAAGGATGGTTTATTTATAAAGGATGGAATAGCTCTATCTAAAGGATGGTTTATTTATAAAGGATGCAATAGCTTCATCTAAAGGATGGTTTATTTATAAAGGATGGAATAGCTCCATCTAAAGGATGGTTTATTTATAAACGATGGAATAGCTCCATCTAAAGGATGGTTTATTTATAAAGGATGGAATAGCTCCATCTAAAGGATTGTTTATTTATAAAGGATGGAATAGCTCCATCTAAAGGATGGTTTATTTATAAAGGATGCAATAGCTTCATCTAAAGGATGGTTTATTTATAAAGGATGGAATAGCTTCATCTAAAGGATGGTTTATTTATAAAGGATTGAATAGCTTCATCTAAAGGATGGTTTATTTATAAAGGATGCAATAGCTTCATCTAAAGGATGGTTTATTTATAAAGGATGCAATAGCTTCATCTAAAGGATGGTTTATTTATAAAGGATGGAATAGCTCCATCTAAAGGATGGTTTATTTATAAAGGATGGAATAGCTCCATCTAAAGGATGGTTTATTTATAAAGGATGCAATAGCTTCATCTAAAGGATGGTTTATTTATAAAGGATGGAATAGCTCCATCTAAAGGATGGTTTATTTATAAAGGATGGAATAGCTTCATCTAAAGGATGGTTTATTTATAAAGGATGCAATAGCTCCATCTAAAGGATGGTTTATTTATAAAGGATGGAATAGCTCCATCTAAAGGATGGTTTATTTATAAAGGATGCAATAGCTTCATCTAAAGGATGGTTTATTTATAAAGGATGCAATAGCTTCATCTAAAGGATGGTTTATTTATAAAGGATGCAATAGCTCCATCTAAAGGATGGTTTATTTATAAACGATGGAATAGCTTCATCTAAAGGATGGTTTATTTATAAAGGATGGAATAGCTTCATCTAAAGGATGGTTTATTTATAAAGGATGGAATAGCTCCATCTAAAGGATGGTTTATCTATAAAGGATGGAATAGCTCCATGTAAAGGATGGTTTATTTATAAAGGATGCTATAGCTCCATCTAAAGGATGGTTTATTTATAAAGGATGCAATAGCTCCATGTAAAGGATGGTTTATTTATAAAGGATGGAATAGCTTCATCTAAAGGATGGTTTATTTATAAAGGATACAATAGCTCAATCTAAAGGATGGTTGATTTATAAAGGATACAATAGCTCCATCTAAAGGATGGTTTATTTATAAAGGATGGAATAGCTCCATCTAAAGGATGGTTTATTTATAAAGGATGCAATAGCTTCATCTTAAAGATGGTTTATTTATAAAGGATACAATAGCTCCATCTAAAGGATGGTTTATTTATAAAGGATGCAATAGCTTCATCTAAAGGATGATTTATTTATAAAGGATGGAATAGCTTCATCTAAAGGATGGTTTATTTATAAAGGATACAATAGCTCCATCTAAAGGATGGTTTATTTATAAAGGATGGAACAGCTTCATCTAAAGGATGGTTTATTTATAAAGGATGCAATAGCTTCATCTAAAGGATGGTTTATTTATAATGGATGCAATAGCTTCATTTAAAGGATGGTTTTTTTATAAAGGATGGAATAGCTCCATCTAAAGGATGGTTTATTTATAAAGGATACAATAGCTCCATCTAAAGGATGGTTTATTTATAAAGGATGCAATAGCTCCATCTAAAGGATGGTTTATTTATAAAGGATGCAATAGCTCCATCTAAAGGATAGTTTATTTATAAAGGATGCAATAGCTTCATCTAAAGGATGGTTTATTTATAAAGGATGCAATAGCTTCATCTAAAGGATGGTTTATTTATAAAGGATGCAATAGCTTCATCTAAAGGATGGTTTATTTATAAAGGATGCAATAGCTTCATCTAAAGGATGGTTTATTTATAAAGGATGCAATAGCTTCATCTAAAGGATGGTTTATTTATAAAGGATGCAATAGCTCCATCTAAAGGATGGTTTATTTATAAAGGATGCAATAGCTTCATCTAAAGGATGGTTTATTTATAAAGGATGCAATAGCTCCATCTAAAGGATGGTTTATTTATAAAGGATGCAATAGCTTCATCTAAAGGATGGTTTATTTATAAAGGATGCAATAGCTCCATCTAAAGGATGGTTTATTTATAAAGGATGCAATAGCTTCATCTAAAGGATGGTTTATTTATAAAGGATGCAATAGCTTTATCTAAAGGATGGTTTATTTATAAAGGATGGAATAGCTTCATCTAAAGGATGGTTTTTTTATAAAGGATGCAATAGCTTCATCTAAAGGATGGTTTATTTATAAAGGATGCAATAGCTTCATCTAAAGGATGGTTTATTTATAAAGGATGCAATAGCTCCATCTAAAGGATGGTTTATTTATAAAGGATGCAATAGCTCCATCTAAAGGATGGTTTATTTATAAAGGATGCAATAGCTCCATCTAACGGATGGTTTATTAATAAAGGATGCAATAGCTCCATCTAAAGGATGGTTTATTTATAAAGGATGCAATAGCTCCATCTAAAGGATGGTTTATTTATAAAGGATGCAATAGCTTCATCTAAAGGATGGTTTATTTATAAAGGATGGAATAGCTTCATCTAAAGGATGGTTTATTTATAAAGGATGCAATAGCTTCATCTAAAGGATGGTTTATTTATAAAGGATGCAATAGCTCCATCTAAAGAATGGTTTATTTATAAAGGATGCAATAGCTTCATCTAAAGGATGGGTTATTTATAAAGGATGCAATAGCTTCATCTAAAGGTTGGTTTATTTATAAAGGATGCAATAGCTCCATCTAAAGGATGGTTTATTTATAAATAGTGGAATAGCTCCATCTAAAGGATGGTTTATTTATAAAGGATGCAATAGCTTCATCTAAAGGATGGTTTATTTATAAAGGATGCAATAGCTCCATCTAAAGGATGGTTAATTTATAAATAGTGGAATAGCTCCATCTAAAGGATGGTTTATTTATAAAGGATGCAATAGCTTCATCTAAAGGATGGTTTATTTATAAAGGATGCAATAGCTTCATCTAAAGGATGGTTTATTTATAAAGGATTCAATAGCTTCATCTAAAGGATGGTTTATTTATAAAGGATGCAATAGCTTCATCTAAAGGATGGTTTATTTATAAAGGATGCAATAGCTCCATCTAAAGGATGGTTTATTTATAAATAGTGGAATAGCTCCATCTAAAGGATGGTTTATTTATAAAGGATGCAATAGCTTCATCTAAAGGATGGTTTATTTATAAAGGATGAAATAGCTCCATCTAAAGGATGGTTTATTTATAAAGGATGCAATAGCTCCATCTAAAGGATGGTTTATTTATAAAGGATGCAATAGCTCCATCTAAAGGATAGTTTATTTATAAAGGATGCAATAGCTTCATCTAAAGGATGGTTTATTTATAAAGGATGCAATAGCTTCATCTAAAGGATGGTTTATTTATAAAGGATGCAATAGCTTCATCTAAAGGATGGTTTATTTATAAAGGATGCAAAAGCTTCATCTAAAGGATGGTTTATTTATAAAGGATGCAATAGCTTCATCTAAAGGATGGTTTATTTATAAAGGATGCAATAGCTCCATCTAAAGGATGGTTTATTTATAAAGGATGCAATAGCTTCATCTAAAGGATGGTTTATTTATAAAGGATGCAATAGCTCCATCTAAAGGATGGTTTATTTATAAAGGATGCAATAGCTTCATCTAAAGGATGGTTTATTTATAAAGGATGCAATAGCTATATCTAAAGGATGGTTTATTTATAAAGGATGCAATAGCTTCATCTAAAGGATGGTTTATTTATAAAGGATGCAATAGCTTCATCTAAAGGATGGTTTATTTATAAAGGATGGAATAGCTTCATCTAAAGGATGGTTTATTTATAAAGGATGCAATAGCTTCATCTAAAGGATGGTTTATTTATAAAGGATGCAATAGCTTCATCTAAAGGATGGTTTATTTATAAAGGATGCAATAGCTCCATCTAAAGGATGGTTTATTTATAAAGGATGCAATAGCTCCATCTAAAGGATGGTTTATTTATAAAGGATGCAATAGCTCCATCTAACGGATGGTTTATTAATAAAGGATGCAATAGCTCCATCTAAAGGATGGTTTATTTATAAAGGATGCAATAGCTCCATCTAAAGGATGGTTTATTTATAAAGGATGCAATAGCTTCATCTAAAGGATGGTTTATTTATAAAGGATGCAATAGCTTCATCTAAAGGATGGTTTATTTATAAAGGATGCAATAGCTTCATCTAAAGGATGGTTTATTTATAAAGGATGCAATAGCTCCATCTAAAGAATGGTTTATTTATAAAGGATGCAATAGCTTCATCTAAAGGATGGGTTATTTATAAAGGATGCAATAGCTTCATCTAAAGGTTGGTTTATTTATAAAGGATGCAATAGCTCCATCTAAAGGATGGTTTATTTATAAATAGTGGAATAGCTCCATCTAAAGGATGGTTTATTTATAAAGGATGCAATAGCTTAATCTAAAGGATGGTTTATTTATAAAGGATGCAATAGCTCCATCTAAAGGATGGTTAATTTATAAATAGTGGAATAGCTCCATCTAAAGGATGGTTTATTTATAAAGGATGCAATAGCTTCATCTAAAGGATGGTTTATTTATAAAGGATGCAATAGCTTCATCTAAAGGATGGTTTATTTATAAAGGATTCAATAGCTTCATCTAAAGGATGGTTTATTTATAAAGGATGCAATAGCTTCATCTAAAGGATGGTTTATTTATAAAGGATGCAATAGCTCCATCTAAAGGATGGTTTATTTATAAATAGTGGAATAGCTCCATCTAAAGGATGGTTTATTTATAAAGGATGCAATAGCTTCATCTAAAGGATGGTTTATTTATAAAGGATGCAATAGCTCCATCTAAAGGATGGTTTATTTATAAAGGATGCAATAGCTTCATCTAAAGGATGGGTTATTTATAAAGGATGCAATAGCTTCATCTAAAGGATGGTTTGTTTATAAAGGATGCAATAGCTCCATCTAAAGGATGGTTTATTTATAAATAGTGGAATAGCTCCATCTAAAGGATGGTTTATTTATAAAGGATGCAATAGCTTCATCTAAAGGATGGTTTATTTATAAAGGATGGAATAGCTCCATCAAAAGGATGGTTTATTTATAAAGGATGGAATAGCTCCATCTAAAGGATGGTTTATTTATAAAGGATACAATAGCTCCATCTAAAGGATGGTTTATTTATAAAGGATGCAATAGCTCCATCTAAAGAATGGTTTTTTTATAAAGGATGCAATAGCTTCATCTAAAGGATGGTTTATTTATAAAGGATGGAATAGCTCCATCTAAAGGATGGTTTATTTATAAAGGATACAATAGCTCCATCTAAAGGATGGTTTATTTATAAAGGATGCAATAGCTCCATCTAAAGGATGGTTTATTTATAAAGGATGCAATAGCTCCATCTAAAGGATGGTTTATTTATAAAGGATGCAATAGCTTCATCTAAAGGATGGTTTATTTATAAAGGATGCAATAGCTCCATCTAAAGGATGGTTTATTTATAAAGGATGCAATAGCTCCATCTAAAGGATGGTTTATTTATAAAGGATGCATTAGCGTCATCTAAAGGATGGGTTATTTATAAAGGATTGAATAGCTCCATCTAAAGGATGGTTTATTTATAAAGGATGGAATAGCTCCATCTAAAGGATGGTTTATTTATAATGGATGCAATAGCTTCATCTAAAGGATGGTTTATTTATAAAGGATGGAATAGCTTCATCTAAAGGATAGTTTATTTATAAAGGATGGAATAGCTCCATCTAAAGGATGGTTTATTTATAAAGGATGGAATAGCTCCATCTAAAAGATGGTTTATTTATAAAGGATGCAATAGCTTCATCTAAAGGATGGTTTATTTATAAAGGATGCAATAGCTCCATCTAAAGGATGGTTTATTTATAAAGGATGCAATAGCTTAATCTAAAGGATGGTTTATTTATAAAGGATGGAATAGCTCCATCTAAAGGATGGTTTATTTATAAAGGATACAATAGCTCCATCTAAAGGATGGTTTATTTATAAAGGATGCAATAGCTCCATCTAAATGAAGGTTTATTTATAAAGGATGCAATAGCTCCATCTAAAGGATGGTTTATTTATAAAGGATGCAATAGCTTCATCTAAAGGATGGTTTATTTATAAAGGATGCAATAGCTCCATCTAAAGGATGGTTTATTTATAAATAGTGGAATAGCTCCATCTAAAGGATGGTTTATTTATAAAAGATGCAATAGCTCCATCTAAAGGATGGTTTATTTATAAAGGATGCAATAGCGTCATCTAAAGGATGGGTTATTTATAAAGGATGCAATAGCTCCATCTAAAGGATGGTTTATTTATAAATAGTGGAATAGCTCCATCTAAAGGATGGTTTATTTATAAAGGATGGAATAGCTCCATCTAAAGGATGGTTTATTTATAAAGGATGCAATAGCTTCATCTAAAGGATGGTTTATTTATAAAGGATGCAATAGCTCCATCTAAAGGATGGTTTATTTATAAATAGTGGAATAGCTCCATCTAAAGGATGGTTTATTTATAAAGGATTGAATAGCGTCATCTAAAGGATGGGTTATTTATAAAGGATGCAATAGCTCCATCTAAAGGATGGTTTATTTATAAATAGTGGAATAGCTCCATCTAAAGGATGGTTTATTTATAAAGGATGGAATAGCTCCATCTAAAGGATGGTTTATTTATAAAGGATGCAATAGCTCCATCTAAAGGATGGTTTATCTATAAAGGATGCAATAGCTTCATCTAAAGGATGGTTTATTTATAAAGGATTGAATAGCGTCATCTAAAGGATGGGTTATTTATAAAGGATGCAATAGCTCCATCTAAAGGATGGTTTATTTATAAATAGTGGAATAGCTCCATCTAAAGGATGGTTTATTTATAAAGGATGGAATAGCTCCATCTAAAGGATGGTTTATTTATAAAGGATGCAATAGCTCCATCTAAAGGATGGTTTATCTATAAAGGATGCAATAGCTTCATCTAAAGGATGGTTTATTTATAAAGGATGCAATAGCTCCATCTAAAGGATGGTTTATTTATAAAGGATGCAATAGCTCCATCTAAAGGATGGTTTATCTATAAAGGATGCAATAGCTTCATCTAAAGGATGGTTTATTTATAAAGGATGGAATAGCTCCATCTAAAGGAGGGTTTATTTATAAAGGATGCAATAGCTCCATCTAAAGGATGGTTTATTTATAAAGGATGCAATAGCTCCATCTAAAGGATGGTTTATTTATAAAGGATGCAATAGCTTCATCTAAAGGATGGTTTATTTATAAAGGATGCAATAGCTCCATCTAAAGGATGGTTTATTTATAAAGGATACAATAGCTCCATCTAAAGGATGGTTTATTAATAAAGGATGCAATAGCTCCATCTAAAGGATGGTTTATTTATAAAGGATGCAATAGCTCCATCTAAAGGATGGTTTATTTATAAAGGATGCAATAGCTTCATCTAAAGGATGGTTTATTTATAAAGGATGCAATAGCTTCATCTAAAGGATGGTTTATTTATAAAGGATGGAATAGCTCCATCTAAAGGATGGTTTATTTATAAAGGATGCAATAGCTCCATCTAAAGGATGGTTTATTTATAAAGGATGCAATAGCTCCATCTAAAGGATGGTTTATTTATAAAGGATGCAATAGCTCCATCTAAAGGATAGTTTATTTATAAAGGATGCAATAGCTTCATCTAAAGGATGGTTTATTTATAAAGGATGGAATAGCTTCATCTAAAGGATGGTTTATTTATAAAGGATGGAATAGCTCCATCTAAAGGATGGTTTATTTATAAAGGATGCAATAGCTTCATCTAAAGGATGGTTTATCTATAAAGGATGCAATAGCTCCATCTAAAGGATGGTTTATTTATAAAGGATGCAATAGCTCCATCTAAAGGATGGTTTATTTATAAAGGATGGAATAGCTTCATCTAAAGGATGGTTTATTTATAAAGGATGCAATAGCTTCATCTAAAGGATGGTTTATTTATAAAGGATGGAATAGCTTTATCTAAAGGATGGTTTATTTATAAAGGATGGAATAGCTTCATATAAAGGATGGTCTATTTATAAAGGATGCAATAGCTCCATCTAAAGGATGGTTTATTTATAAAGGATGCAATAGCTCCATCTAAATGAAGGTTTATTCATAAAGGATGCAATAGCTCCATCTAAAGGATGGTTTATTTATAAAGGATGCAATAGCTTCATCTAAAGGATGGTTTATTTATAAAGGATGCAATAGCTCCATCTAAAGGATGGTTTATTTATAAATAGTGGAATAGCTCCATCTAAAGGATGGTTTATTTATAAAGGATGCAATAGCTCCATCTAAAGGATGGTTTATTTATAAAGGATGCAATAGCGTCATCTAAAGGATGGGTTATTTATAAAGGATGCAATAGCTCCATCTAAAGGATGGTTTATTTATAAATAGTTGAATAGCTCCATCTAAAGGATGGTTTATTTATAAAGGATGGAATAGCTCCATCTAAAGGATGGTTTATTTATAAAGGATGCAATAGCTTCATCTAAAGGATGGTTTATTTATAAAGGATGCAATAGCTCCATCTAAAGGATGGTTTATTTATAAATAGTGGAATAGCTCCATCTAAAGGATGGTTTATTTATAAAGGATGGAATAGCTCCATCTAAAGGATGGTTTATTTATAAAGGATGCAATAGCTCCATCTAAAGGATGGTTTATCTATAAAGGATGCAATAGCTTCATCTAAAGGATGGTTTATTTATAAAGGATGCAATAGCTCCATCTAAAGGATGGTTTATTTATAAAGGATGCAATAGCTCCATCTAAAGGATGGTTTATCTATAAAGGATGCAATAGCTTCATCTAAAGGATGGTTTATTTATAAAGGATGGAAAAGCTCCATCTAAAGGATGGTTTATTTATAAAGGATGCAATAGCTCCATCTAAAGGATGGTTTATTTATAAAGGATGCAATAGCTTCATCTAAAGGATGGTTTATTTATAAAGGATGCAATAGCTTCATCTAAAGGATGGTTTATTTATAAAGGATGCAATAGCTCCATCTAAAGGATGGTTTATTTATAAAGGATACAATAGCTCCATCTAAAGGATGGTTTATTAATAAAGGATGCAATAGCGACATCTAAAGGATGGTTTATTTATAAAGGATGCAATAGCTCCATCTAAAGGATGGTTTATTTATAAAGGATGCAATAGCTTCATCTAAAGGATGGTTTATTTATAAAGGATGCAATAGCTTCATCTAAAGGATGGTTTATTTATAAAGGATGGAATAGCTCCATCTAAAGGATGGTTTATTTATAAAGGATGCAATAGCTCCATCTAAAGGATGGTTTATTTATAAAGGATGCAATAGCTCCATCTAAAGGATGGTTTATTTATAAAGGATGCAATAGCTCCATCTAAAGGATGGTTTATTTATAAAGGATGCAATAGCTTCATCTAAAGGATGGTTTATTTATAAAGGATGGAATAGCTTCATCTAAAGGATGGTTTATTTATAAAGGATGGAATAGCTCCATCTAAAGGATGGTTTATTTATAAAGGATGCAATAGCTTCATCTAAAGGATGGTTTATCTATAAAGGATGCAATAGCTCCATCTAAAGGATGGTTTATTTATAAAGGATGCAATAGCTCCATCTAAAGGATGGTTTATTTATAAAGGATGGAATAGCTTCATCTAAAGGATGGTTTATTTATAAAGGATGCAATAGCTCCATCTAAAGGATGGTTTATTTATAAAGGATGGAATAGCTTCATCTAAAGGATGGTTTATTTATAAAGGATGGAATAGCTTCATATAAAGGATGGTTTATTTATAAAGGATGCAATAGCTCCATCTAAAGGATGGTTTATTTATAAAGGATGGAATAGCTTCATCTAAAGGATGGTTTATTTATAAAGGATGCAATAGCTTCATCTAAAGGATGGTTTATTTATAAAGGATGGAATAGCTTCATATAAAGGATGGTTTATTTATAAAGGATGGAATAGCTTCATCTAAAGGATGGTTTATTTATAAAGGATGGAATAGCTTCATCTAAAGGATGGTTTATTTATAAAGGATGGAATAGCTCCATCTAAAGGATGGTTTATTTATAAAGGATGCAATAGCTTCATCTAAAGGATGGTTTATCTGTAAAGGATACAATAGCTCCATCTAAAGGATGGTTTATTTATAAAGGATGCAATAGCTCCATCTAAAGGATGGTTTATTTATAAAGGATGGAATAGCTTCATCTAAAGGATGGTTTATTTATAAAGGATTGAATAGCTCCATCTAAAGGATGGTTTATTTATAAAGGATGCAATAGCTTCATCTAAAGGATGGTTTATCTATAAAGGATGCAATAGCTCCATCTAAAGGATAGTTTATTTATAAAGGATGCAATAGCTCCATCTAAAGGATTGTTTATTTATAAAGGATGCAATAGCTCCATCTAAAGGATGGTTTATTTATAAAGGATGCAATAGCTTCATCTAAAGGATGGTTTATCTATAAAGGATGCAATAGCTCCATCTAAAGGATGGTTTATTTATAAAGGATGGAATAGCTTCATCTAAAGGATGGTTTATTTATAAAGGATGGAATAGCTCCATCTAAAGGATGGTTTATTTATAAAGGATGCAATAGCTCCATCTAAAGGATGGTTTATTTATAAAGGATGCAATAGCTCCATCTAAAGGATGGTTTATTTATAAAGGATGCAAGAGCTCCATCTAAAGGATGGTTTATTTATAAAGGATGCAATAGCTTCATCTAAAGGATGGTTTATCTATAAAGGATGCAATAGCTCCATCTAAAGGATGGTTTATTTATAAAGGATGCAATAGCTCCATCTAAAGGATGGTTTATTTATAAAGGATGCAATAGCTTCATCTAAAGGATGGTTTATTTATAAAGTATTGAATAGCTCCATCTAAAGGATGGTTTATTTATAAAGGATGCAATAGCTTCATCTAAAGGATGGTTTATCTATAAAGGATGCAATAGCTCCATCTAAAGGATGGTTTATTTATAAAGGATGCAATAGCTCCATCTAAAGGATGGTTTATTTATAAAGGATGGAATAGCTTCATCTAAAGGATGGTTTCTTTATAAAGGATGGAGTAGCTTCATCTAAAGGATGGTTTATTTATAAAGGATGGAATAGCTCCATCTAAAGGATGGTTTATTTATAAAGGATGCAATAGCTTCATCTAAAGGATGGTTTATCTATAAAGGATGCAATAGCTCCATCTAAAGGATGGTTTATTTATAAAGGATGCAATAGCTCCATCTAAAGGATGGTTTATCTATAAAGGATGGAATAGCTTCATCTAAAGGATGGTTTATTTATAAAGGATGGAATAGCTTCATCTAAAGGATGGTTTATTTATAAAGGATGGAATAGCTCCATCTAAAGGATGGTTTATTCATAAAGGATGCAATAGCTTCATCTAAAGGATGGTTTATTTATAAAGGATGGAATAGCTCCATCTAAAGGATGGTTTATTTATAAAGGATGGAATAGCTTCATCTAAAGGATGGTTTATTTATAAAGGATGCAATAGCTTCATCTAAAGGATGGTTTATTTATAAAGGATGGAATAGCTTCATCTAAAGGATGGTTTATTTATAAAGGATGGAATAGCTTCATCTAAAGGATGGTTTATTTATAAAGGATGGAATAGCTTTATCTAAAGGATGGTTTATTTATAAAGGATGGAATAGCTTCATCTAAAGGATGGTTTATTTATAAAGGATGCAATAGCTTCATCTAAAGGATGGTTTATTTATAAAGGATGGAATAGCTTCATCTAAAGGATGGTTTATTTATAAAGGATGGAATAGCTCCATCTAAAGGATGGTTTATTTATAAAGGATGGAATAGCTTCATCTAAAGGATGGTTTATTTATAAAGGATGCAATAGCTTCATCTAAAGGATGGTTTATTAATAAAGGATGGAATAGCTTCATCTAAAGGATGGTTTATTTATAAAGGATGGAATAGCTTCATCTAAAGGATGGTTTATTTATAAATAGTGCAATAGCTCCATCTAAAGGATGGTTTATTTATAAAGGATGGAATAGCTCCATCTAAAGGATGGTTTATTTATAAAGGATGCAATAGCTTCATCTAAAGGATGGTTTATCTATAAAGGATGCAATAGCTCCATCTAAAGGATGGTTTATTTATAAAGGATGCAATAGCTCCATCTAAAGGTTGGTTTATTTATAAAGGATGCAATAGCTTCATCTAAAGGATGGTTTATTTATAAAGGATGGAATAGCTTCATCTAAAGGATGGTTTATTTATAAAGGATGGAATAGCTCCATCTAAAGGATGGTTTATTTATAAAGGATGCAATAGCTCCATCTAAATGATGGTTTATTTATAAAGGATGCAATAGCTTCATCTAAAGGGCTAAGAAAATGCAAATATTTAGGAATGACACGGTTTAAGAATTTGTAGGGTCCTACGAATGATTGTTGATCCTTCACAATTCTTAGGGGTTGACAGGAGCTAAGTGTAGCGATACTGTGTGACCCAGCTTACAAGGATCCCTCTGACCATATCAATCCAAGCATGCTTGTTTGATTAGAACATATTATGGTTTACTGGCAGAGAGTCTTAAATTAGCAGCTATAGAGTTGCGCGGACTCTACGCCAAACTGATAATGTGTCCTCAATGCTGTTCCCTCCACAGTAAAAATCATCAGCAAGTTTCGCCACATATCCCTCCACCAACAAGTCACCTAGTACTCTACACACTAGTTCCTCCAGAGCTCTTTCTGATCCTGGCATACCCATTGCACATTTTGTATAGACATGCATACCTCTGAAAGGGATCACAACACTATATTGCATGGTCCCTTTGCTAAAGGCATCTGATAGAAGGTGCTAGTGAAGTCGGTTTTGATAATCCGTCACCACTGACCTATCTTCCTTAGAGTGGAGTCAATGTTCTTACTCATCGAACTTAAGTTGCAGTTCTCAGAGTCTGTTTTCATGACATAGGGAAAATCGACCTTGAAGCTGGGGTGGTTGAATAGGACCCATGTTAATGGAAGCTTTGAAGTGACCAAATGAGCCGCTATACCCAAGTAGATCCTTTCCAAAAACTTCATAATACTCAGAATTAAGCTGTGGAAAATGCAGTAACCAGGCGATGTCCTCCATTAGGCTTTTTGACAAAAAAGGATGGGCTCACATACTCCACTGCTACTTTGATATCTTCTGGATGGGAAAACACACCAATGTGTTCTAACTCATCGAACTTAAGTTGCAGCTCTTAGAGTCTGTAATTCACTGTATTGGGGAAATCGACCTCGAAGCTGGGGTGGCTGAGTAGAACCCATGTTAATGGAAGCTTTAAAGTGAAGTAAGACTCGGAATTAATCTGTTGAAATTTCAGCTTCTCTGCAGAGGATAACATGTAATCTGGGTCGATGACCACACAGGAAGCAATGTTGTCATGGTGTTTGCTTGAAGTTAGGTAGGTACTTGCCATGCTAAAAGATGTCAAAGTCAAGTATCTGCAGAATGTCTTCTTGGTTCCTCTTCTCTTTTCTCTCTCCCAACAATCGAACACAGCATATAATAACAAAACTCTAAAGCACGTCTGACAGCACTGACTTCTGCCAACAGTGTGCCCCTCCTCTTAACAACACAGGCTTTTTATATCGCAAAATCGTTCACCTCTATTTGCATATTCTTCTAACTCACGTGATCACTACTCTATAAATAAGAGTCTTGACCGTTTCTTTTCTTTCTTTTTATTTATTTTTGGTGACCGACCCGCACGTGGTCTATCCAGGTAAGTCACGCATTTCTCCACACTCCCCCCTGATCTCATGATCACAAACAGGACATGCGGGCAATCGTTGTTGGCGGGTACTCCTTCGAAGAATTGGGGGCAGCACTTCCTCATTGCTGTTTTCTTCATTACCACCATCATTACTACCAGTCTGTTCCATTATCCCGTCTCGTGGTTCCATAGGCGGTGTCTCACAATCAGGGCAGGGGGGCAGTATCCATCTTTGTCGGGTACTTCTCCGAAGAATCGGAGGCGTCATCTCCTCGGTATGCTCCATCATCCCTTCTCGCGGGGTTTCGCAATCACGGGGGGTGGGCAGTATTCGTCTCTGTCGAGTATTTCGATGAGGCATTACTTCCTTGTGTCCATCGCTCTCCTCACTATTGTCATCAGTATGTCCCATCATTCCCTCATCTGGTTCTGTTGGTGGTGTTTCTATGCTCACCTGAAGGGGCAGTAAGTGATCAGGATCATCTCTGAACGGTGTGTGATCCTCCTCATCGTCCTCAGAATCAGAAGAGGTATAACAAGGGCGGATATCTTTTACGTGACGTGGTATGCCACCAATCAACATGGTCTGAGGACTTATGATTTCGTCTATTTTTCCCCGGAAAAATTTCGTAGTGCACCCAGCATTTGGGGGTTTTATCCAAACAAGGTCTCCCACCTGATATGGTGTATTGACAACACTCACCACTGATGGTATGGCATCAACTCCTTTCACACGCTGTTCATATTGGTAAATCCCATTGGCTGGTGCAGTTGCTGGTGTTGCATTGTCCTTGGGTGTTATATTATACCAGTACACAGCTTCTGGAATAGAGCACTGCGTCCTGGCTGCAATTCTTTTGATGGTGCGGTGACACCGTTCTGCTATACCATTACCCTCGGGATAATATGCACACCGATAATGCATTTTAATCCCCCATTCGTGCACGAATTTCTGAAATTCTTGACATCGAAATGTGGCGGTATTATCAGTCAGAATTTCAATCGGGGCACCACGTTCAAAAAAGACGGCTCTCAACTGTTGTATAATGCTGGCTGCATCCTGTCGTGTCAACAGGCGCCATATTGTGAAACGCGTCGGGCCACAATCCGTCATGGTCAAAAAATGTTTGTCCCCATAATGTGTTATGTCCATCCCTACTCGCTGCCAGTTGCCCTCCACCTCGAGCTTCCCTTTTTTCCATTGGGATGGTGCCGGATCAATTCTCTGACACTCTTCACACGAACGTATGGCTGCTTTCACTGATGCTTTTGTAGTTGCAGGGCATACTCTTCGGACAAAATATGCAGTCCTCTGAATTCCAGGATGTCCAATCTGCTGGTGTATCATACGGATCTGGTCAGGTGTTAATTGATCCGTTACAGTCGCGCATGTTTGTTGTTGAAGATGGGATCCCTGCCTCATTGCATCGATCCACCTCTTTGGTACTCGAGTCAAGCTATCAGCCAAATTCTGCATCGACGAGACTAACGTAATGTCTACCTGCAAGCTGTATTCGTCAACTAAACGCTTAATTATTGCTAGTCTCCTTCGTACTAGCATTTCACTTGCAGCTCTAGTCTTAACTCGAGCCTTTCCAGTCAAGGTGTCGGTTAACCAATGGTAAACACACAATGAGTCAGTGTGGAGATGCACAACATTAGTCTGCCATTGCAATGCGAGATTAAGACCTTTTAACGTGGCATCAAGTTCTGCCAAATTTATATGTTGGGCATCATTTTTCGGACGAAGCCAGCATGCATCTTCCACAACAACACCTAGTTGCTCCAACACGACACCTGTAGCCAACGAACTTGCGTCAACCCATGCATTTAGTTCGTTTCCAGACACTTGCCACTCACCCCGGGCAGGGTCATTCCTATGCACTCTGGACAACATTTCAGCCATCATTTGTTGGAGAGAATCATCATCCGCAACATCGTCCCATCCTTTTGTTACTGTAGTCACTCGTCTTTTCACCACTCCTGTTGCCGATCGGAGCCATCCACAGACAGGTAGATGTCCTACCAATTTACCACAGATAGAAAACACAGTACGTCTTGTTAATACATTGGGTAACTTTGGAAGTGGGCTCACTCGTTTCCATCGCAACGTATTGCCCTCCTCCCAGACCTCGAGGCCTAGCACGGGCACTCCATCCTTTACGCGCTTAGGGTCTTTGCTTATTAACCCAAACGCTTTCAGTTTTATTCGAACTGCATCCGCAGACATTATGTCCTCATTAACATAGATGTCATCTATGTAGGCTGAAGCAGCTTTTGCTGTGGTCTCATCCTGCATCAAAACAGTTTTAATAATGGTTGTCATAATCAAGGGTGCTACGTTTAGGCCAAAACCCAAACGTGTCAAACAATATAGTTTTCCCTTGAGTAGTACTGTCTGAAACGGCCATAATGACTCATGGACACGTATCTGCAGGTAGGCCCTCTTTAGATCCAGAAGTGCTACATTGCTCCCTTTTTGACGCCACTCTCTCAGTTTAGCAGCGCACACATCTGCGTTTCCGGTAAACGCATCAACATGCCGATTCAACTCTCGGTAATCCATTACGGGACAAATTTTTTTCTTTGGTAGGTTGTTCAACAGCCATGAGCGGAATTAATCCCTTGGGTGGTCCCAGACGTTCCTGTGGGTATGGTATTAACCAACCGTTGTCAATCCACATCTGAAGTTCTTCTTCATATGCGGCCCTATTCTTGGTAGAAACTGCATACTCTGGAATCGTGTTGCACAGCCGATCTGGTTCCTGGCCCATGGCCCATTTCCACTTTGCAGTCCACACCCTTTCATTGTCATCAAATGTAGCACAGAAGTCCTTTTCTTCAATCGACATGGCTGCACAGACGTCTTTCCCTTCTCCAAGCCTGATACCTCTAGCTGCTGTGATTGTAACGCCTCCTAGTGCTTGTATTGCATCAATTCCAAGCAACATGTCGTAGCCAAGGGGTTTCTCCTGCATCACCAAAACGTCAACTTTAGCTGTGTCACCCTTCTCAGTGCAGATTGTGACTGTCCCTTCACCACAACATACCCGTGATAAGCCATTGATGGTCGTAACGCCGACTGGGTTCCTCCGCCACACCGGACAGCAATGGGCACTAACTATAGACCGGGAACACCCCGTGTCTATAAGTGCTGAACACTGCACATCATCAAGTTTAACGCTAATGACAGGCAATCCTGTGTTTATTGGTTGGCAGGGGGCAAGGGTAGCGATAGTACCTTGCCCCCAACTTCGTTTCCCGAACAGTTGCGAGATATGTGCCCAAACTTATTGCAGCGATAGCATTGCACTGGTCTCTTTGATTGTGGATATACACCTCTCCTATCACTCCGGCACTCTTTAGCAAAATGATTGGCCTCCCCACATTTATAGCACACTGGGGTGGCATGCTTATTACTATCTGGAAGAGAGTCCACATTGCCTCCATGTCGAAAACGAGCTGCTGCTGCAATTGGTTCCTGTTCCTTACAGATGTTTCGAGCTCGGGCCAATAACTCATCAGTTGACAATTCATCGATTCTTGATGAGGCCCGCAACAGTTTACTGACCTCCTCGGGTAGGCCTACCAAAAAAGCACAGCTTAATATTTTATCATTGACCCCACCAAACGGTACAGATAATTTTCGCAGGTCGGCTAGGTACACGTCGACTGTTTCCTTGGGTTGAAGTGTCCGGCTCGTGAACTGTTGCCACGCAACAAATGGATCTGTACCAAACGCTGTATACAGGCTCTGCTTGATTTCATCCCAGTCTGGTTCATCCCCGAGTTGTTGGTAGACTGCATAGGCCCCTCCGGTTAGCCTCAAAGGGATAACTGTGGCTGGTTCTTTAATTTTGCACAGTTTACAGATTTTCTCTGCCTTTTCAATCCATTCAACGACAGCCGGTCCAGTGGTAGATCCGTCGAACTCGGGTATTAAGCGAATGTCGAATCTGTCCATTGTTAGTAACCGCACACCAAGCGCTGAAATAGCTTAAAACCAACACAAAGTCAAGTATCTGCAGAATGTCTTCTTGGTTCCTCCTCTTCTCTTTTCTCTCTCCCAACAATCGAACACAGCATATAATAACAAAACTCTAAAGCACGTCTGACAGCACTGACTTCTGCCAACAGTCTCTTAACAACACAGGCTTTTTATATCGCAAAATCGTTCACCTCTATTTGCATATTCTTCTAACTCACGTGATCACTACTCTATAAATAAGAGTCTTGACCGTTTCTTTTCTTTCTTTTTATTTATTTTTGGTGACCGACCCGCACGTGGTCTATCCAGGTAAGTCACGCATTTCTCCACAGAATATAGCCTGGCAAATGTGTTGTGACCTACGTATTTGTTGTGGTTCACTGGTGTTGTTGTTTTTTTTTGTTTTTTGAGGTGGCTGAGTAGGACCCATGTTAAGTTGACGTGAAGAAATGAAGTAAGACTCAAAATTAATCTGTTGAAATTTCAGTTTCTTCCGCAGAGGATAACATGTCATGTGTTTGCTTGAAGTTAAATAGGTACTTGCCATGCTAGAAGATGTTGTTGGAATGAACGTGGAGATAGATTTGCTACCATGTGCCAGGCTAAGACAGTAAACGACCAAGTTCTTTCCGATTATCTCTCCTCTGATCTTGAGCACATGGTACAATGGGGAAAGGAATGGCTGTTTACTTTTAATGCATCTAAAACCAAGCTTCTATCTTTACATTATCAACGTTCTGATCCCCATCTGGCATCAATTCAAATGAATGGCTCTCGTCTTGGGGAGACCTCAAGTTTGGACAGGCTTCTGGGCTTGACCTTTACTCCTGATCTTAAATGGAATACGTACATCAAATCTGTTGCCAAGGCCGCTGGAAAAATGGGCGGATCCTTCTATCGATCCAGTAGAAATCTCACTGCTAATGCAATTCTCTATCTATATAAGAGCCAGATACGTCCAAATATGGAATACTTTTGCCACATATGGGCAGGAGCTTCTAGAAAAGACTTGTCCTGCTTTGATAGGGTTCAAAATAGACTTTGTGGCCTAGTTGGAGATGTCCTTTTCTCTTCGCTGCAACCTCTATCTCACAGAAGAGATGTTGTGAGTTTGTCTCTGCTTTATCGTTATTTTCATGGAAAGTGTTCGACTGAGCTTCAATCTATGGTCCTCCCTCGCCAAACTTTCACAAGAAACGCTCATCTAGCTGAAAACACTATCAATAATTCCCCCCACTCTTTATCTGTGCCTAAACCTAAATGTAGATTCCATGATCAAAGCTTCTTTCTTAGAATTGCACGCATGTGGAATTGTCTTCCGTTTTCCTGCTTTCCAGCTGTCTATAATATGGTTGTCTTCAAGTCCAACATGAACAAGTTTCTGATGAGTTGTTCCACTTAAGTTAACAAATTTACCAAACTTCCATTACTATCGATTACTATATTGTCCTTTTGACTACTTTACACTCTTTAACCCTTATCCTTGAGTGGCCTATCGGCCTTGATAAGTGGTGACGCCTATGTAAAAAAAAATGTGTTGTGACCTACGTATTTGTTGTGGTTCACTAGTGTTGTTGACAAGACGCATTTTCCTCCTACACTCCTTGGGTTTAACTGATACTATGTGGCCTAAATCCCAACAAGGCTCAATGGCAAATTTGCCATCTTCATCATCGGAGTTCCAAGTATTCGCCAGGCTACACTGTGGTTTGTTGGAGTAGGACACATAAAACACGAGCACATCTGGCCAGTCTTGTGTCAGGAGAGGATGTAGTGGAGTTGTGTGTCGCCAATCAATATCTCAAACCTAACGGGTTTGTTTTGTTTTGTTTTTTTTATTATATTTTCACCCCAAACAAGGCACATCGCCACTTTGGTGTAGGGGGCTACTATCAGGGGCAACAGCTATCAGGGTACTATGTAGGGAGTTGGGCAGCAAGATGTCGGTTCACATTACACTTGAATTTCTGCATGTCAGTACAATTGGGGAAGCAGGGACCTGGAATGGAATTCCAAAGTCTAGCGGTTTTGGGGAAGAAACTACTGGAGTAGAAAGATCTTTTACATCTAGGGATCTCTACTGTGTGGGGGTGGGATTTTGCTGCCTGTCAATTTTATTGAGGGTGTTTACGTCGTGGGGGCACAAGTGCTTGCACTTCGTCAGAGCATTCACCATTAAAGTATTTGTAGAACAGGAAGAGGGATGCAACATTTTGTCAGAGGAACAGAGCTTAGATGACAGTTCAAGACCTATCAGATTGGCGACTCTCTTTTGAACCTTGTCTAGGAGTGAGAGACTAGTAGCAGATGCACCAGCCCAAATATGACAACAATACTCCATACATGGGCGAATGGTGGCCTTATAGAGGTATAGGATACTTTCAGGCGTTAGTAATTTTCTAGTAGAGAGAGCCTACCTTCTTTGTAGCGGTCCTGGCAATGCTTTCAATGTAATTGTTCCAACTCATGTTTCCTGTGAACGTTAGGCCAAGGAGTTTAAAAGATGTACTTTCAGATAAAGAGTCATTGTCCATTGCTATTGGAGTGTACCAAGTTTAGTCTTGGAAGCATTGAATGTGACTATCAACCTGTTTCCTTAAGACGCATTTTTCCTACTACACTCCTTGTGATTATGGGTAAAGGCCAAGGTTTAACTGATACTATGTGGCCTGAATCCCAACGAGGCTCAATGGCAAATTTGTCATCCTCATCATCGGACATGAAGAGTTCCAAGTATTCACCAGGCCACACTGGTTTGTTGGGGCAGGGCACGTAAAATATGAGCACATTTGACTAGTCTTGTGTCTGGAGAGGATTTAGTGGAGCTATACCTGAATTGTGTGTCACCAATCCATATCTCAAACCAAGCGGGTCTCACTGACAGGTCATTACTGCGCATGAATCGGACACGGCACAATCACGTTGACACACCGGTTCCCGCCAGATCAAGTTAACCAACATCGAGGCTGGCCAGTACCAGATTGGTGACTATTTGGGAAGGGAAGGCGCTGTATTTACTGTGAGGTAAAATACCAGGTTGTGAAACTAGTGCAGTCTATCCTTCTCTTGAGGGTAGATGAGTCTCTCTTAAGCCATGGTAGGCACTGCATCTATAATAAAAAAAATACCCTTGATAGCCCTAGCAAAGCATTTAGTATTCAGCTACAGACAAGATTTGAATTACACTACAAACTCATGGCTGCACGTTACGTTACATTATGGGACAAACCAAGTATTTCAGTATCAAGTACTCACCAGGCCACACTGTGGTTTGTTCGGGTGGCGCACGTAAAACATAAGCACGTCTGACCAGTCTTGTGTCGGGAGGGGATGTAATAGAGCCATATCTGAATTGTGTGTCGTCAATTCATATCTCAAACCTTGCGGGTCTCACTGACAGGTCATTACTGTGCATAAATGGGACACAGCACAATCACGTTGACACATGGGTTCCTGCCAGATCACCGAAGTTAAGCAACGTCTATTCTGTCCAGTGACCATTTGGGAAGGCAAGGCACTGTATATACTGCGAGGTAAAATACCAGGTTGGGAAACTAGTGCAGTTTATCCTTCTTTCGAGGGTAGATGAGTCTCTCTTAAACCATGGTAGGAATCTCATTTAGTGATGGCGTCATAATAAAAAATACCCTTGATAGCCCTGACAAAGCATTTAGTATTCAGCTATGGACAAGATTTGAATTACACTACAAACTCATGTAGTTAGTTAAATCTCGACTGTGGCCACACGTTACGTTATGGGACAAACCGAGTATTTCAGTATCAAGTACTCATCAGGCCACACTGTGGTTTGTTAGGGTGGAACACGTAAAACATGAGCACGTCTGACCAGTCCCGTGTCGGGAGGGGATGTAATAGAGCCATCTGAATTGTGTATCGCCAATCCATACCTCAAACCTAGCAGGTCTCAATGCATGAATGGGACACTGCCAAGTATCTCAGTGTCAAGATTCTCAATAACCAGGCCTTCAAAGAAGCATATTGTGTCCCCTCTCTGCAGACTAAGCCTGGTCTCTCCAACCACTTTGAGTGTGGAGGATCTATTTGCTTGTCTGGTAGACTGGGAAGTTTTTGTGATTTTAGTGCCCAGGCGCTTGGCTATTGAATCATATTCCCAGTGGCACCACTGCCCACAACGATCTCTACCAGATAATGATTTGAGAACCTGTCAATGTAGGGGGATTGTTCAGTTTCCACTCGCTGTGAGGTTATCATATTTTCATTGGCTATTTGTAAATTGTTTAAGATCTCTGGACAATCAGGCTCCTCATCGTCAAAGATGTGAAGGATCTGACAAGCCTTGGTCATATATCTACGGTTTAATTCAGGAAGGTAGATGTATTCATTCAAAGAATGGTTTGTGTTGGGTCTCTTAGTCTGCCTACACAGTGGACAAGTCTTCTTTGATTGAGACTTCCTAGTACATCAAAGTAGTAAATGTCCGGCTCACAGACGCCTTATATCCCAACTTCTCAAGTAAAAAATCCAATGCCAGGGAGATTTTTAGCTTGATTGATGCCAATGTGCGTGATCTCAACTCTGTCCCATAATGTTGCTTGACTAATTTAGGAAGGGCTGGATGAAGTAGTTTTTTTTTTTTTTTATTACATGGGTGTCACCTCTTATCAAGGCCCAGAGGCCACTCGAGGATAAGGGTTAATAGGTATACATTAGTCATTGTGATTTTAGCATAGTAAACAGTGGGAATTTTGTAACTTGGATTACTTAGGGGGACGGTTCAATTAGAACTTGTTCCCATTGGACTTTTTTTTTTTTTACATAGGCATCAACACATTATCAAGGCCAAGAGGCCACTCAAGGGTAAGGGTTAAAGAGTGTAACGTAGAAATTGGACAATATAATAATCATTAGTAATGAAAATTTGTTAAATTTGATAACTTATATGGAACGGCTCATCAAGAACTTATTTACGTTAGACTTGAACACAACCATATTGTAGTCAGCCGGAAAGCAGGAAAACGGAAGACAATTCCACAGGCGTGCAGTTCTAAGAAAGAAGCTTTGTTCATGGAATCTACGTTTAATATTGCCAAGTAATCACGCAAAATCTCGTGTTCTCTTGCACACACGAGAGTTCAGCTTGGCATGAAAACGGGTCACGGTGAGCAAGAAGGGAGAAGGAAAAACGTAGTCAAGACAAAGACGACGCTTCTGACGACTGAGAAGAAAAAAGAAGAAAAAGAGCAAGAAGTAGAAGAGGAAGAAGAGAACGATACATGAGAAGACGAGGTGTGTGCGGTTTTGAGTAAATCGAAACAGACAGAAAAAAAAAACTCTGATTACAAGCTATTCCAGCTTTGGTATGGAGAAATTTGACATCAGATTAATTCCGGAATTCGATGGCTCCCCCATTGGTCCCTCGGTGGTCGAATGGCTGGAAAAGGCTGAGCGCGTTTGCCGGTTGTGCAAGATTAAAGACGCCAGCTCACTTGCTCTTGGCGTGTCTCTGGCGGTCGACGGAAGGATAATAGAAGATGCCTGCTGGCTTCGGCCGGAGAATGACGCCAAGCATATAAACCTAGCTGAACTCGATGCTACACTGAAAGGAGTCAATCTAGCGCTTCAGTGGCAGGCTAGAATCCTTCACATCATCACGGATTCCACGTGTGTGCATCGGTGGATGACCAATGCCTTGAACGGAAAAGCATGTCTGACAACGAAGGCGTCGGCCGAAATATTGATCCGGAGGCGGCTTGCTACCCTAACCGAAACCACTAAGGAATACAACTTGGTCATAGATGTGACACTGGTGCAGTCCTGTTTGAATCAGGCGGATCATCTGACCAGAGTGCCACGCCGTTGGCTAGACCTGCCAAAAGAAGTGAACGAGTCAGCACCTGTAAATTGCACTGCAGTGGGACGTAGACTCAGCCCGGAGCATATTAATGATGTCCATTGCCAAAGCGGGCACCCCGGTGTAAACCGAACGCTTTACTTCGCCAGATTGGTTGACCCCTCTGTGTCTCGGAGGGCTGTGAAATCTGTTGTGGGAAGCTGCAACACCTGCCGCTCGATCGACCCAGTACCTGTCCGGTGGAAGAAGGGAATACTCAGTGTTAAGCGTAATTGGGATAGGATTGCGATGGACATAACGCACTACAACGGGAGGCATTTTTTGACGCTTATCGACTGTGGACCATCTAGGTTTTCATTGTGGCGGCCCCTTCGCCGGCAGGACGCGGCTGCCATTATCCATGAGTTGGAAGGTGTGTTCCTCGAGCGTGGCCCTCCTTCTGAGATACTCACCGACAATGGCCCCGCTTTTGTTAGTGAGCCGTTTAAACAGTTTGCAGATGGCTGGGGTGTCCATCTGCGTTTTCGGTGTGCCCATGTTCCCAGTGGAAATGGGATTATTGAGCGCAATCACAGAACTGTTAAGACAATCGCAGCGCGGAAGGGGTGTACGGTACCTGAAGCAGTCTATTGGTACAACGTCACCCCTAAGGACGATGTTTCACCCTCCACCGCGCCAGCCAACGCGCTACATACATACCGTGTCAGGGTGAGAGGTTTGGAGAGCAGCTCACTACCCGAACCGGAGCCACCACAAAAGAACATAAAAGAAGGAGATGTCGTCTGGGTTAAAAAACCCCGAGGCCAGTGCACGACTCGCTATGGAACCGGTCATGTCACTGAAGTGATCAGCCCGCAGGCGGTGCGAGTTGATGGAGTACCTCGTCATATTAAAGACTTAAGATCAGTATTCCAAACGCAGCTGCCACTTGACGAAGATAGTGAAATTGAATCCGTGACCAGCGACCCATCATTCTGGTTCATGACGGCTTCAACGCACAGCGACACTGAGAGTGGTAGCCTTCAAAGTACTGACCCTCCTGCTGATGATGAAGACCCGGACAGTGATACTGCGATGCTCAGCTTTAGGTTCGCCGAACTTCGTGTCACGGAAGACAGCGCAGACGATGATGAAGCCCCGAATCCCCCTCTCCGAAGAAGCACTCGAAGAAAAAGGCCACCGCCTCCCTGCTCTTTCTGTGATAATGAGATCAGGGGGGAGTGTGTAATAAATTGCGAACAGACGGGCTTACCTGACAAACGCTCGAGGTGTGTACTCTGCAAAGCGGGAACGTCCAAAGAAAAATGGCAAGATGGCGGCGGCCGGTTAATATTGCCAAGTAATCACGCAAAATCTCGTGTTCTCTCGCACACACGAGAGTTCAGCTTAGCATAAAAACGGGTCACTGTGAGCAAGTAGGGAGAAGGAAAAACGTAGTCAAGACAAAGACGACGCTTCTGACGACTGAGAAGAAAAAAGAAGAAAAAGAGCAAGAAGTAGAAGAGGAAGAAGAGAACGATACATGAGAAGACGAGGTGTGTGCGGTTTTGAGTAAATCGAAACAGACAGAAAAAAAAACTCTGATTACCACTGCTTTCTGGGCCTTATCACAGCAAAGGCTAAAAGATGAGATCTCTGACTTCAAATCCTAATGCTGCCTTGCAGTTTTCCTTAAAAGGCTATGGAACCTCATCCAGAAAGTATAGGCCTAGTAGCAGACACGATAGGGCGACTGTCTACCTCACTGAGATTACTTTTTGGCTATATACATATATATATAGAGAAAGAGAGTTTGTGTGTTCAAATTTCAATGAAGTCTTGGATATATTTACCAGAAACTCTTTTTATCTACACTAGCATTTCAACCCGGCGTTGCCCGGGTGTTTAGGGGTGTATGTTGAGCAAAAAAAAAAATTGTAGTAGGAAGGCAGGCTCGAACCCGTACCATGAAGGAGGAAAAGAATGGGAAAAAATGTGACGTCTGTGCTGTTACGACCACCATCAAACCAGAAGTGACGTAGGTTTAAATTAAGGACACTTACTTCAACCAAGGTTGCAACTCTCTCTCTGACTTATTCCATATAACTATGTGAAGCCCTGGTGTGGATGACCGTGTGACTTCTTTTCCCAGTTCGTCTCGAGGAATACTGCAAAGTTTCTATCAAGAGACAGACGATATACAAGGTTATTTCTCCATGCCTCAAACGAAAAGATAAGGCATAAACAAAATTTTTGCACTGCCCCCCCCCTCCAATGTAAACAGAATTTTTGTGAAACATTAAATGATTCCTCTGCTTGGTTAATGTTGGCGCATTACTTGCACAAAAACGGTTAATTAAACTGCAGAAGCCCCTGTTCAAAACTATACAAGTTCCACAGGGTGACCTAAAAAAAAAAACAGAGGACATTCAATTGTTTTTCTGGGCATTTTACAGTCAACGGAGAAAAAAAGGCCAAAGACCCTAATGTTTTGATGTGATGTTTGGAATATAATAAACTAGTTATGACCAAAGTTTCATTTCATTCGGACAAAACATTAAGAAACGGGGCCTAATTAGAGTTGGGGCCCGTTTTTTTGGGTCACCCTGTATAATTGAATACCGCCACCCACATACACACATTAAAAAATGAACGAAAAAATATAAAAATGTTCGTTCGTGAAAACTTAATTTTTAGATTAATTAAAAGATATTAAAAACTACTTAATACAAAAAAATGAATCACATTTTTCTTTTTTAAATCTTTCTTGTTCTTTCAAATGTTCGCTAAAGATTCCTCCACAATGTGGCAAGTCATTTTACTACGTACACATGCATGCGCGAACCCATCCTGTTGCGTGTTCGCGCAACGTTAATGAAGGTGGTGAAATGGCATAAAATAGTCCCGGGGTCAAGGGGTTTATACCATGCAAACGGTAAATTTGCAACGGGTTTGGTATCAGATTTGTTGTCAGCAACCCCGAAACCCCCTATGAAGCCAACTTTTATTGGTTGATGTTCTGTTGTAGTTAAAGTAAACATTTAGCACTTATTTTTTTGGTGCTTGTAAAAATAGTCGACAGTTTTGTTTAAATGTCAGCCAAACAATATTGTTATGTTGAAAATATTAATATATTCACAAATTACAAAAATTCATCACGTAGAACAACTGCTATTGTGTCTTTAGCAAAAGAAATCTACCACTATGGGGGTACGAAAATTAAACTATTGCTACATTAAGCATTCCCAATTTTATCCCTTGTCTGTGAACTCTTTATCGTCTAAGAAAAAAATGCAATTTTACCCAATTTTCCGTAAAAATTCCTTTTAACTATAAATAACTTTCTACTTGATAAATTTTCGTAATTTTTGCATAATTACCATTTTCGACATGACAATATAATATAGTTTTTGCTTAAAACGACATATTAAAAAAAAAATCTACTGCTATGAGGTACGAAAATTACACTATCCATTTCGAGTTACATCCCTTTAGTGTGAACTCTCTATCTTCTACTTTCTAACATCTAAGAAAAAAAATGCAATTTTACCCAATTTTCCATAAAAATTACTTTTAACTATAAATAACTTTCTAATCGATGAATTTTCGTAATTTTTGGATCTTGTGGGAACATGATGAGAATTAGCAGCGAATCGGATGTTAACGCATCCACCATGAGAGACAAAATGAAAAATCGTCTTTAGCACATGGCTCCACGCATCGCTTCCGCTTGGGAAGAAAAAAAATAAGATAACCACAAAATAATTATCGACCAATGGCAGAGCTCCGCGCCTAAAATAAACACCTCAAATATCACAGTCACTAGGAGCTGGTTTGCTACTATAAAACGAGGGGACCAAAAGAAAAGAAAAAGAGGAGATTCGCCCTGCTGCGTCAGTGAACGCACGGACTGATTCTCCCACCCGACCTAAAGAGATGAAGAAGAAAAAGAATTAAGGCACCAGTGAATTGAAGCCGACTACGCTCTCATGTGGTGGGCAAAACGCCTTCAATTCTAAACAATATCTAATTCACAGAAACCAAAGAAGAAAAGAGGAGAAAAAAATAGGAGGCGAAGACGCCGTGCTGCTAGCTGTTGATGAAAGAAGTCGCCGCTTCCAAGTTAAAAGCCAGGACACATATCACCGACTGTAGCATGACCGGCCACCCACTTACCACACCCATCGTCCGAAAAGATAAGTACGCTTACGAACATTCATTCCTCGTCAATTCATACATGCCTACAAACATTTTACGAACATTCATTCCTTGTCAATTCATACATACCTACAAACATTTTACGAACATTCATTCGTTGTCAATTCATACATACCTACAAACATTTTACGAACATTCATTCGTTGTCAATTCATACATACCTACAAACATTTTACGAACATTCATTCGTTGTCAATTCATACATACCTACAAACATTTTACGAACATTCATTCGTTGTCAATTCATACATACCTACAAAAATTTTACGAACATTCATTCGTTGTCAATTCATACATACCTACAAACATTTTACGAACATTCATTTCTTGTCAATTCATACATACCTACAAACATTTTACGAACATTCATTCCTTGTCAATTAATAGATACCTACAAAAATTTTACGAACATTCATTCATTGTCAATTCATACATACCTACAAACATTTTGCGAACATTCATTCGCTGTCAATTCATACATACCTACAAACATTTTACGAACATTCATTCGTTGTCAATTCATACATACCTACAAACATTTTACGAACATTCATTCCTTGTCAATTCATACATACCTACAAACATTTTACGAACATTCATTCGTTGTCAATTCATATATACCTACAAACATTTTGCGAACATTCATTCGTTGTCAATTCATACATACCTACAAACATTTTGCGAACATTCATTCGTTGTCAATTCATACATACCTACAAACATTTTACGATCATTCATTCGTTGTCAATTCATACATACCTACAAACATTTTACGAACATTCATTCGTTGTCAATTCATACATACCTACAAACATTTTACGAACATTCATTCCTTGTCAATTCATACATACCTACAAACATTTTACAAACATTCATTCGTTGTCAATTCATACATACCTACAAACATTTTGCGAACATTCATTTGCTGCCAATTCATACATACCTACAACCATTTTACGAACATTCATTCGTTGTCAATTCATACATACCTACAAACATTTTACGAACATTCATTCGTTGTCAATTCATACATACCTACAAACATTTTACGAACATTCATTCCTTGTCAATTCATACATACCTACAAACATTTTACGAACATTCATTCCTTGTCAATTCATACATACCTACAAACATTTTACGAACATTCATTTCTTGTGAATTAATACATACCTACAAACATTTTACGAACATTCATTCCTTGTCAATTCATACATACCTACAAAAATTTTGCGAACATTCATGAGCTGTCAATTCATACATACCTACAAACATTTTACGAACATTCATTCCTTGTCAATTCATACATACCTACAAACATTTTACGAACATTCATTCGTTGTCAATTCATACATACCTACAAACATTTTACGAACATTCATTTCTTGTCAATTCATACATACTTACAAACATTTTACGAACATTCCTTCCTTGTCAATTAATAGATACCTACAAAAATTTTACGAACATTCATTCATTGTCAATTCATACATACCTACAAACATTTTGCGAACATTCATTCGCTGTCAATTCATACATACCTACAAACATTTTGCGAACATTCATTCGCTGTCAATTCATACATACCTACAAACATTTTATGAACATTCATTCGTTGTCAATTCATACATACCTACAAACATTTTACGGACATTCATTCCTTGTCAATTCATACATAACTACAAACATTTTACGAACATTCATTCCTTTTTCAATTCATACATACCTACAAACATTTTACGAACATTCATTCCTTGTCAATTCATACATACCTACAAACATTTTACGAACATTCATTCGTTGTCAATTCATACATACCTACAAACATTTTACGAACATTCATTCCTTGTCAATTCATACATACCTACAAACATTTTGCGAACATTCATTCGTTGTCAATTCATACATACCTACAAACATTTTGCGAACATTCATTCGCTGTCAATTCATACATACCTACAAAAATTTTACGAACATCATTCGTTGTCAATTCATACATACCTACAAACATTTTACGAACATTCATTCGTTGTCAATTCATACATACCTACAAACATTTTACGAACATTCATTCGTTGTCAATTCATACATACCTACAAACATTTTACGAACATTCATTCGTTGTCAATTCATACATACCTACAAACATTTTACGAACATTCATTCGTTGTCAATTCATACATACCTACAAACATTTTACGAACATTCATTCGTTGTCAATTCATACATACCTACAAACATTTTGCGAACATTCATTCGCTGTCAATTCATACATACCTACAAACATTTTACGAACATTCATTCGTTGTCAATTCATACATACCTACAAACATTTTACGAACATTCATTCGTTATCAATTCATACATACCTACAAACATTTTACGAAAATTCATTCGTTGTCAATTCATACATACCTACAAACATTTTACGAACATCATTCGTTGTCAATTCATACATACCTACAAATATTTTACGAACATTCATTCGTTGTCAATTCATACATACCTACAAACATTTTACGAACATTCATTCGTTGTCAATTCATACATACCTACAAACATTTTGCGAACATTCATTCGTTGTCAATTCATACATACCTACAAACATTTTACGAACATTCATTCGTTGTCAATTCATACATACCTACAAACATTTTACGAACATTCATTCGTTGTCAATTCATACATACCTACAAACATTTTGCGAACATTCATTCGCTGTCAATTCATACATACCTACAAACATTTTACGAACATTCATTCGTTGTCAATTCATACATACCTACAAACATTTTACGAACATTCATTCGTTGTCAATTCATACATACCTACAAACATTTTACGAAAATTCATTCCTTGTCAATTCATACATACCTACAAACATTTTACGAACATTCATTCGTTGTCAATTCATACATACCTACAAACATTTTACGAACATTCATTCCTTTTTCAATTCATACATACCTACAAACATTTTGCGAACATTCATTCGTTGTCAATTCATACATACCTACAAACATTTTACGAACATTCATTCCTTGTCAATTCATACATACCTACAAACATTTTACGAACATTCATTCCTTGTCAATTCATACATACCTACAAACATTTTACGAACATCATTCGTTGTCAATTCATACATACCTACAAACATTTTACGAACATTCATTCGTTGTCAATTCATACATACCTACAAACATTTTACGAACATTCATTCGTTGTCAATTCATACATACCTACAAACATTTTACGAACATTCATTCGTTGTCAATTCATACATACCTACAAACATTTTACGAACATTCATTCCTTTTTCAATTCATACATACCTACAAACATTTTGCGAACATTCATTCCTTGTCAATTCATACATACCTACAAACATTTTACGAACATTCATTCCTTGTCAATTCATACATACCTACAAACATTTTACGAACATTCATTCCTTGTCAATTCATACATACCTACAAACATTTTACGAACATCATTCGTTGTCAATTCATACATACCTACAAATATTTTACGAACATTCATTCGTTGTCAATTCATACATACCTACAAACATTTTACGAACATTCATTCGTTGTCAATTCATACATACCTACAAACATTTTACGAACATTTATTCGTTGTCAATTCATACATACCTACAAACATTTTACGAACATTCATTCGTTGTCAATTCATACATACCTACAAACATTTTACGAACATTCATTCCCTGTCAATTCATACATACCTACAAACATTTTACGAACATTCATTCGTTGTCAATTCATACATACCGACAAACATTTTACGAACATTCATTCGTTGTCAATTCATACATACCTACAAACATTTTACGAACATTCATTCGTTGTCAATTCATACATACCTACAAACATTTTACGAACATTCATTTCTTGTCAATTCATACATACTTACAAACATTTTACGAACATTCCTTCCTTGTCAATTAATAGATACCTACAAAAATTTTACGAACATTCATTCCTTGTAAATTCATACATACCTACAAACATTTTGCGAACATTCATTCGCTGTCAATTCATACATACCTACAAACATTTTGCGAACATTCATTGGCTGTCAATTCATACATACCTACAAACATTTTATGAACATTCATTCGTTGTCAATTCATACATACCTACAAACATTTTACGAACATTCATTCCTTGTCAATTCATACATACCTACAAACATTTTACGAACATTCATTCCTTTTTCAATTCATACATACCTACAAACATTTTACGAACATTCATTCCTTGTCAATTCATACATACCTACAAACATTTTACGAACATTCATTCGTTGTCAATTCATACATACCTACAAACATTTTACGAACATTCATTCCTTGTCAATTAATACATACCTACAAACATTTTGCGAACATTCATTCGTTGTCAATTCATACATACCTACAAACATTTTACGAACATTCATTCGTTGTCAATTCATACATACCTACAAACATTTTACGAACATTCATTCGTTGTCAATTCATACATACCTACAAACATTTTACGAACATTCATTCGTTGTCAATTCATACATACCTACAAACATTTTACGAACATTCATTCGTTGTCAATTCATACATACCTACAAACATTTTGCGAACATTCATTCGCTGTCAATTCATACATACCTACAAACATTTTACGAACATTCATTCGTTGTCAATTCATACATACCTACAAACATCTTACGAACATTCATTCGTTATCAATTCATACATACCTACAAACATTTTACGAAAATTCATTCGTTGTCAATTCATACATACCTACAAACATTTTACGAACATCATTCGTTGTCAATTCATACATACCTACAAATATTTTACGAACATTCATTCGTTGTAAATTCATACATACCTACAAACATTTTACGAACATTCATTCGTTGTCAATTCATACATACCTACAAACACTTTACGAACATTCATTCATTGTCAATTCATACATACCTACAAACATTTTGCGAACATTCATTCGTTGTCAATTCATACATACCTACAAACATTTTACGAACATTCATTCGTTGTCAATTCATACATACCTACAAACATTTTACGAACATTCATTCGTTGTCAATTCATACATACCTACAAACATTTTGCGAACATTCATTCGCTGTCAATTCATACATACCTACAAACATTTTACGAACATTCATTCGTTGTCAATTCATACATACCTACAAACATTTTACGAACATTCATTCGTTGTCAATTCATACATACCTACAAACAATTTACGAACATTCATTCCTTGTCAATTCATACATACCTACAAACATTTTACGAACATTCATTCGTTGTCAATTCATACATACCTACAAACATTTTACGAACATTCATTCGTTGTCAATTCATACATACCTACAAACATTTTACGAACATTCATTCGTTGTCAATTCATACATACCTACAAACATTTTACGAACATTCATTCCTTGTCAATTCATACATACCTACAAACATTTTGCGAACATTCATTCGCTGTCAATTCATACATACCTACAAACATTTTACGAACATTCATTCCTTGTCAATTCATATATACCTACAAACATTTTACGAACATTCATTCGTTGTCAATTCATACATACCTACAAACATTTTACGAACATTCATTCCTTGTCAATTCATACATACCTACAAACATTTTACGAACATTCATTCGCTGTCAATTCATACATACCTACAAACATTTTACGAACATTCATTCCTTGTCAATTCATACATACCTACAAACATTTTACGAACATTCATTCGTTGTCAATTCATACATACCTACAAATATTTTACGAACATTCATTCGTTGTCAATTCATACATACCTACAAACATTTTACGAACATTCATTCGTTGTCAATTCATACATACCTACAAACATTTTACGAACATTCATTCGTTGTCAATTCATACATACCTACAAACATTTTACAAACATTAATTCATTGTCAATTCATACATACCTACAAACATTTTACGAACATTCATTCCTTGTCAATTCATACATACCTACAAACATTTTACGAACATTCATTCGTTGTCAATTCATACATACCTACAAACATTTTACGAACATCATTCGTTGTCAATTCATACATACCTACAAACATTTTGCTAACATTCATGAGCTGTCAATTCATACATACCTACAAACATTTTACGAACATTCATTCCTTGTCAATTCATACATACCTACAAACATTTTACGAACAATCATTCGTTGTCAATTCATACATACCTACAAACATTTTACGAACATTCATTCATTGTCAATTCATACATACCTACAAACATTTTATGAACATTCATTCGTTGTCAATTCATACATACCTACAAACATTTTACGAACATTCATTCGTTGTCAATTCATACATACCTACAAACATTTTGCGAACATTCATTCGCTGTTAATTCATACATACCTACAAAACTTTTGCGAACATTCATTTGCTGTCAATTCATACATACCTACAACCATTTTACGAACATTCATTCGTTGTCAATTCATACATACCTACAAACATTTTACGAACATTCATTCGTTGTCAATTCATACATACCTACAAACATTTTACGAACATTCATTCGTTGTCAATTCATACATACCTACAAACATTTTGCGAACATTCATTTGCTGTCAATTCATACATACCTACAAACATTTTACGAACATTCATTCGTTGTCAATTCATACATACCTACAAACATTTTACGAACATTCATTCGTTGTCAATTCATACATACCTACAAACATTTTACGAACATTCATTCCTTGTCAATTCATACATACCTACAAACATTTTACGAACATTCATTTCTTGTCAATTCATACATACCTACAAACATTTTACGAACATTCATTCCTTGTCAATTAATAGATACCTACAAAAATTTTACGAACATTCATTCATTGTCAATTCATACATACCTACAAACATTTTGCGAACATTTATTCGCTTGTCAATTAATACATACCTACAAACATTTTACGAACATTCATTCGTTGTCAATTCATACATACCTACAAACATTTTACGAACATTCATTCCTTGTCAATTCATACATACCTACAAACATTTTACGAACATTCATTCGTTGTCAATTCATACATACCTACAAACATTTTACGAACATTCATTCCTTTTTCAATTCATACATACCTACAAACATTTTGCGAACATTCATTCGTTGTCAATTCATACATACCTACAAACATTTTACGAACATTCATTCGTTGTCAATTCATACATACCTACAAACATTTTACGAACATTCATTCGTTTTCAATTCATACATACCTACAAACATTTTACGAACATTCATTCGTTGTCAATTCATACATACCTACAAACATTTTACGAACATTCATTCCTTGTCAATTCATACATACCTACAAACATTTTGCGAACATTCATTCGCTGTCAATTCATACATACCTACAAACATTTTACGAACATTCATTCGTTGTCAATTCATACATACCTACAAACATTTTACGAACATTCATTCCTTGTCAATTCATACATACCTACAAACATTTTGCGAACATTCATTCGCTGTCAATTCATACATACCTACAAACATTTTACGAACATTCATTCCTTGTCAATTCATACATACCTACAAATATTTTACGAACATTCATTCGTTGTCAATTCATACATACCTACAAACATTTTACGAACATTCATTCGTTGTCAATTCATACATACCTACAAACATTTTACGAACATTCATTTATTGTCAATTCATACATACCTACAAACATTTTGCGAACATTCATTCGTTGTCAATTCATACATACCTACAAACATTTTACGAACATTCATTCGTTGTCAATTCATACATACCTACAAACATTTTACGAACATTCATTCGTTGTCAATTCATACATACCTACAAACATTTTGCTAACATTCATTCGCTGTCAATTCATACATACCTACAAACATTTTACGAACATTCATTCGTTGTCAATTCATACATACCTACAAACATTTTACGAACATTCATTCGTTGTCAATTCATACATACCTACAAACATTTTACGAACATTCATTCGTTGTCAATTCATACATACCTACAAACATTTTACGAACATTCATTCGTTGTCAATTCATACATACCTACAAACATTTTACGAACATTCATTCGTTGTCAATTCATACATACCTACAAACATTTTACGAACATTCATTCCTTGTCAATTCATACATACCTACAAACATTTTACGAACATTCATTCCTTGTCAATTCATACATACCTACAAACATTTTGCGAACATTCATTCGCTGTCAATTCATACATACCTACAAACATTTTACGAACATTCATTCCTTGTCAATTCATATATACCTACAAACATTTTACGAACATTCATTCGTTGTCAATTCATACATACCTACAAACATTTTACGAACATTCATTCCTTGTCAATTCATACATACCTACAAACATTTTACGAACATTCATTCGTTGTCAATTCATACATACCTACAAACATTTTACGAACATTCATTCCTTTTTCAATTCATACATACCTACAAACATTTTGCGAACATTCATTCGTTGTCAATTCATACATACCTACAAACATTTTACGAACATTCATTCCTTGTCAATTCATACATACCTACAAACATTTTACGAACATTCATTCCTTGTCAATTCATACATACCTACAAACATTTTACGAACATCATTCGTTGTCAATTCATACATACCTACAAATATTTGACGAACATTCATTCGTTGTCAATTCATACATACCTACAAACATTTTACGAACATTCATTCGTTGTCAATTCATACATACCTACAAACATTTTACGAACATTCATTCGTTGTCAATTCATACATACCTACAAACATTTTACAAACATTCATTCGTTGTCAATTCATACATACCTACAAACATTTTACGAACATTCATTCGTTGTCAATTCATACATACCTACAAACATTTTACGAACATTCATTCGTTGTCAATTCATACATACCTACAAACATTTTACGAACATTCATTCCTTGTCAATTCATACATACCTACAAACATTTTACGAACATTCATTCGTTGTCAATTCATACATACCTACAAACATTTTACGAACATTCATTCCTTTTTCAATTCATACATACCTACAAACATTTTGCGGACATTCATTCGTTGTCAATTCATACATACCTACAAACATTTTACGAACATTCATTCCTTGTCAATTCATACATACCTACAAACATTTTACGAACATTCATTCCTTGTCAATTCATACATACCTACAAACATTTTACGAACATCATTCGTTGTCAATTCATACATACCTACAAATATTTTACGAACATTCATTCGTTGTCAATTCATACATACCTACAAACATTTTACGAACATTCATTCGTTGTCAATTCATACATACCTACAAACATTTTACGAACATTCATTCGTTGTCAATTCATACATACCTACAAACATTTTACGAACATTCATTCATTGTCAATTCATACATACCTACAAACATTTTACGAACATTCATTCCTTGTCAATTCATACATACCTACAAACATTTTACGAACATTCATTCGTTGTCAATTCATACATACCTACAAACATTTTACGAACATTCATTTCTTGTCAATTCATACATACCTACAAACATTTTACGAACATTCATTCCTTGTCAATTCATACATACCTACAAACATTTTGCGAACATTCATGAGCTGTCAATTCATACATACCTACAAACATTTTACGAACATTCATTCCTTGTCAATTCATACATACCTACAAACATTTTACGAACAATCATTCGTTGTCAATTCATACATACCTACAAACATTTTACGAACATTCATTCATTGTCAATTCATACATACCTACAAACATTTTATGAACATTCATTCGTTGTCAATTCATACATACCTACAAACATTTTACGAACATTCATTCGTTGTCAATTCATACATACCTACAAACATTTTGCGAACATTCATTCGCTGTTAATTCATACATACCTACAAACATTTTGCGAACATTCATTTGCTGTCAATTCATACATACCTACAACCATTTTACGAACATTCATTCGTTGTCAATTCATACATACCTACAAACATTTTACGAACATTCATTCGTTGTCAATTCATACATACCTACAAACATTTTACGAACATTCATTCGTTGTCAATTCATACATACCTACAAACATTTTGCGAACATTCATTTGCTGTCAATTCATACATACCTACAAACATTTTACGAACATTCATTCGTTGTCAATTCATACATACCTACAAACATTTTACGAACATTCATTCGTTGTCAATTCATACATACCTACAAACATTTTACGAACATTCATTCCTTGTCAATTCATACATACCTACAAACATTTTACGAACATTCATTTCTTGTCAATTCATACATACCTACAAACATTTTACGAACATTCATTCCTTGTCAATTAATAGATACCTACAAAAATTTTACGAACATTCATTCATTGTCAATTCATACATACCTACAAACATTTTGCGAACATTTATTCGCTTGTCAATTCATACATACCTACAAACATTTTACGAACATTCATTCGTTGTCAATTCATACATACCTACAAACATTTTACGAACATTCATTCCTTGTCAATTCATACATACCTACAAACATTTTACGAACATTCATTCGTTGTCAATTCATACATACCTACAAACATTTTACGAACATTCATTCCTTTTTCAATTCATACATACCTACAAACATTTTGCGAACATTCATTCGTTGTCAATTCATACATACCTACAAACATTTTACGAACATTCATTCGTTGTCAATTCATACATACCTACAAACATTTTACGAACATTCATTCGTTGTCAATTCATACATACCTACAAACATTTTACGAACATTCATTCGTTGTCAATTCATACATACCTACAAACATTTTACGAACATTCATTCGTTGTCAATTCATACATACCTACAAACATTTTACGAACATTCATTCGTTGTCAATTCATACATACCTACAAACATTTTACGAACATTCATTCGTTGTCAATTCATACATACCTACAAACATTTTACGAACATTCATTCGTTGTCAATTCATACATACCTACAAACATTTTGCGAACATTCATTCGCTGTCAATTCATACATACCTACAAACATTTTACGAACATTCATTCCTTGTCAATTCATACATACCTACAAACATTTTACGAACATTCATTCGTTGTCAATTCATACATACCTACAAACATTTTACGAACATTCATTCCTTGTCAATTCATACATACCTACAAACATTTTACGAACATTCATTCGTTGTCAATTCATACATACCTACAAACATTTTACGAACATTCATTCCTTTTTAAATTCATACATACCTACAAACATTTTGCGAACATTCATTCGTTGTCAATTCATACATACCTACAAACATTTTACGAACATTCATTCCTTGTCAATTCATACATACCTACAAACATTTTACGAACATTCATTCCTTGTCAATTCATACATACCTACAAACATTTTACGAACATCATTCGTTGTCAATTCATACATACCTACAAATATTTTACGAACATTCATTCGTTGTCAATTCATACATACCTACAAACATTTTACGAACATTCATTCCTTGTCAATTCATACATACCTACAAACATTTTGCGAACATTCATTTGCTGTCAATTCATACATACCTACAACCATTTTACGAACATTCATTCGTTGTCAATTCATACATACCTACAAACATTTTACGAACATTCATTCGTTGTCAATTCATACATACCTACAAACATTTTACGAACATTCATTCGTTGTCAATTCATACATACCTACAAACATTTTACGAACATTCATTCCTTGTCAATTCATACATACCTACAAACATTTTACGAACATTCATTCGTTGTCAATTCATACATACCTACAAACATTTTACGAACATTCATTCCTTTTTCAATTCATACATACCTACAAACATTTTGCGAACATTCATTCGTTGTCAATTCATACATACCTACAAACATTTTACGAACATTCATTCCTTGTCAATTCATACATACCTACAAACATTTTACGAACATTCATTCCTTGTCAATTCATACATACCTACAAACATTTTACGAACATCATTCGTTGTCAATTCATACATACCTACAAATATTTTACGAACATTCATTCGTTGTCAATTCATACATACCTACAAACATTTTACGAACATTCATTCGTTGTCAATTCATACATACCTACAAACATTTTACGAACATTCATTCGTTGTCAATTCATACATACCTACAAACATTTTACGAACATTCATTCATTGTCAATTCATACATACCTACAAACATTTTACGAACATTCATTCCTTGTCAATTCATACATACCTACAAACATTTTACGAACATTCATTCGTTGTCAATTCATACATACCTACAAACATTTTACGAACATTCATTTCTTGTCAATTCATACATACCTACAAACATATTAGGAACATTCATTCCTTGTCAATTCATACATACCTACAAACATTTTGCGAACATTCATGAGCTGTCAATTCATACATACCTACAAACATTTTACGAACATTCATTCCTTGTCAATTCATACATACCTACAAACATTTTACGAACAATCATTCGTTGTCAATTCATACATACCTACAAACATTTTACGAACATTCATTCATTGTCAATTCATACATACCTACAAACATTTTATGAACATTCATTCGTTGTCAATTCATACATACCTACAAACATTTTACGAACATTCATTCGTTGTCAATTCATACATACCTACAAACATTTTGCGAACATTCATTCGCTGTTAATTCATACATACCTACAAACATTTTGCGAACATTCATTTGCTGTCAATTCATACATACCTACAACCATTTTACGAACATTCATTCGTTGTCAATTCATACATACCTACAAACATTTTACGAACATTCATTCGTTGTCAATTCATACATACCTACAAACATTTTACGAACATTCATTTGTTGTCAATTCATACATACCTACAAACATTTTGCGAACATTCATTTGCTGTCAATTCATACATACCTACAAACATTTTACGAACATTCATTCGTTGTCAATTCATACATACCTACAAACATTTTACGAACATTCATTCGTTGTCAATTCATACATACCTACAAACATTTTACGAACATTCATTCCTTGTCAATTCATACATACCTACAAACATTTTACGAACATTCATTTCTTGTCAATTCATACATACCTACAAACATTTTACGAACATTCATTCCTTGTCAATTAATAGATACCTACAAAAATTTTACGAACATTCATTCATTGTCAATTCATACATACCTACAAACATTTTGCGAACATTTATTCGCTTGTCAATTCATACATACCTACAAACATTTTACGAACATTCATTCGTTGTCAATTCATACATACCTACAAACATTTTACGAACATTCATTCCTTGTCAATTCATACATACCTACAAACATTTTACGAACATTCATTCGTTGTCAATTCATACATACCTACAAACATTTTACGAACATTCATTCCTTTTTCAATTCATACATACCTACAAACATTTTGCGAACATTCATTCGTTGTCAATTCATACATACCTACAAACATTTTACGAACATTCATTCGTTGTCAATTCATACATACCTACAAACATTTTACGAACATTCATTCGTTGTCAATTCATACATACCTACAAACATTTTACGAACATTCATTCGTTGTCAATTCATACATACCTACAAACATTTTACGAACATTCATTCGTTGTCAATTCATACATACCTACAAACATTTTACGAACATTCATTCGTTGTCAATTCATACATACCTACAAACATTTTACGAACATTCATTCGTTGTCAATTCATACATACCTACAAACATTTTACGAACATTCATTCCTTGTCAATTCATACATACCTACAAACATTTTGCGAACATTCATTCGCTGTCAATTCATACATACCTACAAACATTTTACGAACATTCATTCCTTGTCAATTCATACATACCTACAAACATTTTACGAACATTCATTCGTTGTCAATTCATACATACCTACAAACATTTTACGAACATTCATTCCTTGTCAATTCATACATACCTACAAACATTTTACGAACATTCATTCGTTGTCAATTCATACATACCTACAAACATTTTACGAACATTCATTCCTTTTTAAATTCATACATACCTACAAACATTTTGCGAACATTCATTCGTTGTCAATTCATACATACCTACAAACATTTTACGAACATTCATTCCTTGTCAATTCATACATACCTACAAACATTTTACGAACATTCATTCCTTGTCAATTCATACATACCTACAAACATTTTACGAACATCATTCGTTGTCAATTCATACATACCTACAAATATTTTACGAACATTCATTCGTTGTCAATTCATACATACCTACAAACATTTTACGAACATTCATTCCTTGTCAATTCATACATACCTACAAACATTTTGCGAACATTCATTTGCTGTCAATTCATACATACCTACAACCATTTTACGAACATTCATTCGTTGTCAATTCATACATACCTACAAACATTTTACGAACATTCATTCGTTGTCAATTCATACATACCTACAAACATTTTACGAACATTCATTCGTTGTCAATTAATACATACCTACAAACATTTTGCGAACATTCATTTGCTGTCAATTCATACATACCTACAAACATTTTACGAACATTCATTCGTTGTCAATTCATACATACCTACAAACATTTTACGAACATTCATTCGTTGTCAATTCATACATACCTACAAACATTTTACGAACATTCATTCCTTGTCAATTCATACATACCTACAAACATTTTACGAACATTCATTTCTTGTCAATTCATACATACCTACAAACATTTTACGAACATTCATTCCTTGTCAATTAATAGATACCTACAAAAATTTTACGAACATTCATTCATTGTCAATTCATACATACCTACAAACATTTTGCGAACATTTATTCGCTTGTCAATTCATACATACCTACAAACATTTTACGAACATTCATTCGTTGTCAATTCATACATACCTACAAACATTTTACGAACATTCATTCCTTGTCAATTCATACATACCTACAAACATTTTACGAACATTCATTCGTTGTCAATTCATACATACCTACAAACATTTTACGAACATTCATTCCTTTTTCAATTCATACATACCTACAAACATTTTGCGAACATTCATTCGTTGTCAATTCATACATACCTACAAACATTTTACGAACATTCATTCGTTGTCAACTCATACATACCTACAAACATTTTACGAACATTCATTCGTTGTCAATTCATACATACCTACAAACATTTTACGAACATTCATTCGTTGTCAATTCATACATACCTACAAACATTTTACGAACATTCATTCGTTGTCAATTCATACATACCTACAAACATTTTACGAACATTCATTCGTTGTCAATTCATACATACCTACAAACATTTTACGAACATTCATTCCTTGTCAATTCATACATACCTACAAACATTTTGCGAACATTCATTCGCTGTCAATTCATACATACCTACAAACATTTTACGAACATTCATTCCTTGTCAATTCATACATACCTACAAACATTTTACGAACATTCATTCGTTGTCAATTCATACATACCTACAAACATTTTACGAACATTCATTGCTTGTCAATTCATACATACCTACAAACATTTTACGAACATTCATTCGTTGTCAATTCATACATACCTACAAACATTTTACGAACATTCATTCCTTTTTCAATTCATACATACCTACAAACATTTTGCGAACATTCATTCGTTGTCAATTCATACATACCTACAAACATTTTACGAACATTCATTCCTTGTCAATTCATACATACCTACAAACATTTTACGAACATTCATTCCTTGTCAATTCATACATACCTACAAACATTTTACGAACATTCATTCGTTGTCAATTCATACATACCTACAAACATTTTGCGAACATTCATTCGCTGTTAATTCATACATACCTACAAACATTTTGCGAACATTCATTTGCTGTCAATTCATACATACCTACAACCATTTTACGAACATTCATTCGTTGTCAATTCATACATACCTACAAACATTTTACGAACATTCATTCGTTGTCAATTCATACATACCTACAAAAATTTTACGAACATTCATTCGTTGTCAATTCATACATACCTACAAACATTTTGCGAACATTCATTTGCTGTCAATTCATACATACCTACAAACATTTTACGAACATTCATTCGTTGTCAATTCATACATACCTACAAACATTTTACGAACATTCATTCGTTGTCAATTCATACATACCTACAAACATTTTACGAACATTCATTCCTTGTCAATTCATACATACCTACAAACATTTTACGAACATTCATTTCTTGTCAATTCATACATACCTACAAACATTTTACGAACATTCATTCCTTGTCAATTAATAGATACCTACAAAAATTTTACGAACATTCATTCATTGTCAATTCATACATACCTACAAACATTTTGCGAACATTTATTCGCTTGTCAATTCATACATACCTACAAACATTTTACGAACATTCATTCGTTGTCAATTCATACATACCTACAAACATTTTACGAACATTCATTCCTTGTCAATTCATACATACCTACAAACATTTTACGAACATTCATTCGTTGTCAATTCATACATACCTACAAACATTTTACGAACATTCATTCCTTTTTCAATTCATACATACCTACAAACATTTTGCGAACATTCATTCGTTGTCAATTCATACATACCTACAAACATTTTACGAACATTCATTCCTTGTCAATTCATACATACCTACAAACATTTTACGAACATTCATTCGTTGTCAATTCATACATACCTACAAACATTTTACGAACATTCATTCGTTGTCAATTCATACATACCTACAAACATTTTACGAACATTCATTCGTTGTCAATTCATACATACCTACAAACATTTTACGAACATTCATTCGTTGTCAATTCATACATACCTACAAACATTTTACGAACATTCATTCGTTGTCAATTCATACATACCTACAAACATTTTACGAACATTCATTCCTTGTCAATTCATACATACCTACAAACATTTTGCGAACATTCATTCGCTGTCAATTCATACATACCTACAAACATTTTACGAACATTCATTCCTTGTCAATTCATACATACCTACAAACATTTTACGAACATTCATTCGTTGTCAATTCATACATACCTACAAACATTTTACGAACATTCATTGCTTGTCAATTCATACATACCTACAAACATTTTACGAACATTCATTCGTTGTCAATTCATACATACCTACAAACATTTTACGAACATTCATTCCTTTTTCAATTCATACATACCTACAAACATTTTGCGAACATTCATTTGCTGTCAATTCATACATACCTACAAACATTTTACGAACATTCATTCCTTGTCAATTCATACATACCTACAAACATTTTACGAACATTCATTCCTTGTCAATTCATACATACCTACAAACATTTTACGAACATCATTCTGTTGTCAATTCATACATACCTACAAATATTTTACGAACATTCATTCGTTGTCAATTCATACATACCTACAAACATTTTACGAACATTCATTCGTTGTCAATTCATACATACCTACAAACATTTTACGAACATTCATTCGTTGTCAATTCATACATACCTACAAACATTTTACGAACATTCATTCGTTGTCAATTCATACATACCTACAAACATTTTACGAACATTCATTCGTTGTCAATTCATACATACCTACAAACATTTTACGAACATTCATTCGTTGTCAATTCATACATACCTACAAACATTTTACGAACATTCATTCCTTGTCAATTCATACATACCTACAAACATTTTACGAACATTCATTCGTTGTCAATTCATACATACCTACATACATTTTACGAACATTCATTCCTTTTTTAATTCATACATACCTACAAACATTTTGCGAACATTCATTCGTTGTCAATTCATACATACCTACAAACATTTTACGAACATTCATTCGTTGTCAATTCATACATACCTACAAACATTTTACGAACATTCATTCCTTGTCAATTCATACATACCTACAAACATTTTACGAACATTCATTCGTTGTCAATTCATACATACCTACAAACATTTTACGAACATTCATTTCTTGTCAATTCATACATACCTACAAACATTTTACGAACATTCATTCCTTGTCAATTCATACATACCTACAAATATTTTGCGAACATTCATTCCTTGTCAATTCATACATACCTACAAACATTTTACGAACATTCATTCGTTGTCAATTCATACATACCTACAAACATTTTACGAACATTCATTCGTTGTCAATTCATACATACCTACAAACATTTTACGAACATTCATTCATTGTCAATTCATACATACCTACAAACATTTTATGAACATTCATTCGTTGTCAATTCATACATACCTACAAACATTTTACGAACATTCATTCGTTGTCAATTCATACATACCTACAAACATTTTGCGAACATTCATTCGCTGTCAATTCATACATACCTACAAACATTTTGCGAACATTCATTTGCTGTCAATTCATACATACCTACAACCATTTTACGAACATTCATTCGTTGTCAATTCATACATACCTACAAACATTTTACGAACATTCATTCGTTGTCAATTCATACATACCTACAAACATTTTACGAACATTCATTCGTTGTCAATTCATACATACCTACAAACATTTTGCGAACATTCATTTGCTGTCAATTCATACATACCTACAAACATTTTACGAACATTCATTCGTTGTCAATTCATACATACCTACAAACATTTTACGAACATTAAAAAAAAAAAAAAAAAAAAAAAAAAAAAAAAAAAAAAAAAAAAATTCTTCGTTTCTTTTTCTCTCTTAGTTTCCCCTCTCTGTCCTGCTCTAAGTAAATCTGTCGACCTAGTCCACAAATTCCAAAATTTCATCATGACAAGTTTCAAGAAAAAATACTCGATTAAACCCGGTTCTCCAACTTCCAACGTAGACCCCTACTACCATGTCTCCTTCTCCAACATCAGGGGTCTACGTTCTAACCTTCCAGAGGTTGAAACCCAATTACAGGAGACTAAACCAGACCTTTTATTTTTAAGTGAAACTGGCATTGGACAGGCTATTTCCCTTGATGAGTTTGCAATTACAGGATACTCTAACTTAACTTCTAAATCTGACCCCCAAGATCGCCATGGGCATGGAATATGTGCCTATATTAAAGATAGCTTTCCATGTGGGAGGGACATCTCCAGGGAAGATCCTAACTTACCTTATATGTGCTTCCGGGTTGCTTTAGCTCACACTACTGCATTTATATTTACTCTCTATCGCCCCCACAACAGCGGAGTTACTATCTTTCAAAGCATATCTGAGAAAATTGACCAAGTCCTTTCTACTTATCCTTCAGCTAACATTCATGTATGTGGAGACTTCAATGTTCACAACGTCGAATGGTTGACCCACTCAAACATGACCGATTATGAGGGGAGGTTCTGTCATGATTTCTCCATTGCCTATGACCTCACTCAGATTGTTCAGGAACCTACCCGTGTGCCCGATAATGACGGCCAGTAAGCGAGCCTACTAGACCTTTTTCTCACAACTTGCCCTGAACTATGTTCAGTTTCTGTTCTGTCGCCTCTTGGATCTTCCGACCACTCTGTTGTATCAATTAAGATAAAAATGAAATGTAATAAGTCCCCAGACGTACCTCTTCATCGTACAGTATATCGATACACTAAGGCTGACTGGGATAGCTTCCGTACATTTATATCTGATCTACCTCTGCATTCCATGTTTAAAAAGGATGTGTCCTCTATAGTATTAGACCTAACTGAATGGTTAATTGTAGGTATTGACCATTTCATACCCTCTAAAAAGTTTCAGCAAAAACCTAACAGCCAGCCATGGTTCTCTCCAGAATGTGCTGCTGCCATTGCGCACAGAAATCACTTTTTCCACTGCTTCAAACGTAATAGATGTATGGAAACTAAAGCCGTTTTCAGGACTGCCAGCAACCATTGTAAGAAAGTAATAAGGAACGCAAGAGAGTTGTATGCTCAATCTGTCAAGTCCAAAGTAGCTGAGCAGCGGCTTGGTTCCCACCAGTTTTGGCAAATAGCAAACAGAATCCTGAACAGAAGCGTGTGCTCCATCCCAACTATTATCAATGGATCTGAGGTAATCTCGTCAGCATCAGACAAAGCCAAACTCTTTGTCAAGAACTTTGCAGCTAATTCTACCCTTTGCGACCAAGACTGCCAACCCCCAATATTTCCTCTTGTATCAGAAAACACGCTATGTGATATACGTATATCTGTACGTGATGTTGCCAAGCTAATCAAAAACCTTGATTCCAGTAAAGCAACTGGCCCTGATGGTATTCCAATTATAGTACTCAAAAAACTTCAACCTGAACTAGCGCCCATACTTACAAAACTGTTTAAACGTTGTCTTAAGGAGAATAGTTTCCCATCTCCCTGGAAAATCTCATCAGTATGCCCTGTATTTAAGAATTCAGGTGATCGCTCATCCCCCTCTCAGTACAGGCCAATAAGTCTCCTGTGCGTCATGAGTAAGTTGCTAGAATCTGTATTAAATACAGAAGTAATCAAACATCTCAACAAAAATAACCTTCTTAGTGACACTCAATATGGTTTCCGTTCTGCTAGATCTACAGCAGATGTCCTTACAGTTATATCGCATAGGATTAGCAAATCTCTCGACGGTGGCAATCTTTCTAGGGCAATTGCTCTTGACATATCTAAAGCCTTTGATAGGGTATGGCATAAAGGTTTACTTCATAAGATCGCTAGCTATGGTATAGCTGGAAAAGTCTTCTCAATTATTAAATCATTTCTTTCTGATAGATTCATAAGAGTAGTAGTTGAGGGGCAAAAATCAGAAGCTCACAATATTAATGCCGGTGTCCCTCAGGGATCCATCCTGGGCCCAACTCTTTTCCTGATCTACATTAATGATCTTCCAAATCATATCCTTACATCATTTGTAGACATTTATGCTGACGACACTACCATTTATGGTACCACATCTAAGACAGTAAACGAGCAAGTTCTCTCCAATTCTCTCTCCTCTGATCTTGAGCACGTAGTACAATGGGGAAAGGAGTGGCTGGTTACTTTTAATGCATCTAAAACCAAGCTTCTCTCTTTACATCATCAACATTCTAATCCACATTTGTCATCAATTGAAATGAATGGCTCTCGTCTTCATGAGGCCTCAAGTTTTGACAAGCTTCTGGGCTTGACCATTACTCCTGATCTTAAATGGAACACGTATATCAAATCTGTTGCCAAGGCCGCTGGAAAAATGGTGGGATCTTTCTATCGATCCAGTAGATATCTCACTGCTGATGCTATTCTCTATCTATATAAGAGCCAGGTACGTCCAAGGATGGAATACTGTTGCCACATCTGGGCAGGAGCTGCTAGAAAGAACTTGTCCTGCCTTGATAGAGTTCAAAATAGACTTCGTAGCCTCGTAGGAGATGTCCTTTTCTCCTCCTTGCAACCTCTATCTCACAGAAGAGATGTTGCGAGTTTGTCTCTGATGTATCGTTATTTTCATGGAAAGTGTTCAACTGAGCTTCAATCTATGGTCCCCCCTCGCCAAACTTTCACAAGAAACACTCGTCTAGCTGTAAACACTATCAATAATTTCCCCCACTCTTTATCTGTGCCTAAACCTAAACGTAGATTCCATGAACAAAGCTTCTTTCTTAGAACTGCACGCCTGTGGAATTGTCTTCCGTTTTCCTGCTTTCCGGCTGACTACAATATGGTTTTGTTCAAGTCTAAAGTAAATAAGTTCTTGATGAGCCGTTCCATATAAGTTATTAAATTTACCAAATTTTCATTACTAATGATTACTATATTGACCAACTTCTACTGTACACTCTTTAACCCTTATCCTTGAGTGGCCTCTGGGCCTTGATAATGTGGTGATGCCTTTGTAAAAAAAAAAAAAAAAAAAAAAAAAAAAATTCATACATACCTACAAACATTTTACGAACATTCATTCCTTGTCAATTCATACATACCTACAAACATTTTACGAACATTCATTTCTTGTCAATTCATACATACCTACAAACATTTTACGAACATTCATTCCTTGTCAATTAATAGATACCTACAAAAATTATACGAACATTCATTCATTGTCAATTCATACATACCTACAAACATTTTGCGAACATTTATTCGCTTGTCAATTCATACATACCTACACACATTTTACGAACATTCATTCGTTGTCAATTCATACATACCTACAAACATTTTACGAACATTCATTCCTTGTCAATTCATACATACCTACAAACATTTTACGAACATTCATTCGTTGTCAATTCATACATACCTACAAACATTTTACGAACATTCATTCCTTTTTCAATTCATACATACCTACAAACATTTTGCGAACATTCATTCGTTGTCAATTCATACATACCTACAAACATTTTACGAACATTCATTCGTTGTCAATTCATACATACCTACAAACATTTTACGAACATTCATTCGTTGTCAATTCATACATACCTACAAACATTTTACGAACATTCATTCGTTGTCAATTCATACATACCTACAAACATTTTACGAACATTCATTCGTTGTCAATTCATACATACCTACAAACATTTTACGAACATTCATTCGTTGTCAATTCATACATACCTACAAACATTTTACGAACATTCATTCGTTGTCAATTCATACATACCTACAAACATTTTACGAACATTCATTCCTTGTCAATTCATACATACCTACAAACATTTTGCGAACATTCATTCGCTGTCAATTCATACATACCTACAAACATTTTACGAACATTCATTCCTTGTCAATTCATACATACCTACAAACATTTTACGAACATTCATTCGTTGTCAATTCATACATACCTACAAACATTTTACGAACATTCATTCCTTGTCAATTCATACATACCTACAAACATTTTACGAACATTCATTCGTTGTCAATTCATACATACCTACAAACATTTTACGAACATTCATTCCTTTTTCAATTCATACATACCTACAAACATTTTGCGAACATTCATTCGTTGTCAATTCATACATACCTACAAACATTTTACGAACATTCATTCGTTGTCAATTCATACATACCTACAAACCTTTTACGAACATTCATTCCTTGTCAATTCATACATACCTACAAACATTTTACGAACATCATTCGTTGTCAATTCATACATACCTACAAATATTTTACGAACATTCATTCGTTGTCAATTCATACATACCTACAAACATTTTACGAACATTCATTCGTTGTCAATTCATACATACCTACAAACATTTTACGAACATTCATTCGTTGTCAATTCATACATACTTACAAACATTTTACGAACATTCATTCGTTGTCAATTCATACATACCTACAAACATTTTACGAACATTCATTCGTTGTCAATTCATACATACCTACAAACATTTTACGAACATTCATTCGTTGTCAATTCATACATACCTACAAACATTTTACGAACATTCATTCGTTGTCAATTCATACATACCTACAAACATTTTACGAACATTCATTCGTTGTCAATTCATACATACCTACAAACATTTTACGAACATTCATTCCTTTTTCAATTCATACATACCTACAAACATTTTGCGAACATTCATTCGTTGTCAATTCATACATACCTACAAACATTTTACGAACATTCATTCCTTGTCAATTCATACATACCTACAAACATTTTACGAACATTCATTCCTTGTCAATTCATACATACCTACAAACATTTTACGAACATCATTAGTTGTCAATTCATACATACCTACAAATATTTTACGAACATTCATTCGTTGTCAATTCATACATACCTACAAACATTTTACGAACATTCATTCGTTGTCAATTCATACATACCTACAAACATTTTACGAACATTCATTCGTTGTCAATTCATACATACCTACAAACATTTTACGAACATTCATTCGTTGTCAATTCATTCATACCTACAAACATTTTACGAACATTCATTCGTTGTCAATTCATACATACCTACAAACATTTTACGAACATTCATTCGTTGTCAATTCATACATACCTACAAACATTTTACGAACATTCATTCGTTGTCAATTCATACATACCTACAAACATTTTACGAACATTCATTCGTTGTCAATTCATACATACCTACAAACATTTTACGAACATTCATTTCTCGTCAATTCATACATACTTACAAACATTTTACGAACATTCCTTCCTTGTCAATTAATAGATACCTGCAAAAATTTTACGAACATTCATTCATTGTCAATTCATACATACCTACAAACATTTTGCGAACATTCATTCGCTGTCAATTCATACATACCTACAAACATTTTGCGAACATTCATTCGCTGTCAATTCATACATACCTACAAACATTTTATGAACATTCATTCGTTGTCAATTCATACATACCTACAAACATTTTACGAACATTCATTCCTTGTCAATTCATACATACCTACAAACATTTTACGAACATTAATTCCTTTTTCAATTCATACATACCTACAAACATTTTACGAACATTCATTCCTTGTCAATTCATACATACCTACAAACATTTTACGAACATTCATTTCTTGTCAATTCATACATACCTACAAACATTTTACGAACATTCATTCCTTGTCAATTAATAGATACCTACAAAAATTATACGAACATTCATTCATTGTCAATTCATACATACCTACAAACATTTTGCGAACATTTATTCGCTTGTCAATTCATACATACCTACACACATTATACGAACATTCATTCGTTGTCAATTCATACATACCTACAAACATTTTACGAACATTCATTCCTTGTCAATTCATACATACCTACAAACATTTTACGAACATTCATTCGTTGTCAATTCATACATACCTACAAACATTTTACGAACATTCATTCCTTTTTCAATTCATACATACCTACAAACATTTTGCGAACATTCATTCGTTGTCAATTCATACATACCTACAAACATTTTACGAACATTCATTCCTTGTCAATTCATACATACCTACAAACATTTTACGAACATTCATTCGTTGTCAATTCATACATACCTACAAACATTTTACGAACATTCATTCCTTGTCAATTCATACATACCTACAAACATTTTACGAACATTCATTCGTTGTCAATTCATACATACCTACAAACATTTTACGAACATTCATTCGTTGTCAATTCATACATACCTACAAACATTTTACGAACATTCATTCGTTGTCAATTCATACATACCTACAAACATTTTACGAACATTCATTCCTTGTCAATTCATACATACCTACAAACATTTTGCGAACATTCATTCGCTGTCAATTCATACATACCTACAAACATTTTACGAACATTCATTCCTTGTCAATTCATACATACCTACAAACATTTTACGAACATTCATTCGTTGTCAATTCATACATACCTACAAACATTTTACGAACATTCATTCCTTGTCAATTCATACATACCTACAAACATTTTACGAACATTCATTCGTTGTCAATTCATACATACCTACAAACATTTTACGAACATTCATTCCTTTTTCAATTCATACATACCTACAAACATTTTGCGAACATTCATTCGTTGTCAATTCATACATACCTACAAACATTTTACGAACATTCATTCCTTGTCAATTCATACATACCTACAAACATTTTACGAACATTCATTCCTTGTCAATTCATACATACCTACAAACATTTTACGAACATCATTCGTTGTCAATTCATACATACCTACAAATATTTTACGAACATTCATTCGTTGTCAATTCATACATACCTACAAACATTTTACGAACATTCATTCGTTGTCAATTCATACATACCTACAAACATTTTACGAACATTCATTCGTTGTCAATTCATACATACTTACAAACATTTTACGAACATTCATTCGTTGTCAATTCATACATACCTACAAACATTTTACGAACATTCATTCGTTGTCAATTCATACATACCTACAAACATTTTACGAACATTCATTCGTTGTCAATTCATACATACCTACAAACATTTTACGAACATTCATTCGTTGTCAATTCATACATACCTACAAACATTTTACGAACATTCATTCGTTGTCAATTCATACATACCTACAAACATTTTACGAACATTCATTCCTTTTTCAATTCATACATACCTACAAACATTTTGCGAACATTCATTCGTTGTCAATTCATACATACCTACAAACATTTTACGAACATTCATTCCTTGTCAATTCATACATACCTACAAACATTTTACGAACATTTATTCGCTGTCAATTCATACATACCTACAAACATTTTATGAACATTCATTCGTTGTCAATTCATACATACCTACAAACATTTTACGAACATTCATTCCTTGTCAATTCATACATACCTACAAACATTTTACGAACATTCATTCGTTGTCAATTCATACATACCTACAAACATTTTACGAACATTCATTCCTTTTTCAATTCATACATACCTACAAACATTTTGCGAACATTCATTCGTTGTCAATTCATACATACCTACAAACATTTTACGAACATTCATTCCTTGTCAATTCATACATACCTACAAACATTTTACGAACATTCATTCCTTGTCAATTCATACATACCTACAAACATTTTACGAACATCATTCGTTGTCAATTCATACATACCTACAAATATTTTACGAACATTCATTCGTTGTCAATTCATACATACCTACAAACATTTTACGAACATTCATTCGTTGTCAATTCATACATACCTACAAACATTTTACGAACATTCATTCGTTGTCAATTCATACATACTTACAAACATTTTACGAACATTCATTCGTTGTCAATTCATACATACCTACAAACATTTTACGAACATTCATTCGTTGTCAATTCATACATACCTACAAACATTTTACGAACATTCATTCGTTGTCAATTCATACATACCTACAAACATTTTACGAACATTCATTCGTTGTCAATTCATACATACCTACAAACATTTTACGAACATTCATTCGTTGTCAATTCATACATACCTACAAACATTTTACGAACATTCATTCCTTTTTCAATTCATACATACCTACAAACATTTTGCGAACATTCATTCGTTGTCAATTCATACATACCTACAAACATTTTACGAACATTCATTCCTTGTCAATTCATACATACCTACAAACATTTTACGAACATTCATTCCTTGTCAATTCATACATACCTACAAACATTTTACGAACATCATTCGTTGTCAATTCATACATACCTACAAATATTTTACGAACATTCATTCGTTGTCAATTCATACATACCTACAAACATTTTACGAACATTCATTCCTTGTCAATTCATACATACCTACAAACATTTTACGAACATTCATTCGTTGTCAATTCATACATACCTACAAACATTTTACGAACATTCATTCGTTGTCAATTCATACATACCTACAAACATTTTACGAACATTCATTCCTTGTCAATTCATACATACCTACAAACATTTTACGAACATTCATTCGTTGTCAATTCATACATACCTACAAACATTTTACGAACATTCATTCGTTGTCAATTCATACATACCTACAAACATTTTACGAACATTCATTCGTTGTCAATTCATACATACCTACAAACATTTTACGAACATTCATTTCTCGTCAATTCATACATACTTACAAACATTTTACGAACATTCCTTCCTTGTCAATTAATAGATACCTGCAAAAATTTTACGAACATTCATTCATTGTCAATTCATACATACCTACAAACATTTTGCGAACATTCATTCGCTGTCAATTCATACATACCTACAAACATTTTGCGAACATTCATTCGCTGTCAATTCATACATACCTACAAACATTTTATGAACACTCATTCGTTGTCAATTCATACATACCTACAAACATTTTACGAACATTCATTCCTTGTCAATTCATACATACCTACAAACATTTTACGAACATTAATTCCTTTTTCAATTCATACATACCTACAAACATTTTACGAACATTCATTCCTTGTCAATTCATACATACCTACAAACATTTTACGAACATTCATTCGTTGTCAATTCATACATACCTACAAACATTTTACGAACATTCATTCCTTGTCAATTCATACAAACCTACAAACATTTTGCGAACATTCATTCGTTGTCAATTCATACATACCTACAAACATTTTGCGAACATTCATTCGCTGTCAATTCATACATACCTACAAACATTTTACGAACATCATTCGTTGTCAATTCATACATACCTACAAACATTTTACGAACATTCATTCGTTGTCAATTCATACATACCTACAAACATTTTACGAACATTCATTCGTTGTCAATTCATACATACCTACAAACACTTTACGAACATTCATTCGCTGTCAATTCATACATACCTACAAACATTTTACGAACATTCATTCGTTGTCAATTCATACATATCTACAAACATTTTACGAACATTCATTCGTTGTCAATTCATACATACCTACAAACATTTTGCGAACATTCATTCGCTGTCAATTCATACATACCTACAAACATTTTACGAACATTCATTCGTTGTCAATTCATACATACCTACAAACATTTTACGAACATTCATTCGTTGTCAATTCATACATACCTACAAACATTTTACGAAAATTCATTCGTTGTCAATTCATACATACCTACAAACATTTTACGAACATCATTCGTTGTCTATTCATACATACCTACAAATATTTTACGAACATTCATTCGTTGTCAATTCATACATACCTACAAACATTTTACGAACATTCATTCGTTGTCAATTCATACATAACTACAAACATTTTACGAACATTCATTCATTGTCAATTCATACATACCTACAAACATTTTGCGAACATTCATTCGTTGTCAATTCATACATACCTACAAACATTTTACGAACATTCATTCGTTGTCAATTCATACATACCTACAAACATTTTACGAACATTCATTCGTTGTCAATTCATACATACCTACAAACATTTTGCGAACATTCATTCGCTGTCAATTCATACATACCTACAAACATTTTACGAACATTCATTCGTTGTCAATTCATACATACCTACAAACATTTTACGAACATTCATTCGTTGTCAATTCATACATACCTACAAACAATTTACGAACATTCATTCCTTGTCAATTCATACATACCTACAAACATTTTACGAACATTCATTCGTTGTCAATTCATACATACCTACAAACATTTTACGAACATTCATTCGTTGTCAATTCATACATACCTACAAACATTTTACGAACATTCATTCGTTGTCAATTCATACATACCTACAAACATTTTACGAACATTCATTCGTTGTCAATTCATACATACCTACAAACATTTTACGAACATTCATTCGTTGTCAATTCATACATACCTACAAACATTTTACGAACATTCATTCCTTGTCAATTCATACATACCTACAAACATTTTGCGACCATTCATTCGCTGTCAATTCATACATACCTACAAACATTTTACGAACATTAATTCCTTGTCAATTCATACATACCTACAAACATTTTACGAACATTCATTCGTTGTCAATTCATACATACCTACAAACATTTTACGAACATTCATTCCTTGTCAATTCATACATACCTACAAACATTTTACGAACATTCATTCCTTGTCAATTCATACATACCTACAAACATTTTACGAACATCATTCGTTGTCAATTCATACATACCTACAAATATTTTACGAACATTCATTCCTTGTCAATTCATACATACCTACAAACATTTTACGAACATTCATTCCTTGTCAATTCATACATACCTACAAACATTTTACGAACATTCATTCGTTGTCAATTCATACATACCTACAAACATTTTACGAACATTCATTCGTTGTCAATTCATACATACCTACAAACATTTTACGAACATTCATTCCTTGTCAATTCATACATACCTACAAACATTTTACGACCATTCATTCGTTGTCAATTCATACATACCTACAAACATTTTGCGAACATTCATTCCTTTTTCAATTCATACATACCTACAAACATTTTGCGAACATTCATTCGTTGTCAATTCATACATACCTACAAACATTTTACGAACATTCATTCCTTGTCAATTCATACATACCTACAAACATTTTACGAACATTCATTCGTTGTCAATTCATACATACCTACAAACATTTTACGAACATTCATTCCTTGTCAATTCATACATACCTACAAACATTTTACGAACATTCATTCCTTGTCAATTCATACATACCTACAAACATTTTACGAACATTCATTCCTTGTCAATTCATACATACCGACAAACATTTTACGAACATTCATTCGTTGTCAATTCATACATACCTACAAACATTTTACGAACATTCATTCCTTGTCAATTCATACATACCTACAAACATTTTACGAACATTCATTTCTTGTCAATTCATACATACTTACAAACATTTTACGAACATTCCTTCCTTGTCAATTAATAGATACCTACAAAAGTTTTACGAACATTCATTCATTGTCAATTCATACATACCTACAAACATTTTGCGAACATTCATTCGCTGTGAATTCATACATACCTACAAACATTTTGCGAACATTTATTCGCTGTCAATTCATACATACCTACAAACATTTTATGAACATTCATTCTTGTCAATTCATACATACCTACAAACATTTTACGAACATTCATTCCTTGTCAATTCATACATACCTACAAACATTTTGCGAACATTCATTCGCTGTCAATTCATACATACCTACAAACATTTTACGAACATTCATTCCTTGTCAATTCATACATACCTACAAACATTTTACGAACATTCATTCGTTGTCAATTCATACATACCTACAAACATTTTACGAACATTCATTCCTTGTCAATTCATACATACCTACAAACATTTTACGAACATTCATTCGTTGTCAATTCATACATACCTACAAACATTTTACGAACATTCATTCCTTTTTCAATTCATACATACCTACAAACATTTTGCGAACATTCATTCGTTGTCAATTCATACATACCTACAAACATTTTACGAACATTCATTCCTTGTCAATTCATACATACCTACAAACATTTTACGAACATTCATTCCTTGTCAATTCATACATACCTACAAACATTTTACGAACATCATTCGTTGTCAATTCATACATACCTACAAATATTTTACGAACATTCATTCGTTGTCAATTCATACATACCTACAAACATTTTACGAACATTCATTCGTTGTCAATTCATACATACCTACAAACATTTTACGAACATTCATTCGTTGTCAATTCATACATACTTACAAACATTTTACGAACATTCATTCGTTGTCAATTCATACATACCTACAAACATTTTACGAACATTCATTCGTTGTCAATTCATACATACCTACAAACATTTTACGAACATTCATTCGTTGTCAATTCATACATACCTACAAACATTTTACGAACATTCATTCGTTGTCAATTCATACATACCTACAAACATTTTACGAACATTCATTCGTTGTCAATTCATACATACCTACAAACATTTTACGAACATTCATTCCTTTTTCAATTCATACATACCTACAAACATTTTGCGAACATTCATTCGTTGTCAATTCATACATACCTACAAACATTTTACGAACATTCATTCCTTGTCAATTCATACATACCTACAAACATTTTACGAACATTCATTCCTTGTCAATTCATACATACCTACAAACATTTTACGAACATCATTCGTTGTCAATTCATACATACCTACAAATATTTTACGAACATTCATTCGTTGTCAATTCATACATACCTACAAACATTTTACGAACATTCATTCGTTGTCAATTCATACATACCTACAAACATTTTACGAACATTCATTCGTTGTCAATTCATACATACCTACAAACATTTTACGAACATTCATTCGTTGTCAATTCATACATACCTACAAACATTTTACGAACATTCATTCCTTGTCAATTCATACATACCTACAAACATTTTACGAACATTCATTCGTTGTCAATTCATACATACCGACAAACATTTTACGAACATTCATTCGTTGTCAATTCATACATACCTACAAACATTTTACGAACATTCATTCGTTGTCAATTCATACATACCTACAAACATTTTACGAACATTCATTTCTCGTCAATTCATACATACTTACAAACATTTTACGAACATTCCTTCCTTGTCAATTAATAGATACCTGCAAAAATTTTACGAACATTCATTCATTGTCAATTCATACATACCTACAAACATTTTGCGAACATTCATTCGCTGTCAATTCATACATACCTACAAACATTTTGCGAACATTCATTCGCTGTCAATTCATACATACCTACAAACATTTTATGAACATTCATTCGTTGTCAATTCATACATACCTACAAACATTTTACGAACATTCATTCCTTGTCAATTCATACATACCTACAAACATTTTACGAACATTAATTCCTTTTTCAATTCATACATACCTACAAACATTTTACGAACATTCATTCCTTGTCAATTCATACATACCTACAAACATTTTACGAACATTCATTCGTTGTCAATTCATACATACCTACAAACATTTTACGAACATTCATTCCTTGTCAATTCATACAAACCTACAAACATTTTGCGAACATTCATTCGTTGTCAATTCATACATACCTACAAACATTTTGCGAACATTCATTCGCTGTCAATTAATACATACCTACAAACATTTTACGAACATCATTCGTTGTCAATTCATACATACCTACAAACATTTTACGAACATTCATTCGTTGTCAATTCATACATACCTACAAACATTTTACGAACATTCATTCGTTGTCAATTCATACATACCTACAAACACTTTACGAACATTCATTCGCTGTCAATTCATACATACCTACAAACATTTTACGAACATTCATTCGTTGTCAATTCATACATATCTACAAACATTTTACGAACATTCATTCGTTGTCAATTCATACATACCTACAAACATTTTGCGAACATTCATTCGCTGTCAATTCATACATACCTACAAACATTTTACGAACATTCATTCGTTGTCAATTCATACATACCTACAAACATTTTACGAACATTCATTCGTTGTCAATTCATACATACCTACAAACATTTTACGAAAATTCATTCGTTGTCAATTCATACATATCTACAAACATTTTACGAACATCATTCGTTGTCAATTCATACATACCTACAAATATTTTACGAACATTCATTCGTTGTCAATTCATACATACCTACAAACATTTTACGAACATTCATTCGTTGTCAATTCATACATAACTACAAACATTTTACGAACATTCATTCATTGTCAATTCATACATACCTACAAACATTTTGCGAACATTCATTCGTTGTCAATTCATACATACCTACAAACATTTTACGAACATTCATTCGTTGTCAATTCATACATACCTACAAACATTTTACGAACATTCATTCGTTGTCAATTCATACATACCTACAAACATTTTACGAACATTCATTCGTTGTCAATTCATACATACCTACAAACAATTTACGAACATTCATTCCTTGTCAATTCATACATACCTACAAACATTTTACGAACATTCATTCGTTGTCAATTCATACATACCTACAAACATTTTACGAACATTCATTCGTTGTCAATTCATACATACCTACAAACATTTTACGAACATTCATTCGTTGTCAATTCATACATACCTACAAACATTTTACGAACATTCATTCGTTGTCAATTCATACATACCTACAAACATTTTACGAACATTCATTCGTTGTCAATTCATACATACCTACAAACATTTTACGAACATTCATTCCTTGTCAATTCATACATACCTACAAACATTTTGCGAACATTCATTCGCTGTCAATTCATACATACCTACAAACATTTTACGAACATTCATTCCTTGTCAATTCATACATACCTACAAACATTTTACGAACATTCATTCGTTGTCAATTCATACATACCTACAAACATTTTACGAACATTCATTCCTTGTCAATTCATACATACCTACAAACATTTTACGAACATTCATTCCTTGTCAATTCATACATACCTACAAACATTTTACGAACATCATTCGTTGTCAATTCATACATACCTACAAATATTTTACGAACATTCATTCCTTGTCAATTCATACATACCTACAAACATTTTACGAACATTCATTCCTTGTCAATTCATACATACCTACAAACATTTTACGAACATTCATTCGTTGTCAATTCATACATACCTACAAACATTTTACGAACATTCATTCGTTGTCAATTCATACATACCTACAAACATTTTACGAACATTCATTCGTTGTCAATTCATACATACCTACAAACATTTTACGAACATTCATTCGTTGTCAATTCATACATACCTACAAACATTTTACGAACATTCATTCCTTGTCAATTCATACATACCTACAAACATTTTACGACCATTCATTCGTTGTCAATTCATACATACCTACAAACATTTTGCGAACATTCATTCCTTTTTCAATTCATACATACCTACAAACATTTTGCGAACATTCATTCGTTGTCAATTCATACATACCTACAAACATTTTACGAACATTCATTCCTTGTCAATTCATACATACCTACAAACATTTTACGAACATTCATTCGTTGTCAATTCATACATACCTACAAACATTTTACGAACATTCATTCCTTGTCAATTCATACATACCTACAAACATTTTACGAACATTCATTCCTTGTCAATTCATACATACCTACAAACATTTTACGAACATTCATTCCTTGTCAATTCATACATACCGACAAACATTTTACGAACATTCATTCGTTGTCAATTCATACATACCTACAAACATTTTACGAACATTCATTCGTTGTCAATTCATACATACCTACAAACATTTTACGAACATTCATTTCTCGTCAATTCATACATACTTACAAACATTTTACGAACATTCCTTCCTTGTCAATTAATAGATACCTGCAAAAATTTTACGAACATTCATTCATTGTCAATTCATACATACCTACAAACATTTTGCGAACATTCATTCGCTGTGAATTCATACATACCTACAAACATTTTGCGAACATTTATTCGCTGTCAATTCATACATACCTACAAACATTTTATGAACATTCATTCGTTGTCAATTCATACATACCTACAAACATTTTACGAACATTCATTCCTTGTCAATTCATACATACCTACAAACATTTTGCGAACATTCATTCGCTGTCAATTCATACATACCTACAAACATTTTACGAACATTCATTCCTTGTCAATTCATACATACCTACAAACATTTTACGAACATTCATTCGTTGTCAATTCATACATACCTACAAACATTTTACGAACATTCATTCCTTGTCAATTCATACATACCTACAAACATTTTACGAACATTCATTCGTTGTCAATTCATACATACCTACAAACATTTTACGAACATTCATTCCTTTTTCAATTCATACATACCTACAAACATTTTGCGAACATTCATTCGTTGTCAATTCATACATACCTACAAACATTTTACGAACATTCATTCCTTGTCAATTCATACATACCTACAAACATTTTACGAACATTCATTCCTTGTCAATTCATACATACCTACAAACATTTTACGAACATCATTCGTTGTCAATTCATACATACCTACAAATATTTTACGAACATTCATTCGTTGTCAATTCATACATACCTACAAACATTTTACGAACATTCATTCGTTGTCAATTCATACATACCTACAAACATTTTACGAACATTCATTCGTTGTCAATTCATACATACTTACAAACATTTTACGAACATTCATTCGTTGTCAATTCATACATACCTACAAACATTTTACGAACATTCATTCGTTGTCAATTCATACATACCTACAAACATTTTACGAACATTCATTCGTTGTCAATTCATACATACCTACAAACATTTTACGAACATTCATTCGTTGTCAATTCATACATACCTACAAACATTTTACGAACATTCATTCGTTGTCAATTCATACATACCTACAAACGTTTTACGAACATTCATTCCTTTTTCAATTCATACATACCTACAAACATTTTGCGAACATTCATTCGTTGTCAATTCATACATACCTACAAACATTTTACGAACATTCATTCCTTGTCAATTCATACATACCTACAAACATTTTACGAACATTCATTCCTTGTCAATTCATACATACCTACAAACATTTTACGAACATCATTCGTTGTCAATTCATACATACCTACAAATATTTTACGAACATTCATTCGTTGTCAATTCATACATACCTACAAACATTTTACGAACATTCATTCGTTGTCAATTCATACATACCTACAAACATTTTACGAACATTCATTCGTTGTCAATTCATACATACCTACAAACATTTTACGAACATTCATTCGTTGTCAATTCATACATACCTACAAACATTTTACGAACATTCATTCCTTGTCAATTCATACATACCTACAAACATTTTACGAACATTCATTCGTTGTCAATTCATACATACCGACAAACATTTTACGAACATTCATTCGTTGTCAATTCATACATACCTACAAACATTTTACGAACATTCATTCGTTGTCAATTCATACATACCTACAAACATTTTACGAACATTCATTTCTCGTCAATTCATACATACTTACAAACATTTTACGAACATTCCTTCCTTGTCAATTAATAGATACCTGCAAAAATTTTACGAACATTCATTCATTGTCAATTCATACATACCTACAAACATTTTGCGAACATTCATTCGCTGTCAATTCATACATACCTACAAACATTTTGCGAACATTCATTCGCTGTCAATTCATACATACCTACAAACATTTTATGAACATTCATTCGTTGTCAATTCATACATACCTACAAACATTTTACGAACATTCATTCCTTGTCAATTCATACATACCTACAAACATTTTACGAACATTAATTCCTTTTTCAATTCATACATACCTACAAACATTTTACGAACATTCATTCCTTGTCAATTCATACATACCTACAAACATTTTACGAACATTCATTCGTTGTCAATTCATACATACCTACAAACATTTTACGAACATTCATTCCTTGTCAATTCATACAAACCTACAAACATTTTGCGAACATTCATTCGTTGTCAATTCATACATACCTACAAACATTTTGCGAACATTCATTCGCTGTCAATTAATACATACCTACAAACATTTTACGAACATCATTCGTTGTCAATTCATACATACCTACAAACATTTTACGAACATTCATTCGTTGTCAATTCATACATACCTACAAACATTTTACGAACATTCATTCGTTGTCAATTCATACATACCTACAAACACTTTACGAACATTCATTCGCTGTCAATTCATACATACCTACAAACATTTTACGAACATTCATTCGTTGTCAATTCATACATATCTACAAACATTTTACGAACATTCATTCGTTGTCAATTCATACATACCTACAAACATTTTGCGAACATTCATTCGCTGTCAATTCATACATACCTACAAACATTTTACGAACATTCATTCGTTGTCAATTCATACATACCTACAAACATTTTACGAACATTCATTCGTTGTCAATTCATACATACCTACAAACATTTTACGAAAATTCATTCGTTGTCAATTCATACATATCTACAAACATTTTACGAACATCATTCGTTGTCAATTCATACATACCTACAAATATTTTACGAACATTCATTCGTTGTCAATTCATACATACCTACAAACATTTTACGAACATTCATTCGTTGTCAATTCATACATAACTACAAACATTTTACGAACATTCATTCATTGTCAATTCATACATACCTACAAACATTTTGCGAACATTCATTCGTTGTCAATTCATACATACCTACAAACATTTTACGAACATTCATTCGTTGTCAATTCATACATACCTACAAACATTTTACGAACATTCATTCGTTGTCAATTCATACATACCTACAAACATTTTACGAACATTCATTCGTTGTCAATTCATACATACCTACAAACAATTTACGAACATTCATTCCTTGTCAATTCATACATACCTACAAACATTTTACGAACATTCATTCGTTGTCAATTCATACATACCTACAAACATTTTACGAACATTCATTCGTTGTCAATTCATACATACCTACAAACATTTTACGAACATTCATTCGTTGTCAATTCATACATACCTACAAACATTTTACGAACATTCATTCGTTGTCAATTCATACATACCTACAAACATTTTACGAACATTCATTCGTTGTCAATTCATACATACCTACAAACATTTTACGAACATTCATTCCTTGTCAATTCATACATACCTACAAACATTTTGCGAACATTCATTCGCTGTCAATTCATACATACCTACAAACATTTTACGAACATTCATTCCTTGTCAATTCATACATACCTACAAACATTTTACGAACATTCATTCGTTGTCAATTCATACATACCTACAAACATTTTACGAACATTCATTCCTTGTCAATTCATACATACCTACAAACATTTTACGAACATTAATTCCTTGTCAATTCATACATACCTACAAACATTTTACGAACATCATTCGTTGTCAATTCATACATACCTACAAATATTTTACGAACATTCATTCCTTGTCAATTCATACATACCTACAAACATTTTACGAACATTCATTCCTTGTCAATTCATACATACCTACAAACATTTTACGAACATTCATTCGTTGTCAATTCATACATACCTACAAACATTTTACGAACATTCATTCGTTGTCAATTCATACATACCTACAAACATTTTACGAACATTCATTCGTTGTCAATTCATACATACCTACAAACATTTTACGAACATTCATTCGTTGTCAATTCATACATACCTACAAACATTTTACGAACATTCATTCCTTGTCAATTCATACATACCTACAAACATTTTACGACCATTCATTCGTTGTCAATTCATACATACCTACAAACATTTTGCGAACATTCATTCCTTTTTCAATTCATACATACCTACAAACATTTTGCGAACATTCATTCGTTGTCAATTCATACATACCTACAAACATTTTACGAACATTCATTCCTTGTCAATTCATACATACCTACAAACATTTTACGAACATTCATTCGTTGTCAATTCATACATACCTACAAACATTTTACGAACATTCATTCCTTGTCAATTCATACATACCTACAAACATTTTACGAACATTCATTCCTTGTCAATTCATACATACCTACAAACATTTTACGAACATTCATTCCTTGTCAATTCATACATACCGACAAACATTTTACGAACATTCATTCGTTGTCAATTCATACATACCTACAAACATTTTACGAACATTCATTCGTTGTCAATTCATACATACCTACAAACATTTTACGAACATTCATTTCTCGTCAATTCATACATACTTACAAACATTTTACGAACATTCCTTCCTTGTCAATTAATAGATACCTGCAAAAATTTTACGAACATTCATTCATTGTCAATTCATACATACCTACAAACATTTTGCGAACATTCATTCGCTGTCAATTCATACATACCTACAAACATTTTGCGAACATTCATTCGCTGTCAATTCATACATACCTACAAACATTTTATGAACATTCATTCGTTGTCAATTCATACATACCTACAAACATTTTACGAACATTCATTCCTTGTCAATTCATACATACCTACAAACATTTTACGAACATTAATTCCTTTTTCAATTCATACATACCTACAAACATTTTACGAACATTCATTCCTTGTCAATTCATACATACCTACAAACATTTTACGAACATTCATTCGTTGTCAATTCATACATACCTACAAACATTTTACGAACATTCATTCCTTGTCAATTCATACAAACCTACAAACATTTTGCGAACATTCATTCGTTGTCAATTCATACATACCTACAAACATTTTGCGAACATTCATTCGCTGTCAATTCATACATACCTACAAACATTTTACGAACATCATTCGTTGTCAATTCATACATACCTACAAACATTTTACGAACATTCATTCGTTGTCAATTCATACATACCTACAAACATTTTACGAACATTCATTCGTTGTCAATTCATACATACCTACAAACACTTTACGAACATTCATTCGCTGTCAATTCATACATACCTACAAACATTTTACGAACATTCATTCATTGTCAATTCATACATATCTACAAACATTTTACGAACATTCATTCGTTGTCAATTCATACATACCTACAAACATTTTGCGAACATTCATTCGCTGTCAATTCATACATACCTACAAACATTTTACGAACATTCATTCGTTGTCAATTCATACATACCTACAAACATTTTACGAACATTCATTCGTTGTCAATTCATACATACCTACAAACATTTTACGAAAATTCATTCGTTGTCAATTCATACATACCTACAAACATTTTACGAACATCATTCGTTGTCAATTCATACATACCTACAAATATTTTACGAACATTCATTCGTTGTCAATTCATACATACCTACAAACATTTTACGAACATTCATTCGTTGTCAATTCATACATAACTACAAACATTTTACGAACATTCATTCATTGTCAATTCATACATACCTACAAACATTTTGCGAACATTCATTCGTTGTCAATTCATACATACCTACAAACATTTTACGAACATTCATTCGTTGTCAATTCATACATACCTACAAACATTTTACGAACATTCATTCGTTGTCAATTCATACATACCTACAAACATTTTGCGAACATTCATTCGCTGTCAATTCATACATACCTACAAACATTTTACGAACATTCATTCGTTGTCAATTCATACATACCTACAAACATTTTACGAACATTCATTCGTTGTCAATTCATACATACCTACAAACAATTTACGAACATTCATTCCTTGTCAATTCATACATACCTACAAACATTTTACGAACATTCATTCGTTGTCAATTCATACATACCTACAAACATTTTACGAACATTCATTCGTTGTCAATTCATACATACCTACAAACATTTTACGAACATTCATTCGTTGTCAATTCATACATACCTACAAACATTTTACGAACATTCATTCGTTGTCAATTCATACATACCTACAAACATTTTACGAACATTCATTCGTTGTCAATTCATACATACCTACAAACATTTTACGAACATTCATTCCTTGTCAATTCATACATACCTACAAACATTTTGCGAACATTCATTCGCTGTCAATTCATACATACCTACAAACATTTTACGAACATTCATTCCTTGTCAATTCATACATACCTACAAACATTTTACGAACATTCATTCGTTGTCAATTCATACATACCTACAAACATTTTACGAACATTCATTCCTTGTCAATTCATACATACCTACAAACATTTTACGAACATTCATTCCTTGTCAATTCATACATACCTACAAACATTTTACGAACATCATTCGTTGTCAATTCATACATACCTACAAATATTTTACGAACATTCATTCGTTGTCAATTCATACATACCTACAAACATTTTACGAACATTCATTCGTTGTCAATTCATACATACCTACAAACATTTTACGAACATTCATTCGTTGTCAATTCATACATACCTACAAACATTTTACGAACATTCATTCGTTGTCAATTCATACATACCTACAAACATTTTACGAACATTCATTCGTTGTCAATTCATACATACCTACAAACATTTTACGAACATTCATTCGTTGTCAATTCATACATACCTACAAACATTTTACGAACATTCATTCCTTGTCAATTCATACATACCTACAAACATTTTACGACCATTCATTCGTTGTCAATTCATACATACCTACAAACATTTTGCGAACATTTATTCCTTTTTCAATTCATACATACCTACAAACATTTTGCGAACATTCATTCGTTGTCAATTCATACATACCTACAAACATTTTACGAACATTCATTCCTTGTCAATTCATACATACCTACAAACATTTTACGAACATTCATTCGTTGTCAATTCATACATACCTACAAACATTTTACGAACATTCATTCCTTGTCAATTCATACATACCTACAAACATTTTACGAACATTCATTCCTTGTCAATTCATACATACCTACAAACATTTTACGAACATTCATTCCTTGTCAATTCATACATACCGACAAACATTTTACGAACATTCATTCGTTGTCAATTCATACATACCTACAAACATTTTACGAACATTCATTCGTTGTCAATTCATACATACCTACAAACATTTTACGAACATTCATTTCTTGTCAATTCATACATACTTACAAACATTTTACGAACATTCCTTCCTTGTCAATTAATAGATACCTACAAAAGTTTTACGAACATTCATTCATTGTCAATTCATACATACCTACAAACATTTTGCGAACATTCATTCGCTGTCAATTCATACATACCTACAAACATTTTGCGAACATTTATTCGCTGTCAATTCATACATACCTACAAACATTTTATGAACATTCATTCGTTGTCAATTCATACATACCTACAAACATTTTACGAACATTCATTCCTTGTCAATTCATACATACCTACAAACATTTTACGAACATTCATTCCTTTTTCAATTTATACATACCTACAAACATTTTACGAACATTCATTCCTTGTCAATTCATACATACCTACAAACATTTTACGAACATTCATTCGTTGTCAATTCATACATACCTACAAACATTTTACGAACATTCATTCCTTGTCAATTCATACATACCTACAAACATTTTGCGAACATTCATTCGTTGTCAATTCATACATACCTACAAACATTTTGCGAACATTCATTCACTGTCCATTCATACATACCTACAAACATTTTACGAACATCATTCGTTGTCAATTCATACATACCTACAAACATTTTACGAACATTCATTCGTTGTCAATTCATACATACCTACAAACATTTTACGAACATTCATTCGTTGTAAATTCATACATACCTACAAACATTTTACGAACATTCATTCGTTGTCAATTCATACATACCTACAAACATTTTACGAACATTCATTCGTTGTCAATTCATACATACCTACAAACATTTTACGAACATTCATTCGTTGTCAATTCATACATACCTACAAACATTTTGCGAACATTCATTCGCTGTCAATTCATACATACCTACAAACATTTTACGAACATTCATTCGTTGTCAATTCATACATACCTACAAACATTTTACGAACATTCATTCGTTGTCAATTCATACATACCTACAAACATTTTACGAAAATTCATTCGTTGTCAATTCATACATGCCTACAAACATTTTACGAACATCATTCGTTGTAAATTCATACATACCTACAAATATTTTACGAACATTCATTCGTTGTCAATTCATACATACCTACAAACATTTTACGAACATTCATTCGTTGTCAATTCATACATACCTACAAACATTTTACGAACATTCATTCATTGTCAATTCATACATAACTACAAACATTTTGCGAACATTCATTCGTTGTCAATTAATACATACCTACAAACATTTTGCGAACATTCATTCGTTGTCAATTCATACATACCTACATACATTTTACGAACATTCATTCGTTGTCAATTCATACATACCTACAAACATTTTACGAACATTCATTCCTTGTCAATTCATACATACCTACAAACATTTTACGAACATCAGTCGTTGTCAATTCATACATACCTACAAATATTTTACGAACATTCATTCGTTGTCAATTCATACATACCTACAAATATTTTACCAACATTCATTCGTTGTCAATTCATACATACCTACAAACATTTTACGAACATTCATTCGTTGTCAATTCATACATACCGACAAACATTTTACGAACATTCATTCGTTGTCAATTCATACATACCTACAAACATTTTACGAACATTCATTCGTTGTCAATTCATGCATACCTACAAACAATTTACGAACATTCATTCCTTGTCAATTCATACATACCTGCAAACATTTTACGAACATTCATTCGTTGTCAATTCATACATACCTACAAACATTTTACGAACATTCATTCGTTGTCAATTCATACATACCTACAAACATTTTACGAACATTCATTCCTTGTCAATTCATACATACCTAAAAACATTTTACGAACATTCATTCGTTGTCAATTCATACATACCTACAAACAATTTACGAACATTCATTCCTTGTCAATTCATACATACCTACAAACATTTTACGAACATTCATTCCTTGTCAATTCATACATACCTACAAACATTTTACGAACATTCATTCGTTGTCAATTCATACATACCTACAAACATTTTACGAACATTCATTCGTTGTCAATTCATACATACCTACAAACATTTTACGAACATTCATTCCTTGTCAATTCATACATACCTACAAATATTTTACGAACATTCATTCGTTGTCAATTCATACATACCTACAAACATTTTACGAACATTCATTCGTTGTCAATTCATACATACCTACAAACATTTTACGAACATTCATTCCTTGTTAATTCATACATACCTACAAACATTTTACGAACATTCATTCGTTGTCAATTCATACATACCTACAAACATTTTACGAACATTCATTCCTTTTTCAATTCATACATACCTACAAACATTTTGCGAACATTCATTCGTTGTCAATTCATACATACCTACAAACATTTTACGAACATTCATTCGTTGTCAATTCATACATACCTACAAACATTTTACGAACATTCATTCGTTGTCAATTCATACATACCTACAAACAATTTACGAACATTCATTCCTTGTCAATTCATACATACCTGCAAACATTTTACGAACATTCATTCGTTGTCAATTCATACATACCTACAAACATTTTACGAACATTCATTCGTTGTCAATTCATACATACCTACAAACATTTTACGAACATTCATTCGTTGTCAATTCATACATACCTACAAACATTTTACGAACATTCATTCCTTGTCAATTCATACATACCTACAAACATTTTACGAACATTCATTCGTTGTCAATTCATACATACATACAAACATTTTACGAACATTCATTCCTTTTTCAATTCATACATACCTACAAACATTTTGCGAACATTCATTCGTTGTCAATTCATACATACCTACAAACATTTTACGAACATTCATTCCTTGTCAATTCATACATACCTACAAACATTTTACGAACATTCATTCCTTGTCAATTCATACATACCTACAAACATTTTACGAACATCATTCGTTGTCAATTCATACATACCTACAAATATTTTACGAACATTCATTCGTTGTCAATTCATACATACCTACAAACATTTTACGAACATTCATTCATTGTCAATTCATACATACCTACAAACATTTTACGAACATTCATTCGTTGTCAATTCATACATACCTACAAACATTTTACGAACATTCATTCGTTGTCAATTCATACATACCTACAAACATTTTACGAACATTCATTTGTTGTCAATTCATACATACCTACAAACATTTTACGAACATTCATTCCTTGTCAATTCATACATACCTACAAACATTTTACGAACATTCATTCCTTGTCAATTCATACATACCTACAAACATTTTACGAACATTCATTCCTTGTCAATTCATACATACCTACAAACATTTTACGAACATTCATTCGTTGTCAATTCATACATACCTACAAACATTTTACGAACATTCATTCGTTGTCAATTCATACATACCTACAAACATTTTACGAACATTCATTCGTTGTCAATTCATACATACCTACAAACATTTTACGAACATTCATTTCTTGTCAATTCATACATACCTACAAACATTTTACGAACATTCCTTCCTTGTCAATTAATAGATACCTACAAAAATTTTACGAACATTCATTCATTGTCAATTCATACATACCTACAAACATTTTGCGAACATTCATTCGCTGTCAATTCATACATATCTACAAACATTTTACGAACATTCATTCGTTGTCAATTCATACATACCTACAAACATTTTACGAACATTCATTCCTTGTCAATTCATACATACCTACAAACATTTTACGAACATTCATTCCTTTTTCAATTCATATACCTACAAACATTTTACGAACATTCATTCCTTGTCAATTCATACATACCTACAAACATTTTACGAACATTCATTCGTTGTCAATTCATACATACCTACAAACATTTTACGAACATTCATTCGTTGTCAATTCATACATACCTACAAACATTTTACGAACATTCATTCGTTGTCAATTCATACATACCTACAAACATTTTACGAACATTCATTCGTTGTCAATTCATACATACCTACAAACATTTTACGAACATTCATTCGTTGTCAATTCATACATACCTACAAACATTTTACGAACATTCATTCGTTGTCAATTCATACATACCTACAAACATTTTGCGAACATTCATTCGCTGTCAATTCATACATACCTACAAAAATTTTACGAACATTCATTCGTTGTCAATTCATACATACCTACAAACATTTTACGAACATTCATTCGTTGTCAATTCATACATACCTACAAACATTTTACGAAAATTCATTCGTTGTCAATTCATACATACCTACAAACATTTTACGAACATCATTCGTTGTCAATTCATACATACCTACAAATATTTTACGAACATTCATTCGTTGTCAATTCATACATACCTACAAACATTTTCAGAACATTCATTCGTTGTCAATTCATACATACCTACAAACATTTTACGAACATTCATTCATTGTCAATTCATACATACCTACAAACATTTTGCGAACATTCATTCGTTGTCAATTCATACATACCTACAAACATTTTCCGAACATTCATTCGTTGTCAATTCATACATACCTACAAACATTTCACGAACATTCATTCGTTGTCAATTCATACATACCTACAAACATTTTGCGAACATTCATTCGCTGTCAATTCATACATACCTACAAACATTTTACGAACATTCATTCGTTGTCAATTCATACATACCTACAAACATTTTACGAACATTCATTCGTTGTCAATTCATACATACCTACAAACATTTTACGAACATTCATTCGTTGTCAATTCATACATACCTACAAACATTTTACGAACATTCATTCGTTGTCAATTCATACATACCTACAAACATTTTACGAACATTCATTCGTTGTCAATTAATACATACCTACAAACATTTTACGAACATTCATTCGCTGTCAATTCATACATACCTACAAACATTTCACGAACATTCATTCGTTGTCAATTCATACATACCTACAAACATTTTACGAACATTCATTCGTTGTCAATTCATACATACCTACAAACATTTTACGAACATTCATTCCTTGTCAATTCATAGATAATTACAAACATTTTGCGAACATTCATTCGCTGTCAATTCATACATACCTACAAACATTTTACGAACATTCATTCGTTGTCAATTCATACATACCTACAAACATTTTACGAACATTCATTCGTTGTCAATTCATACATACCTACAAACATTTTACGAACATTCATTCCTTGTCAATTCATACATACCTACAAACATTTTACGAACATTCATTCGTTGTCAATTCATACATACCTACAAACATTTTACGAACATTCATTCCTTTTTCAATTCATACATACCTACAAACATTTTGCGAACATTCATTCGTTGTCAATTCATACATACCTACAAACATTTTACGAACATTCATTCGTTGTCAATTCATACATACCTACAAACATTTTACGAACATTCATTCGTTGTCAATTCATACATACCTACAAACATTTTACGAACATTCATTCGTTGTCAATTCATACATACCTACAAACATTTTACGAACATTCATTCGTTGTCAATTCATACATACCTACAAACATTTTACGAACATTCATTCGTTGTCAATTCATACATACCTACAAACATTTTACGAACATTCATTCGTTGTCAATTCATACATACCTACAAACATTTTGCGAACATTCATTCGCTGTCAATTCATACATACCTACAAACATTTTACGAACATTCATTCGTTGTCAATTCATACATACCTACAAACATTTTACGAACATTCATTCGTTGTCAATTCATACATACCTACAAACATTTTACGAAAATTCATTCGTTGTCAATTCATACATACCTACAAACATTTTACGAACATCATTCGTTGTCAATTCATACATACCTACAAACATTTTACGAACATTCATTCGTTGTCAATTCATACATACCTACAAACATTTTCAGAACATTCATTCGTTGTCAATTCATACATACCTACAAACATTTTACGAACATTCATTCATTGTCAATTCATACATACCTACAAACATTTTGCGAACATTCATTCGTTGTCAATTCATACATACCTACAAACATTTTCCGAACATTCATTCGTTGTCAATTCATACATACCTACAAACATTTCACGAACATTCATTCGTTGTCAATTCATACATACCTACAAACATTTTGCGAACATTCATTCGCTGTCAATTCATACATACCTACAAACATTTTACGAACATTCATTCGTTGTCAATTCATACATACCTACAAACATTTTACGAACATTCATTCGTTGTCAATTCATACATACCTACAAACATTTTACGAACATTCATTCGTTGTCAATTCATACATACCTACAAACATTTTACGAACATTCATTCGTTGTCAATTCATACATACCTACAAACATTTTACGAACATTCATTCGTTGTCAATTCATACATACCTACAAACATTTTACGAACATTCATTCGTTGTCAATTCATACATACCTACAAACATTTTACGAACATTCATTCGTTGTCAATTAATACATATCTACAAACATTTTACGAACATTCATTCGCTGTCAATTCATACATACCTACAAACATTTCACGAACATTCATTCGTTGTCAATTCATACATACCTACAAACATTTTACGAACATTCATTCGTTGTCAATTCATACATACCTACAAACATTTTACGAACATTCATTCCTTGTCAATTCATAGATAATTACAAACATTTTGCGAACATTCATTCGCTGTCAATTCATACATACCTACAAACATTTTACGAACATTCATTCGTTGTCAATTCATACATACCTACAAACATTTTACGAACATTCATTCGTTGTCAATTCATACATACCTACAAACATTTTACGAACATTCATTCCTTGTCAATTCATACATACCTACAAACATTTTACGAACATTCATTCGTTGTCAATTCATACATACCTACAAACATTTTACGAACATTCATTCCTTTTTCAATTCATACATACCTACAAACATTTTGCGAACATTCATTCGTTGTCAATTCATACATACCTACAAACATTTTACGAACATTCATTCGTTGTCAATTCATACATACCTACAAACATTTTACGAACATTCATTCGTTGTCAATTCATACATACCTACAAACATTTTACGAACATTCATTCGTTGTCAATTCATACATACCTACAAACATTTTACGAACATTCATTTCTTGTCAATTCATACATACCTACAAACATTTTACGAACATTCCTTCCTTGTCAATTAATAGATACCTACAAAAATTTTACGAACATTCATTCATTGTCAATTCATACATACCTACAAACATTTTGCGAACATTCATTCGCTGTCAATTCATACATACCTACAAACATTTTACGAACATTCATTCGTTGTCAATTCATACATACCTACAAACATTTTACGAACATTCATTCCTTGTCAATTCATACATACCTACAAACATTTTACGAACATTCATTCCTTTTTCAATTCATATACCTACAAACATTTTACGAACATTCATTCCTTGTCAATTCATACATACCTACAAACATTTTACGAACATTCATTCGTTGTCAATTCATACATACCTACAAACATTTTACGAACATTCATTCGTTGTCAATTCATACATACCTACAAACATTTTACGAACATTCATTCGTTGTCAATTCATACATACCTACAAACATTTTACGAACATTCATTCGTTGTCAATTCATACATACCTACAAACATTTTACGAACATTCATTCGTTGTCAATTCATACATACCTACAAACATTTTACGAACATTCATTCGTTGTCAATTCATACATACCTACAAACATTTTGCGAACATTCATTCGCTGTCAATTCATACATACCTACAAAAATTTTACGAACATTCATTCGTTGTCAATTCATACATACCTACAAACATTTTACGAACATTCATTCGTTGTCAATTCATACATACCTACAAACATTTTACGAAAATTCATTCGTTGTCAATTCATACATACCTACAAACATTTTACGAACATCATTCGTTGTCAATTCATACATACCTACAAATATTTTACGAACATTCATTCGTTGTCAATTCATACATACCTACAAACATTTTCAGAACATTCATTCGTTGTCAATTCATACATACCTACAAACATTTTACGAACATTCATTCATTGTCAATTCATACATACCTACAAACATTTTACGAACATTCATTCGTTGTCAATTCATACATACCTACAAACATTTTACGAACATTCATTCCTTTTTCAATTCATACATACCTACAAACATTTTGCGAACATTCATTCGTTGTCAATTCATACATACCTACAAACATTTTACGAACATTCATTCGTTGTCAATTCATACATACCTACAAACATTTTACGAACATTCATTCGTTGTCAATTCATACATACCTACAAACATTTTACGAACATTCATTCGTCGTCAATTCATACATACCTACAAACATTTTACGAACATTCATTCGTTGTCAATTCATACATACCTACAAACATTTTACGAACATTCATTCGTTGTCAATTCATACATACCTACAAACATTTTACGAACATTCATTCGTTGTCAATTCATACATACCTACAAACATTTTGCGAACATTCATTCGCTGTCAATTCATACATACCTACAAACATTTTACGAACATTCATTCGTTGTCAATTCATACATACCTACAAACATTTTACGAACATTCATTCGTTGTCAATTCATACATACCTACAAACATTTTACGAAAATTCATTCGTTGTCAATTCATACATACCTACAAACATTTTACGAACATCATTCGTTGTCAATTCATACATACCTACAAATATTTTACGAACATTCATTCGTTGTCAATTCATACATACCTACAAACATTTTCAGAACATTCATTCGTTGTCAATTCATACATACCTACAAACATTTTACGAACATTCATTCATTGTCAATTCATACATACCTACAAACATTTTGCGAACATTCATTCGTTGTCAATTCATACATACCTACAAACATTTTCCGAACATTCATTCGTTGTCAATTCATACATACCTACAAACATTTCACGAACATTCATTCGTTGTCAATTCATACATACCTACAAACATTTTGCGAACATTCATTCGCTGTCAATTCATACATACCTACAAACATTTTACGAACATTCATTCGTTGTCAATTCATACATACCTACAAACATTTTACGAACATTCATTCGTTGTCAATTCATACATACCTACAAACATTTTACGAACATTCATTCGTTGTCAATTCATACATACCTACAAACATTTTACGAACATTCATTCGTTGTCAATTCATACATACCTACAAACATTTTACGAACATTCATTCGTTGTCAATTCATACATACCTACAAACATTTTACGAACATTCATTCGTTGTCAATTCATACATACCTACAAACATTTTACGAACATTCATTCGTTGTCAATTAATACATACCTACAAACATTTTACGAACACTCATTCGCTGTCAATTCATACATACCTACAAACATTTCACGAACATTCATTCGTTGTCAATTCATACATACCTACAAACATTTTACGAACATTCATTCGTTGTCAATTCATACATACCTACAAACATTTTACGAACATTCATTCCTTGTCAATTCATAGATAATTACAAACATTTTGCGAACATTCATTCGCTGTCAATTCATACATACCTACAAACATTTTACGAACATTCATTCGTTGTCAATTCATACATACCTACAAACATTTTACGAACATTCATTCGTTGTCAATTCATACATACCTACAAACATTTTACGAACATTCATTCCTTGTCAATTCATACATACCTACAAACATTTTACGAACATTCATTCGTTGTCAATTCATACATACCTACAAACATTTTACGAACATTCATTCCTTTTTCAATTCATACATACCTACAAACATTTTGCGAACATTCATTCGTTGTCAATTCATACATACCTACAAACATTTTACGAACATTCATTCGTTGTCAATTCATACATACCTACAAACATTTTACGAACATTCATTCGTTGTCAATTCATACATACCTACAAACATTTTACGAACATTCATTCGTTGTCAATTCATACATACCTACAAACATTTTACGAACATTCATTCGTTGTCAATTCATACATACCTACAAACATTTTACGAACATTCATTCGTTGTCAATTAATACATACCTACAAACATTTTACGAACATTCATTCGTTGTCAATTCATACATACCTACAAACATTTTGCGAACATTCATTCGCTGTCAATTCATACATACCTACAAACATTTTACGAACATTCATTCGTTGTCAATTCATACATACCTACAAACATTTTACGAACATTCATTCGTTGTCAATTCATACATACCTACAAACATTTTACGAAAATTCATTCGTTGTCAATTCATACATACCTACAAACATTTTACGAACATCATTCGTTGTCAATTCATACATACCTACAAATATTTTACGAACATTCATTCGTTGTCAATTCATACATACCTACAAACATTTTCAGAACATTCATTCGTTGTCAATTCATACATACCTACAAACATTTTACGAACATTCATTCATTGTCAATTCATACATACCTACAAACATTTTGCGAACATTCATTCGTTGTCAATTCATACATACCTACAAACATTTTCCGAACATTCATTCGTTGTCAATTCATACATACCTACAAACATTTCACGAACATTCATTCGTTGTCAATTCATACATACCTACAAACATTTTGCGAACATTCATTCGCTGTCAATTCATACATACCTACAAACATTTTACGAACATTCATTCGTTGTCAATTCATACATACCTACAAACATTTTACGAACATTCATTCGTTGTCAATTCATACATACCTACAAACATTTTACGAACATTCATTCGTTGTCAATTCATACATACCTACAAACATTTTACGAACATTCATTCGTTGTCAATTCATACATACCTACAAACATTTTACGAACATTCATTCGTTGTCAATTCATACATACCTACAAACATTTTACGAACATTCATTCGTTGTCAATTCATACATACCTACAAACATTTTACGAACATTCATTCGTTGTCAATTAATACATACCTACAAACATTTTACGAACATACATTCGCTGTCAATTCATACATACCTACAAACATTTCACGAACATTCATTCGTTGTCAATTCATACATACCTACAAACATTTTACGAACATTCATTCGTTGTCAATTCATACATACCTACAAACATTTTACGAACATTCATTCCTTGTCAATTCATAGATAATTACAAACATTTTGCGAACATTCATTCGCTGTCAATTCATACATACCTACAAACATTTTACGAACATTCATTCGTTGTCAATTCATACATACCTACAAACATTTTACGAACATTCATTCGTTGTCAATTCATACATACCTACAAACATTTTACGAACATTCATTCCTTGTCAATTCATACATACCTACAAACATTTTACGAACATTCATTCGTTGTCAATTCATACATACCTACAAACATTTTACGAACATTCATTCCTTTTTCAATTCATACATACCTACAAACATTTTGCGAACATTCATTCGTTGTCAATTCATACATACCTACAAACATTTTACGAACATTCATTCGTTGTCAATTCATACATACCTACAAACATTTTACGAACATTCATTCGTTGTCAATTCATACATACCTACAAACATTTTACGAACATTCATTCGTTGTCAATTCATACATACCTACAAACATTTTACGAACATTCATTCGTTGTCAATTCATACATACCTACAAACATTTTACGAACATTCATTCGTTGTCAATTCATACATACCTACAAACATTTTACGAACATTCATTCGTTGTCAATTCATACATACCTACAAACATTTTGCGAACATTCATTCGCTGTCAATTCATACATACCTACAAACATTTTACGAACATTCATTCGTTGTCAATTCATACATACCTACAAACATTTTACGAACATTCATTCGTTGTCAATTCATACATACCTACAAACATTTTACGAAAATTCATTCGTTGTCAATTCATACATACCTACAAACATTTTACGAACATCATTCGTTGTCAATTCATACATACCTAAAAATATTTTACGAACATTCATTCGTTGTCAATTCATACATACCTACAAACATTTTCAGAACATTCATTCGTTGTCAATTCATACATACCTACAAACATTTTACGAACATTCATTCATTGTCAATTCATACATACCTACAAACATTTTGCGAACATTCATTCGTTGTCAATTCATACATACCTACAAACATTTTCCGAACATTCATTCGTTGTCAATTCATACATACCTACAAACATTTCACGAACATTCATTCGTTGTCAATTCATACATACCTACAAACATTTTGCGAACATTCATTCGCTGTCAATTCATACATACCTACAAACATTTTACGAACATTCATTCGTTGTCAATTCATACATACCTACAAACATTTTACGAACATTCATTCGTTGTCAATTCATACATACCTACAAACATTTTACGAACATTCATTCGTTGTCAATTCATACATACCTACAAACATTTTACGAACATTCATTCGTTGTCAATTCATACATACCTACAAACATTTTACGAACATTCATTCGTTGTCAATTAATACATACCTACAAACATTTTACGAACATTCATTCGCTGTCAATTCATACATACCTACAAACATTTCACGAACATTCATTCGTTGTCAATTCATACATACCTACAAACATTTTACGAACATTCATTCGTTGTCAATTCATACATACCTACAAACATTTTACGAACATTCATTCCTTATCAATTCATAGATAATTACAAACATTTTGCGAACATTCATTCGCTGTCAATTCATACATACCTACAAACATTTTACGAACATTCATTCGTTGTCAATTCATACATACCTACAAACATTTTACGAACATTCATTCGTTGTCAATTCATACATACCTACAAACATTTTACGAACATTCATTCCTTGTCAATTCATACATACCTACAAACATTTTACGAACATTCATTCGTTGTCAATTCATACATACCTACAAACATTTTACGAACATTCATTCCTTTTTCAATTCATACATACCTACAAACATTTTGCGAACATTCATTCGTTGTCAATTCATACATACCTACAAACATTTTACGAACATTCATTCCTTGTCAATTCATACATACCTACAAACATTTTACGAACATTCATTCGTTGTCAATTCATACATACCTACAAACATTTTACGAACATTCATTCGTTGTCAATTCATACATACCTACAAACATTTTACGAACATTCATTTGTTGTCAATTCATACATACCTACAAACATTTTACGAACATTCATTCCTTGTCAATTCATACATACCTACAAACATTTTATGAACATCATTCGTTGTCAATTCATACATACCTACAAATATTTTACGAACATTCATTCGTTGTCAATTCATACATACCTACAAACATTTTACGAACATTCATTCGTTGTCAATTCATACATACCTACAAACATTTTACGAACATTCATTCGTTGTCAATTCATACATACCTACAAACATTTTACGAACATTCATTCGTTGTCAATTCATACATACCTACAAACATTTTACGAACATTCATTCGTTGTCAATTCATACATACCTACAAACATTTTACGAACATTCATTCGTTGTCAATTCATACATACCTACAAACATTTTACGAACATTCATTCGTTGTCAATTCATACATACCTACAAACATTTTACGAACATTCATTCCTTGTCAATTCATACATACCTACAAACATTTTACGAACATTAATTCGTTGTCAATTAATACATACCTACAAACATTTTACGAACATTCATTCGTTGTCAATTCATACATACCTACAAACATTTTACGAACATTCATTCGTTGTCAATTCATACATACCTACAAACATTTTACGAACATTCATTTCTTGTCAATTCATACATACCTACAAACATTTTACGTACATTCCTTCCTTGTCAATTAATAGATACCTACAAAAATTTTACGAACATTCATTCCTTGTCAATTCATACATACCTACAAACATTTTGCGAACATTCATTCGCTGTCAATTCATACATACCTACAAACATTTTACGAACATTCATTCCTTGTCTATTCATACATACCTACAAACATTTTACGAACATTCATTCGTTGTCAATTCATACATACCTACAAACATTTTACGAACATTCATTCGTTGTCAATTCATACATACCTACAAACATTTTACGAACATTCATTCCTTTTTCAATTCATACATACCTACAAACATTTTGCGAACATTCATTCATTGTCAATTCATACATACCTACAAACATTTTACGAACATTCATTCGTTGTCAATTCATACATACCTACAAACATTTTACGAACATTCATTCCTTGTCAATTCATACATACCTACAAACATTTTACGAACATCATTCGTTGTCAATTCATACATACCTACAAATATTTTACGAACATTCATTCGTTGTCAATTCATACATACCTACAAACATTTTACGAACATTCATTCGTTGTCAATTCATACATACCTACAAACATTTTACGAACATTCATTCGTTGTCAATTCATACATACCTACAAACATTTTACGAACATTCATTCGTTGTCAATTCATACATACCTACAAACATTTTACGAACATTCATTCGTTGTCAATTCATACATACCTACAAACATTTTACGAACATTCATTCGTTGTGAACTCATACATACCTACAAACATTTTACGAACATTCATTCGTTGTCAATTCATACATACCTACAAACATTTTACGAACATTCATTCAATGTCAATTCATACATACCTACAAACATTTTACGAACATTCATTCGTTGTCAATTCATACATACCTACAAACATTTTACGAACATTCATTCGTTGTCAATTCATACATACCTACAAACATTTTACGAACATTCATTCGTTGTCAATTCATACATACCTACAAACATTTTACGAACATTCATTTCTTGTCAATTCATACATACCTACAAACATTTTACGAACATTCCTTCCTTGTCAATTAATAGATACCTACAAAAATTTTACGAACATTCATTCATTGTCAATTCATACATACCTACAAACATTTTGCGAACATTCATTCGCTGTCAATTCATACATACCTACAAACATTTTACGAACATTCATTCCTTGTCAATTCATACATACCTACAAACATTTTACGAACATTCATTCGTTGTCAATTCATACATACCTACAAACATTTTACGAACATTCATTCATTGTCAATTCATACATACCTACAAACATTTTACGAACATTCATTTCTTGTCAATTCATACATACCTACAAACATTTTACGAACATTCCTTCCTTGTCAATTAATAGATACCTACAAAAATTTTACGAACATTCATTCATTGTCAATTCATACATACCTACAAACATTTTGCGAACATTCATTCGCTGTCAATTCATACATACCTACAAACATTTTACGAACATTCATTCGTTGTCAATTCATACATACCTACAAACATTTTACGAACATTCATTCGTTGTCAATTCATACATACCTACAAACATTTTACGAACATTCATTCCTTTTTCAATTCATACATACCTACAAACATTTTGCGAACATTCATTCGTTGTCAATTCATACATACCTACAAACATTTTACGAACATTCATTCGTTGTCAATTCATACATACCTACAAACATTTTACGAACATTTATTCCTTGTCAATTCATACATACCTACAAACATTTTACGAACATCATTCGTTGTCAATTCATACATACCTACAAATATTTTACGAACATTCATTCGTTGTCAATTCATACATACCTACAAACATTTTACGAACATTCATTCATTGTCAATTCATACATACCTACAAACATTTTACGAACATTCATTCGTTGTCAATTCATACATACCTACAAACATTTTACGAACATTCATTCGTTGTCAATTCATACATACCTACAAACATTTTACGAACATTCATTCATTGTCAATTAATACATACCTACAAACATTTTACGAACATTCATTCGTTGTCAATTCATACATACCTACAAACATTTTACGAACATTCATTCGTTGTCAATTCATACATACCTACAAACATTTTACGAACATTCATTCGTTGTCAATTCATACATACCTACAAACATTTTACGAACATTCATTCGTTGTCAATTCATACATACCTACAAACATTTTGCGAACATTCATTCCTTGTCAATTCATACATACCTACAAACATTTTACGAACATTCATTCGTTGTCAATTCATACATACCTACAAACATTTTGCGAACATTCATTCGCTGTCAATTCATACATACCTACAAACATTTTACGAACATTCATTCGTTGTCAATTCATACATACCTACAAACATTTTACGAACATTCATTCGTTGTCAATTCATACATACCTACAAACATTTTACGAACATTCATTCGTTGTCAATTCATACATACCTACAAACATTTTACGAACATTCATTCGTTGTCAATTCATACATACCTACAAACATTTTACGAACATTCATTCGTTGTCAATTCATACATACTTACAAACATTTTACGAACATTCATTCGTTGTCAATTCATACATACATATAAACATTTTACGAACATTCATTCCTTTTTCAATTTATACATACCTACAAACATTTTGCGAACATTCATTCGTTGTCAATTCATACATACCTACAAACATTTTACGAACATTCATTCGTTGTCAATTCATACATACCTACAAACATTTTACGAACATTCATTCGTTGTCAATTCATACATACCTACAAACATTTTACGAACATTCATTTCTTGTCAATTCATACATACCTACAAACCTTTTACGAACATTCCTTCCTTGTCAATTAATAGATACCTACAAAAATTTTACGAACATTCATTCATTGTCAATTCATACATACCTACAAACATTTTGCGAACATTCATCTGCTGTCAATTCATACATACCTACAAACATTTTACGAACATTCATTCGTTGTCAATTCATACATACCTACAAACATTTTACGAACATTCATTCCTTTTTCAATACATACATACCTACAAACATTTTGCGAACATTCATTCGTTGTCAATTCATACATACCTACAAACATTTTACGAACATTCATTCGTTGTCAATTCATACATACCTACAAACATTTTACGAACATTCATTCGTTGTCAATTCATACATACCTACAAACATTTTACGAAAATTCATTCGTTGTCAATTCATACATACCTACAAACATTTTACGAACATTCATTCCTTGTCAATTCATACATACCTACAAACATTTTACGAACATTCATTCGTTGTCAATTCATACATACAAACATTTTACGAACATTCATTCGTTGTCAATTCATACATACCTACAAACATTTTACGAACATTCATTCGTTGTCAATTCATACATACCTACAAACATTTTACGAACATTCATTCCTTTTTCAATTCATACATACCTACAAACATTTTGCGAACATTCATTCGTTGTCAATTCATACATACCTACAAACATTTTACGAACATTCATTCGTTGTCAATTCATACATACCTACAAACATTTTACGAACATTCATTCCTTGTCAATTCATACATACCTACAAACATTTTACGAACATCATTCGTTGTCAATTAATAGATACCTACAAAAATTTTACGAACATTCATTCATCGTCAATTCATACATACCTACAAACATTTTACGAACATTCATTCGTTGTCAATTCATACATACCTACAAACATTTTACGAACATTCATTCGTTGTCAAGTCATACATACCTACAAACATTTTACGAACATTCATTCGTTGTCAATTCATACATACCTACAAACATTTTACGAACATTCATTCCTTGTCAATTCATACATACCTACAAACATTTTACGAACATTCATTCATTGTCAATTCATACATACCTACAAACATTTTACGAACATTCATTCCTTGTCAATTCATACATACCTACAAACATTTTACGAACATTCATTCGTTGTCAATTCATACATACCTACAAACATTTTACGAACATTCATTCGTTGTCAATTCATACATACCTACAAACATTTTACGAACATTCCTTCCTTGTCAATTAATAGATACCTACAAAAATTTTACGAACATTCATTCATTGTCAATTCATACATACCTACAAACATTTTGCGAACATTCATTCGCTGTCAATTCATACATACCTACAAACATTTTACGAACATTCATTCGTTGTCAATTCATACATACCTACAAACATTTTACGAACATTCATTCCTTTTTCAATTCATACATACCTACAAACATTTTGCGAACATTCATTCGTTGTCAATTCATACATACCTACAAACATTTTACGAACATTCATTCCTTGTCAATTCATACATACCTACAAACATTTTACGAACATTCATTCGTTGTCAATTCATACATACCTACAAACATTTTACGAACATTCATTCGTTGTCAATTCATACATACCTACAAACATTTTACGAACATTCATTCCTTGTCAATTCATACATACCTACAAACATTTTGCGAACATTCATTCGTTGTCAATTCATACATACCTACAAACATTTTACGAACATTCATTCGTTGTCAATTCATACATACCTACAAACATTTTCCGAACATTCATTCCTTGTCAATTCATACATACCTACAAACATTTTACGAACATCATTCGTTGTCAATTCATACATACCTACAAACATTTTACGAACATTCATTCGTTGTCAATTCATACATACCTACAAACATTTTACGAACATTCATTCGTTGTCAATTCATACATACCTACAAACATTTTACGAACATTCATTCGTTGTCAATTCATACATACCTACAATTATTTTACGAACATTCATTCCTTGTCAATTCATACATACCTACAAACATTTTACGAACATTCATTCCTTGTCAATTCATACATACCTACAAACATTTTACGAACATTCATTCGTTGTCAATTCATACATACCTACAAACATTTTACGAACATTCATTCGTTGTCAATTCATACATACCTACAAACATTTTACGAACATTCATTCGTTGTCAATTCATACATACCTACAAACATTTTACGAACATTCATTTCTTGTCAATTCATACATACCTACAAACATTTTACGAACATTCCTTCCTTGTCAATTAATAGATACCTACAAAAATTTTACGAACATTCATTCATTGTCAATTCATACATACCTACAAACATTTTGCGAACATTCATTCGCTGTCAATTCATACATACCTACAAACATTTTACGAACATTCATTCGTTGTCAATTCATACATACCTACAAACATTTTACGAACATTCATTCCTTGTCAATTCATACATACCTACAAACATTTTACGAACATTCATTCCTTTTTCAATTCATACATACCTACAAACATTTTACGAACATTCATTCCTTGTCAATTCATACATACCTACAAACATTTTACGAACATTCATTCGTTGTCAATTCATACATACCTACAAACATTTTACGAACATTCATTCCTTGTCAATTCATACATACCTACAAACATTTTATGAACATTCATTCGTTGTCAATTCATACATACCTACAAACATTTTACGAACATTCATTCCTTGTCAATTCATACATACCTACAAACATTTTACGAACATTCATTCGTTGTCAATTCATACATACCTACAAACATTTTACGAACATTCACTCGTTGTCAATTCATACATACCTACAAACATTTTGCGAACATTCATTCGCTGTCAATTCATACATACCTACAAACATTTTACGAACATTCATTCGTTGTCAATTCATACATACCTACAAACATTTTACGAACATTCATTCCTTGTCAATTCATACATACCTACAAACATTTTACGAACATTCATTCCTTGTCAATTCATACATACCTACAAACATTTTACGAACATCATTCGTTGTCAATTCATACATACCTACAAATATTTTACGAACATTCATTCATTGTCAATTCATACATACCTACAAACATTTTACGAACATTCATTCGTTGTCAATTCATACATACCTACAAACATTTTACGAACATTCATTCATTGTCAATTCATACATACCTACAAACATTTTGCGAACATTCATTCGTTGTCAATTCATACATACCTACAAACATTTTACGAACATTTATTCGTTGTCAATTCATACATACCTACAAACATTTTACGAACATTCATTCGTTGTCAATTCATACATACCTACAAACATTTTGCGAACATTCATTCGCTGTCAATTCATACATACCTACAAACATTTTACGAACATTCATTCGTTGTCAATTCATACATACCTACAAACATTTTACGAACATTCATTCGTTGTCAATTCATACATACCTACAAACATTTTACGAACATTCATTCGTTGTCAATTCATACATACCTACAAACATTTTACGAACATTCATTCGTTGTCAATTCATACATACCTACAAACATTTTACGAACATTCATTCGTTGTCAATTCATACATACCTACAAACATTTTACGAACATTCATTCGCTGTCAATTCATACATACCTACAAACATTTCACGAACATTCATTCGTTGTCAATTCATACATACCTACAAACATTTTACGAACATTCATTCGTTGTCAATTCATACATACCTACAAACATTTTACGAACATTCATTCGTTGTCAATTCATACATACCTACAAACATTTTACGAACATTCATTCCTTGTCAATTCATAGATACCTACAAACATTTTGCGAACATTCATTAGCTGTCAATTCATACATACCTACAAACATTTTACGAACATTCATTCCTTGTCAATTCATACATACCTACAAACATTTTACGAACATTCATTCGTTGTCAATTCATACATACCTACAAACATTTTACGAACATTCATTCGTTGTCAATTCATACATACCTACAAACATTTTACGAACATTCCTTCCTTGTCAATTAATAGATACCTACAAAAATTTTACGAACATTCATTCATTGTCAATTCATACATACCTACAAACATTTTGCGAACATTCATTCGCTGTCAATTCATACATACCTACAAACATTTTACGAACATTCATTCGTTGTCAATTCATACATACCTACAAACATTTTACGAACATTCATTCCTTTTTCAATTCATACATACCTACAAACATTTTGCGAACATTCATTCGTTGTCAATTCATACATACCTACAAACATTTTACGAACATTCATTCCTTGTCAATTCATACATACCTACAAACATTTTACGAACATTCATTCGTTGTCAATTCATACATACCTACAAACATTTTACGAACATTCATTCGTTGTCAATTCATACATACCTACAAACATTTTACGAACATTCATTCCTTGTCAATTCATACATACCTACAAACATTTTACGAACATTCATTCGTTGTCAATTCATACATACCTACAAACATTTTACGAACATTCATTCCTTTTTCAATTCATACATACCTACAAACATTTTGCGAACATTCATTCGTTGTCAATTCATACATACCTACAAACATTTTACGAACATTCATTCGTTGTCAATTCATACATACCTACAAACATTTTACGAACATTCATTCCTTGTCAATTCATACATACCTACAAACATTTTACGAACATCATTCGTTGTCAATTCATACATACCTACAAACATTTTACGAACATTCATTCGTTGTCAATTCATACATACCTACAAACATTTTACGAACATTCATTCGTTGTCAATTCATACATACCTACAAACATTTTACGAACATTCATTCGTTGTCAATTCATACATACCTACAATTATTTTACGAACATTCATTCCTTGTCAATTCATACATACCTACAAACATTTTACGAACATTCATTCCTTGTCAATTCATACATACCTACAAACATTTTACGAACATTCATTCGTTGTCAATTCATACATACCTACAAACATTTTACGAACATTCATTCGTTGTCAATTCATACATACCTACAAACATTTTACGAACATTCATTCGTTGTCAATTCATACATACCTACAAACATTTTACGAACATTCATTTCTTGTCAATTCATACATACCTACAAACATTTTACGAACATTCCTTCCTTGTCAATTAATAGATACCTACAAAAATTTTACGAACATTCATTCATTGTCAATTCATACATACCTACAAACATTTTGCGAACATTCATTCGCTGTCAATTCATACATACCTACAAACATTTTACGAACATTCATTCGTTGTCAATTCATACATACCTACAAACATTTTACGAACATTCATTCCTTGTCAATTCATACATACCTACAAACATTTTACGAACATTCATTCCTTTTTCAATTCATACATACCTACAAACATTTTACGAACATTCATTCCTTGTCAATTCATACATACCTACAAACATTTTACGAACATTCATTCGTTGTCAATTCATACATACCTACAAACATTTTACGAACATTCATTCCTTGTCAATTCATACATACCTACAAACATTTTATGAACATTCATTCGTTGTCAATTCATACATACCTACAAACATTTTACGAACATTCATTCCTTGTCAATTCATACATACCTACAAACATTTTACGAACATTCATTCGTTGTCAATTCATACATACCTACAAACATTTTACGAACATTCACTCGTTGTCAATTCATACATACCTACAAACATTTTGCGAACATTCATTCGCTGTCAATTCATACATACCTACAAACATTTTACGAACATTCATTCGTTGTCAATTCATACATACCTACAAACATTTTACGAACATTCATTCCTTGTCAATTCATACATACCTACAAACATTTTACGAATATTCATTCCTTGTCAATTCATACATACCTACAAACATTTTACGAACATCATTCGTTGTCAATTCATACATACCTACAAATATTTTACGAACATTCATTCATTGTCAATTCATACATACCTACAAACATTTTACGAACATTCATTCGTTGTCAATTCATACATACCTACAAACATTTTACGAACATTCATTCATTGTCAATTCATACATACCTACAAACATTTTGCGAACATTCATTCGTTGTCAATTCATACATACCTACAAACATTTTACGAACATTTATTCGTTGTCAATTCATACATACCTACAAACATTTTACGAACATTCATTCGTTGTCAATTCATACATACCTACAAACATTTTGCGAACATTCATTCGCTGTCAATTCATACATACCTACAAACATTTTACGAACATTCATTCGTTGTCAATTCATACATACCTACAAACATTTTACGAACATTCATTCGTTGTCAATTCATACATACCTACAAACATTTTACGAACATTCATTCGTTGTCAATTCATACATACCTACAAACATTTTACGAACATTCATTCGTTGTCAATTCATACATACCTACAAACATTTTACGAACATTCATTCGTTGTCAATTCATACATACCTACAAACATTTTACGAACATTCATTCGCTGTCAATTCATACATACCTACAAACATTTCACGAACATTCATTCGTTGTCAATTCATACATACCTACAAACATTTTACGAACATTCATTCGTTGTCAATTCATACATACCTACAAACATTTTACGAACATTCATTCGTTGTCAATTCATACATACCTACAAACATTTTACGAACATTCATTCCTTGTCAATTCATAGATACCTACAAACATTTTGCAAACATTCATTAGCTGTCAATTCATACATACCTACAAACATTTTACGAACATTCATTCGTTGTCAATTCATACATACCTACAAACATTTTACGAACATTCATTCGTTGTCAATTCATACATACCTACAAACATTTTACGAACATTCATTCGTTGTCAATTCATACATACCTACAAACATTTTACGAACATTCATTCGTTGTCAATTCATACATACCTACAAACATTTTACGAACATTCATTCGTTGTCAATTCATACATACCTACAAACATTTTACGAACATTCATTCGCTGTCAATTCATACATACCTACAAACATTTCACGAACATTCATTCGTTGTCAATTCATACATACCTACAAACATTTTACGAACATTCATTCGTTGTCAATTCATACATACCTACAAACATTTTACGAACATTCATTCGCTGTCAATTCATACATACCTACAAACATTTCACGAACATTCATTCGTTGTCAATTCATACATACCTACAAACATTTTACGAACATTCATTCGTTGTCAATTCATACATACCTACAAACATTTTACGAACATTCATTCGTTGTCAATTCATACATACCTACAAACATTTTACGAACATTCATTCCTTGTCAATTCATAGATACCTACAAACATTTTGCAAACATTCATTAGCTGTCAATTCATACATACCTACAAACATTTTACGAACATTCATTCGTTGTCAATTCATACATACCTACAAACATTTTACGAACATTCATTCGTTGTCAATTCATACATACCTACAAACATTTTACGAACATTCATTCGTTGTCAATTCATACATACCTACAAACATTTTACGAACATTCATTCGTTGTCAATTCATACATACCTACAAACATTTTACGAACATTCATTCGTTGTCAATTCATACATACCTACAAACATTTTACGAACATTCATTCGTTGTCAATTCATACATACCTACAAACATTATACGAACATTCATTCGTTGTCAATTCATACATACCTACAAACATTTTACGAACATTCATTCGTTGTCAATTCATACATACCTGCAAACATTTTACGAACATTCATTCGTTGTCAATTCATACATACCTACAAACATTTTACGAACATTCATTCGTTGTCAATTCATACATACCTACAAACATTTTACGAACATTCATTTCTTGTCAATTCATACATACCTACAAACATTTTACGAACATTCCTTCCTTGTCAATTAATAGATACCTACAAAAATTTTACGAACATTCATTCATTGTCAATTCATACATACCTACAAACATTTTACGAACATTCATTCGCTGTCAATTCATACATACCTACAAACATTTTACGAACATTCATTCGTTGTCAATTCATACATACCTACAAACATTTTACGAACATTCATTCGTTGTCAATTCATACATACCTACAAACATTTTACGAACATTCATTCGTTGTCAATTCATACATACCTACAAACATTTTACGAACATTCATTCGTTGTCAATTCATACATACCTACAAACATTTTACGAACATTCATTCATTGTCAATTCATACATACCTACAACCATTTTGCGAACATTCATTCATTGTCAATTCATACATACCTACAAACATTTTCCGAACATTCATTCGTTGTCAATTCATACATACCTACAAACATTTTACGAACATTCATTCGTTGTCAATTCATACATACCTAGAAACATTTTGCGAACATTCATTCGCTGTCAATTCATACATACCTACAAACATTTTACGAACATTCATTCGTTGTCAATTCATACATACCTACAAACATTTTACGAACATTCATTCGTTGTCAATTCATACATACCTACAAACATTTTACGAACATTCATTCGTTGTCAATTCATACATACCTACAAACATTTTACGAACATTCATTCGTTGTCAATTTATACATACCTACAAACAATTTACGAACATTTATTCGTTGTCAATTCATACATACCTACAAACATTTTCCGAACATTCATTCGCTGTCAATTCATACATACCTACAAACATTTCACGAACATTCATTCGTTGTCAATTCATACATACCTACAAACATTTTACGAACATTCATTCGTTGTCAATTCATACATACCTACAAACATTTTACGAACATTCATTCCTTGTCAATTCATAGATACCTACAAACATTTTGCGAACATTCATTCGCTGTCAATTCATACATACCTACAAACATTTTCTGAACATTCATTCGTTGTCAATTCATACATACCTACAAACATTTTACGAACATTCATTCATTGTCAATTCATACATACCTACAAACATTTTACGAACATTCATTCCTTGTCAATTCATACATACCTACAAACATTTTACGAACATTCATTCGTTGTCAATTCATACATACCTACAAACATTTTACGAACATTCATTCCTTTTTCAATTCATACATACCTACAAAAATTTTGCGAACATTCATTCGTTGTCAATTCATACATACCTACAAACATTTTACGAACATTCATTCGTTGTCAATTCATACATACCTACAAACATTTTACGAACATTCATTCCTTGTCAATTCATACATACCTACAAACATTTTACGAACATCATTCGTTGTCAATTCATACATACCTACAAATATTTTACGAACATTCATTCGTTGTCAATTCATACATACCTACAAACATTTTACGAACATTCATTCGTTGTCAATTCATACATACCTACAAACATTTTACGAACATTCATTCGTTGTCAATTCATACATACCTACAAACATTTTACGAACATTCATTCGTTGTCAATTCATACATACCTACAAACATTTTACGAACATTCATTCCTTGTCAATTCATACATACCTACAAACATTTTACGAACATTCATTCGTTGTCAATTCATACATACCTACAAACATTTTACGAACATTCATTCCTTGTCAATTCATACATACCTACAAACATTTTACGAACATTCATTCGTTGTCAATTCATACATACCTACAAACATTTTACGAACATTCATTTCTTGTCAATTCATACATACCTACAAACATTTTACGAACATTCCTTCCTTGTCAATTAATAGATACCTACAAAAATTTTACGAACATTCATTCATTGTCAATTCATACATACCTACAAACATTTTGCGAACATTCATTCCCTGTCAATTCATACATACCTACAAACATTTTACGAACATTCATTCGTTGTCAATTCATACATACCTACAAACATTTTACGAACATTCATTCCTTTTTCAATTCATACATACCTACAAACATTTTGCGAACATTCATTCGTTGTCAATTCATACATACCTACAAACATTTTACGAACATTCATTCGTTGTCAATTCATACATACCTACAAACATTTTACGAACATTCATTCGTTGTCAATTCATACATACTTACAAACATTTTACGAACATTCATTCGTTGTCAATTCATACATACCTACAAACATTTTACGAACATTCATTCCTTGTCAATTCATACATACCTACAAACATTTTACGAACATTCATTCGTTGTCAATTCATACATACCTACAAACATTTTACGAACATTCATTCCTTTTTCAATTCATACATACCTACAAACATTTTGCGAACATTCATTCGTTGTCAATTCATACATACCTACAAACATTTTACGAACATTCATTCGTTGTCAATTCATACATACCTACAAACATTTTACGAACATTCATTCGTTGTCAATTCATACATACCTACAAACATTTTACGAACATCATTCGTTGTCAATTCATACATACCTACAAATATTTTACGAACATTCATTCGTTGTCAATTCATACATACCTACAAACATTTTACGAACATTCATTCGTTGTCAATTCATACATACCTACAAACATTTTACGAACATTCATTCGTTGTCAATTCATACATACCTACAAACATTTTACGAACATTCATTCGTTGTCAATTCATACATACCTACAAACATTTTACGAACATTCATTCGTTGTCAATTCATACATACCTACAAACATTTTACGAACATTCATTCGTTGTCAATTCATACATACCTACAAACATTTTACGAACATTCATTCATTGTCAATTCATACATACCTACAAACATTTTACGAACATTCATTCATTGTCAATTCATACATACCTACAAACATTTTACGAACATTCATTCGTTGTCAATTCATACATACCTACACACATTTTACGAACATTCATTCGTTGTCAATTCATACATACCTACAAACATTTTACGAACATTCATTCGTTGTCAATTCATACATACCTACAAACATTTTACGAACATTCATTTCTTGTCAATTCATACATACCTACAAACATTTTACGAACATTCATTCATTGTCAATTCATACATACCTACAAACATTTTGCGAACATTCATTCGCTGTCAATTCATACATACCTACAAACATTTTACGAACATTCATTCGTTGTCAATTCATACATACCTACAAACATTTTACGAACATTCATTCCTTGTCAATTCATACATACCTACAAACATTTTACGAACATTCATTCCTTTTTCAATTCATACATACCTACAAACATTTTACGAACATTCATTCCTTGTCAATTCATACATACCTACAAACATTTTACGAACATTCATTCCTTGTCAATTCATACATACCTACAAACATTTTACGAACATTCATTCCTTGTCAATGCATACATACCTACAAACATTTTACGAACATTCATTCGTTGTCAATTCATACATACCTACAAACATTTTACGAACATTCATTCCTTGTCAATTCATACATACCTACAAACATTTTACGAACATTCATTCGTTGTCAATTCATACATACCTACAAACATTTTACGAACATTCATTCGTTGTCAATTCATACATACCTACAAACATTTTGCGAACATTCATTCGCTGTCAATTCATACATACCTACAAACATTTTACGAACATTCATTCGTTGTCAATTCATACATACCTACAAACATTTTACGAACATTCATTCGTTGTCAATTCATACATACCTACAAACATTTTACGAACATTCATTCCTTGTCAATTCATACATACCTACAAACATTTTACGAACATCATTCGTTGTCAATTCATACATACCTACAAATATTTTACGAACATTCATTCATTGTCAATTCATACATACCTACAAACATTTTACGAACATTCATTCGTTGTCAATTCATACATACCTACAAACATTTTACGAACATTCATTCATTGTCAATTCATACATACCTACAAACATTTTGCGAACATTCATTCGTTGTCAATTCATACATACCTACAAACATTTTACGAACATTCATTCGTTGTCAATTCATACATACCTACAAACATTTTACGAACATTCATTCGTTGTCAATTCATACATACCTACAAACATTTTGCGAACATTCATTCGCTGTCAATTCATACATACCTACAAACATTTTACGAACATTCATTCGTTGTCAATTCATACATACCTACAAACATTTTACGAACATTCATTCGTTGTCAATTCATACATACCTACAAACATTTTACGAACATTCATTCGTTGTCAATTCATACATACCTACAAACATTTTACGAACATTCATTCGTTGTCAATTCATACATACCTACAAACATTTTACGAACATTCATTCGCTGTCAATTCATACATACCTACAAACATTTCACGAACATTCATTCGTTGTCAATTCATACATACCTACAAACATTTTACGAACATTCATTCGTTGTCAATTCATACATACCTACAAACATTTTACGAACATTCATTCGTTGTCAATTCATACATACCTACAAACATTTTACGAACATTCATTCCTTGTCAATTCATAGATACCTACAAACATGTTGCGAACATTCATTCGCTGTCAATTCATACATACCTACAAACATTTTACGAACATTCATTCGTTGTCAATTCATACATACCTACAAACATTTTACGAACATTCATTCGTTGTCAATTCATACATACCTACAAACATTTTACGAACATTCATTCCTTGTCAATTCATACATACCTACAAACATTTTACGAACATTCATTCGTTGTCAATTCATACATACCTACAAACATTTTACGAACATTCATTCCTTTTTCAATTCATACATACCTACAAACATTTTGCGAACATTCATTCGTTGTCAATTCATACATACCTACAAACATTTTACGAACATTCATTCCTTGTCAATTCATACATACCTACAAACATTTTACGAACATTCATTCCTTGTCAATTCATACATACCTACAAACATTTTACGAACATCATTCGTTGTCAATTCATACATACCTACAAATATTTTACGAACATTCATTCGTTGTCAATTCATACATACCTACAAACATTTTATGAACATTCATTCGTTGTCAATTCATACATGCCTACAAACATTTTACGAACATTCATTCGTTGTCAATTCATACATACCTACAAACAATTTACGAACATTCATTCCTTGTCAATTCATACATACCTGCAAACATTTTACGAACATTCATTCGTTGTCAATTCATACATACCTACAAACATTTTACGAACATTCATTCGTTGTCAATTCATACATACCTACAAACATTTTACGAACATTCATTCGTTGTCAATTCATACATACCTACAAACATTTTACGAACATTCATTCGTTGTCAATTCATACATACCTACAAACATTTTACGAACATTCATTCGTTGTCAATTCATACATACCTACAAACATTTTACGAACATTCATTCGTTGTCAATTCATACATACCTACAAACATTTTACGAACATTCATTCCTTGTTAATTCATACATACCTACAAACATTTTACGAACATTCATTCGTTGTCAATTCATACATACCTACAAACATTTTACGAACATTCATTCCTTTTTCAATTCATACATACCTACAAACATTTTGCGAACATTCATTCGTTGTCAATTCATACATACCTACAAACATTTTACGAACATTCATTCGTTGTCAATTCATACATACCTACAAACATTTTACGAACATTCATTTGTTGTCAATTCATACATACCTACAAACAATTTACGAACATTCATTCGTTGTCAATTCATACATACCTGCAAACATTTTACGAACATTCATTCGTTGTCAATTCATACATACCTACAAACATTTTACGAACATTCATTCGTTGTCAATTCATACATACCTACAAACATTTTACGAACATTCATTCGTTGTCAATTCATACATACCTACAAACATTTTACGAACATTCATTCGTTGTCAATTCATACATACCTACAAACATTTTACGAACATTCATTCGTTGTCAATTCATACATACCTACAAACATTTTACGAACATTCATTCGTTGTCAATTCATACATACCTACAAACATTTTACGAACATTCATTCCTTGTTAATTCATACATACCTACAAACATTTTACGAACATTCATTCGTTGTCAATTCATACATACCTACAAACATTTTACGAACATTCATTCCTTTTTCAATTCATACATACCTACAAACATTTTGCGAACATTCATTCGTTGTCAATTCATACATACCTACAAACATTTTACGAACATTCATTCGTTGTCAATTCATACATACCTACAAACATTTTACGAACATTCATTCGTTGTCAATTTGTTAAATCACATTCCATCCTACGAACACTTTGCCTCTTTTAATTAAAACTGTCATTAATAAATAAAGCCGGTTCTCAACCGGCAATATTCGTCTGTCTTGAATTGCATGGAGTCAGATTCTACATACTTCCAACCTTAAAAAAAAAACAAAAAAAAACCTCCGGGCCATAATCTAATACTATTTTCGACATGACAATTAAATACATAATATTGGTTTTGCTTAAAAAATCGATTTGTCGACTATATCCTAACAAGCGCCGAATTTTCAAGCAATTATAATAAATAACAAAATGAAAAAGCGGTAAAGAAATAAAGTATTCGGGCGGCCGCCATTGTTAGGGGGCGATAACTCCAATTTCTTGTCAAATAACACAGCAAATAAATATCGAACAAGAATTTTTCCTTAACAGAAAAAGTATTTGAAAAGCAAAACATTTGTTGTATAAAAAAAAAAAATTAAAAAATATCTGTTTTGGACTGAAGATCTCAAAAAAAATTCAGGGGGCTGTATTACTGTACACATAGATTCGAAAAAGTTGTCAAAAAACAAATATATAACAAATAAATGTTATCAAAGGCAAGATAAGTTACTTTTCTAACAAACTGTGTTTTTATTCAATGTAACATATTTATTCAGCTCGAAAAACATGCAGTGTTTACCGATTGGACAATTCAAAATGGCGTTTAAGAGAGAGTCGGCCGCCATTTTGAATTTCCCAATACATCGGTAAACACTGCATGTTTTTCGAGCTGAATAAACATGTTAAATTGAATAAAAACACGTGAATCATATCCAGTTTGTTAGAAAAGTAACTTATCTTGCCTTTGATAACATTTATTTGTTATATATTTGTTTTTTGACAACTTTTTCGAATCTATGTGTACAGTAATACAAACCCAAAATTCATTTAATTTGATCGAGTAGTTTTTATTTTACAGCAGAAAAACAGGTTTTTATGAGAGCGCGTTGAAGTCAGCCATTACGAAATTTGTTGAACTCGCCAAAGGGAGATAACTCCAGTCAAAGCGCCGACACTCCCTCCCCATCTTTAATACTAGCTTTTCTTTGTAAAAATCGAACCTTTTGCTCGGTATCATAACAAATTGTTGTTTTTTTTTTTTTCGATGTAAAATAAAAACTAATTGATGAAATTAAGTGAATTTTTTTCAGAGAACTTAAGACGATAATGAGAACAGAACGTACAATATAGGTTTTTTTTTTTTTTTTTCAATATTTTCATTTTTTAATAAACTGTATAAGCGCCAAAAAGGTAAATATGAAGAATTACTCCACCTTCGAAAATTCCTTTAAAATTTTATTCATTTATTTTTTTATTTATTTACGTAGGCAGGCATCTGGCATCACCACTTATCAAGGCCAAGAGGGTTAAAGAGTGTACAGTATATGTTGGACAATATAGTAATCGTTAATAATGGAGATTCGGTAAATTTGTTAACTTATATGGAACGGCTCATCAAAAACTTGTTTATGTTAGACTCTTCAAGTCTAACATAAACAAGTTTTTGATATATTGTATGAGATATTGTAGTCAGCCGGAAAGCAGGAATATATTATATGAGATATTGTAGTCAGCCGGAAAGCAGGAATATATTATATGAGATATTGTAGTCAGCCGGAAAGCAGGAATATATTATATGAGATATTGTAGTCAGCCGGAAAGCAGGAATATATTATATGAGATATTGTAGTCAGCCGGAAAGCAGGAATATATTATATGAGATATTGTAGTCAGCCGGAAAGCCGGAATATATTATATGAGATATTGTAGTCAGCCGGAAAGCAGGAATATATTATATGAGATATTGTAGTCAGCCGGAAAGCAGGAATATATTGTATGAGATATTGTAGTCAGCCGGAAAGCAGGAATATATTATATGAGATATTGTAGTCAGCCGGAAAGCAGGAATATATTATATGAGATATTGTAGTCAGCCGGAAAGCCGGAATATATTATATGAGATATTGTAGTCAGCCGGAAAGCAGGAATATATTATATGAGATATTGTAGTCAGCCGGAAAGCAGGAATATATTATATGAGATATTGTAGTCAGCCGGAAAGCAGGAATATATTATATGAGATATTGTAGTCAGCCGGAAAGCCGGAATATATTATATGAGATATTGTAGTCAGCCGGAAAGCAGGAATATATTATATGAGATATTGTAGTCAGCCGGAAAGCAGGAATATATTATATGAGATATTGTAGTCAGCCGGAAAGCAGGAATATATTATATGAGATATTGTAGTCAGCCGGAAAGCAGGAATATATTATATGAGATATTGTAGTCAGCCGGAAAGCAGGAATATATTATATGAGATATTGTAGTCAGCCGGAAAGCAGGAATATATTATATGAGATATTGTAGTCAGCCGGAAAGCAGGAATATATTATATGAGATATTGTAGTCAGCCGGAAAGCAGGAATATATTATATGAGATATTGTAGTCAGCCGGAAAGCAGGAATATATTATATGAGATATTGTAGTCAGCCGGAAAGCAGGAATATATTATATGAGATATTGTAGTCAGCCGGAAAGCAGGAATATATTATATGAGATATTGTAGTCAGCCGGAAAGCAGGAATATATTATATGAGATATTGTAGTCAGCCGGAAAGCAGGAATATATTATATGAGATATTGTAGTCAGCCGGAAAGCAGGAATATATTATATGAGATATTGTAGTCAGCCGGAAAGCCGGAATATATTATATGAGATATTGTAGTCAGCCGGAAAGCAGGAATATATTATATGAGATATTGTAGTCAGCCGGAAAGCAGGAATATATTATATGAGATATTGTAGTCAGCCGGAAAGCAGGAATATATTATATGAGATATTGTAGTCAGCCGGAAAGCAGGAATATATTATATGAGATATTGTAGTCAGCCGGAAAGCAGGAATATATTATATGAGATATTGTAGTCAGCCGGAAAGCAGGAATATATTATATGAGATATTGTAGTCAGCCGGAAAGCAGGAATATATTATATGAGATATTGTAGTCAGCCGGAAAGCAGGAATATATTATATGAGATATTGTAGTCAGCCGGAAAGCAGGAATATATTATATGAGATATTGTAGTCAGCCGGAAAGCCGGAATATATTATATGAGATATTGTAGTCAGCCGGAAAGCAGGAATATATTATATGAGATATTGTAGTCAGCCGGAAAGCAGGAATATATTATATGAGATATTGTAGTCAGCCGGAAAGCAGGAATATATTATATGAGATATTGTAGTCAGCCGGAAAGCAGGAATATATTATATGAGATATTGTAGTCAGCCGGAAAGCAGGAATATATTATATGAGATATTGTAGTCAGCCGGAAAGCAGGAATATATTATATGAGATATTGTAGTCAGCCGGAAAGCAGGAATATATTATATGAGATATTGTAGTCAGCCGGAAAGCAGGAATATATTATATGAGATATTGTAGTCAGCCGGAAAGCAGGAATATATTATATGAGATATTGTAGTCAGCCGGAAAGCAGGAATATATTATATGAGATATTGTAGTCAGCCGGAAAGCAGGAATATATTATATGAGATATTGTAGTCAGCTGGAAAGCAGGAATATATTATATGAGATATTGTAGTCAGCTGGAAAGCAGGAATATATTATATGAGATATTGTAGTCAGCCGGAAAGCAGGAATATATTATATGAGATATTGTAGTCAGCCGGAAAGCCGGAATATATTATATGAGATATTGTAGTCAGCTGGAAAGCAGGAATATATTATATGAGATATTGTAGTCAGCCGGAAAGCAGGAATATATTATATGAGATATTGTAGTCAGCCGGAAAGCAGGAATATATTATATGAGATATTGTAGTCAGCCGGAAAGCAGGAATATATTATATGAGATATTGTAGTCAGCCGGAAAGCAGGAAAACAGAAGGCAATTCCATAGGCGTGCAGTTCTAAGAAAGAAGCTTTGCTCATGGAATCTATGTTTAGGTTTAGGCACAGATAAAGAGTGGGGGAAATTAGTGACAGTGTTTTCTGCTAGACGAGTGTATCTTGTGAAAGTTTGGCGAGCGGGGACAATAGAATGGAGCTCAGCCGAGCACTTGCCATGAAAATAACGATAAAGCAAAGACAAACTCGCAACATTTGTTCTGAGAAAGAGGTTGTGGAGAAGAGAAAAGGACATTCCCCACAAGGCTACGTTACAAGTTACCACTCTTTTAGGTTTTAACGTTTAAAATTACGGCAAACGAGTAGTTTCCAAGATATGAAGAAATGTTAGTTTTTAAAAAGTGGGGGATCACTTTTCTTTACTAATTTAACGTTATGCAGTTTAATTAACTGTTTTGAGCAGAAGAACTGTTTAATATTTTACAAAAATTCTGGGAGGCGGTGGAGGGACGGGGTTGAATCCCCCCCCCCCCCCGAACAGAAAAAGTATTTGAAAACCAAAACATTTGTTGTATAAAAAAATATTAGATTGGTGCAAAAAAAATATCGTTTTCTTACATATGTTACTTTTATGTGTGCCCGGCGTTGCCTGGGTGTTTGAGCAAAAAAACATTTTTTTTTAAAGTGGTAGTAGGGTAGGCAGGCTCGAACCCGTGACATGAAGGCGGAAGAGAAAGCGAAAAAAAAAAAACCCTGACATCTTACCGCTACTCCATGACGCAACCGGATGTTCAGACCGTTGAAATTAATTAAATCATTCCAACCAATACAATGACTTGCAAAAAAAAAACGGCCCTTCCTGTAGAAAACCGCTCAGTTGAGGGTGAAGAAATTAATGTTTTAAGCCAATTTTTCGATATTTGTCGCCTGAAGGGTCGAGCCTCAAAACACTACTGATTTTGTCTGTCGCCTATGTCCAAAGAGTTTAAGGCAGACATACATACATATATATACATGATGATTGCAACGTCTTGTCAGACGAGAGCCACTCCCTCAGTCATTAAAAGTCCATGTGACCGAAGATGACTTTTTAGCCCTGCCAGCGACTTGCACACCCTCAACTTCACTGATTTGTATGAAACTAACAGTAGCGAAACCTGTATCATCGTGGGCTTTCATGTGATTAACAAAACCTGCCTTCGACAACAGAGCCCGATCACACACCTTACAGATCCAGAGATCTCCATGGTTGGGCGGCAAGGTTTGGCATTTCCTACATGCTTTCTTAAGCTTCGCTCGGTCTATTTGGGCTGCTTCAAAGTGTTCTGCACCCCTGTATATCAGTGTCCTCTACATATATACATACATACATACATCGCTTGTTAGACGAGTGCCACTCCCTCAGACATTTAAAATCCATGAGCCCAAATACCTGAGGGAGTATCTATACAAATATGATGTTACAGAGTCTTAGCTTTGTACGACAGCTAAGTCTCTCTCTCAGTTCAAAATGTTGAGATCCAGCAACAAGCAAGAGCAAGATAGCCAGCAACAGATTAAACTGCAGACCAGCTTAATGCGGGTAATGGTCTTCTGCTTTATGGTTTTTTAAATCAGGGATTTGCTTCTCCTAAAAAGGTTGCCTTCACCACGGCTTACGGGAGCCCTATCCACCCCAATACACATATACATACACACAAATATACACGGTGCTAGTTGGCCGTTGACCCAGAAAAAGAGTTCATTCGCCCTTTGGAAGGTCTTGTTTTTAATCCTTCAGGGAGACTAGCCGCCCTCCTCACCAAACAAGTCTGGTGGGGGAACCAGTTTAGTCGCCGGTGACCCGACCATGAGGCAGGTAGTACTGGGTTACATGGTACCAGTAGCATATGACATGACCTGACATAAACATACATACATACATACATACATTTAAACAGACAGGTAAGATTTAGCCTGGTTGCCCGGGTGTTTAGAAGTGTATGTTGAGCAAAATAAAAAAGTTGGTGGCAGGCAGGCTTGAACCCGTACCGTGAATGAGGAAAAGAATGTGAAAAACTAATGCCGTTGGGTCCATCGCAAAACCAGAAGTGGGGAAGGATTAAATGAAGGCTAATCAATCGAAAAGGGGGGATCACATTCAAAAATATCAGTGAAAAAAGCAACCCCTCCTTGTAGAAAAGTGCCGAGTTGAGGGTGAAGGAATTAATGGTTTTAACTAATTTTTCTTTTGAAGTGAATTGCATTTCTCAACCTGAAAAGAGAGAAATGTCAAATATCTATATCTATAAAATGTGTGTTTGTGTGTGTGTGTGTCTCGCAAAAGCTTTTGACTGTCGGAAATTTATCCTCTTTCAGATAAATTTGACGCGAAAGTAACTAGCCTGAATATAAATAAAAGGATGAAATAAAATAGGGGGTGGGATAATTAATTTTGATATTTTGATCGCATGATTATTATTCATTCATTTATTTTGTACAAATTTATCTTATCTTCCCAGGCGCCATTTCTAATTTCTAGGACATTTAGTGTAGTACATGGCTCGGTCACACACCAGTGATCGGTTGATAGTCTCACACATGTATATGAAGAGAAATTGGAATCTTAGGGAGATATCAATCCTCTCAGTGATTATAGGTGCCACAGATTGGATATAGTCGATCAGAATGCAAACAAACTAGTAGATTTTGCCACTCAAATGGCTTCTTATGTATCAATTTTTTAAATAAATTTTTAATTTTGATATTTTGATTGTACTATTATTCATTCTTTTATCTTGTAGAAATTTGATAGCAAGTGTCGGAAATTTATCCTCTTTCAGATAAATTCGATGCAAAAAATAATTAGCTTGCAAAAAAAAAAAATAAATAAAAGGATGAAATAAAAAAGGGGGGGATAAAGAATAAAAAATAAAGGTCTGGTTTCAAAATGAAGAAGAGATTTTATTTACAATAAAATTAGTTGCAAATTTTTCCCTTTGCATTAAATTCAAAGAACGCCAAGGTAACAACATATAATGAAAAAAAAAACCGCTGATTCTTATTCAATATAAGTTATATCAATGAACGAACACAATATTATGATTCAAATAATAGTTCCTAATCACACTCTCATATGAAATAAATTTTAGGAACATACTCACAAATAGATGGCGGTCAGGCACATGCCTTTTTCTTTTTTTTTCTCAATTCAAAGTCCTTTAAAAATTTTCACTCCTTCTAAATACGTGCAAACCGTAGCCACATAGTCTTCAGAATTTCGCTTTCAACGTGTCCAGGGTATTCTTGCCGGATTTTCTTCTTTGAAGGAGGGCGCATCAAAATTCCGTATCTGCGCTGGGCAATGAATCTACGTCCACTCTCCACGTTGCTGGAACCAAAAGAGGCCGAAATTTGCGCTGGGCTCATGATGTTATCAAGGAGCTAGCATTGGTCTTTTTCTTTGAATTAAAGGGAGTTTCGTATGAACTCAAAATATACGAAACTAAGAATCATAAAAGACACGAAATACAGAAAATCAAATATAAGAACCAGAATAAAAATATAATAAATGTATAAACAGGGGGAATGCACTATTATTGGTACAAAAAATTCCAACATGACAAAAAACGCGATGGTACCTGACAAAACCAGTATCGTTTTAAACCCTTGACCCTTCGAACAACAAATATTGAAAAATTGGCCCAAAACACTAATTCCTTCACTATCAACTGGCCGGTTTTCTACAGGGAGGGGTCGGGGGCGGGGGGGTTGCGTCCCCATTTTCGCAAGTCATCGTATTGTCGAATCGGTTTGATTAACTTTACTTAATTTCAATGTTGCGAACTTCTGGGCAGACAACAGAGCATCGGTAACACGTCAGATGTCCTTTCACTTTCTTTTCATGGGTTTGAGCCTGCCTGCCTACTACCACTTTCATTTTTTTTTTTGCTCAACACACACCTCCAAACACCTGAGCAACGCCAGGCACCCAGGCTAGTCCCATAATAAAATCAAAAAATCTAACAGGGAATTAATTAAAATGAATGTTTAAAAGAATATGCAAATTAGCTAGATCTTCTGCAGATGAATGCAATTCCACAATCCATATATAACAAAGTTGTATTTTCTTTTTAAATAAATAGAAAAAGGGTCTCCGTTTTTCTTCTTGGCCTTTGGGCCAAGATCTTTTTTCTGTTATCAAAGTGTAGTATCTGTTCCGGCAGATGCTGCAATCAAAGTTATATGTAGGGGCAACCCCACATATCAGACCATTGCTCTTGAGCAATCAGTTTTGGTCAATGTAGGGAAACCCTTCATACCAATTGTCACTATCCAGTTCCCCTCCCCCGGTGGAACTGATCCCCTTTTCCTCACTAATGACCTTGTGCCTAATTTGCTCAGTGGGGAAGCAAATAAATAACTAAATAGAAAAAAGGCTCTTGGACTTTATGCTGGGATCAAAGTGTAGAATCTGCCAATGAAATGAAATTAAGCAAACGACTTTTATAAAATGTTATGTTATTTATTTTACTGTTTTATAAAAAAAAAAATTTTTTAAACTTAATATGATTTGGGAATCTTAAGTAGGACGACCCCCGATGTGTTTTAGGTATTGTGGTAAATGAGAACTTCATCTAGAATCAAGCATAAACTACCAAAGGTACAGGGACGAGGATGACCATAGACACCCCCCTCCCAAAATTTTGAGTGGCCTTGTGCCTAATCTTTTTGTTGTCTTGGTTGTAAACTTTCAGAGTAAATAAAAATATATAACTTAAAGTTTAGTATCTGTTCTGATGTTACACTTATGTTAATTTGTCTTCAGTCAGTCGAGGGGAAACCCTCTATATTGAGATAATTATTATTTTCGGTCCCTACCAGAGTGCCCCTTTTGGCCTTCTTTTGGGAAGCTGGTTTCCCCTCACATTAAAAACGACGTTACTTGGCCAAAATGTGGTGAGACAACAACAGCTATGGAAGGCAGTTAAGAGATTCGGAGTTCCTATCATCTATGAGGATGCAGTTAAGAGATTCGGAGTTCCTATCGCGTCGCGGTTACTATCTGATGAAAGCCAAAGAAATAGTTAGTCGAAACGTCGTGAAACAACAACTAAGGAAGATGAGGATAATAGTCCGCAATAAATGAATTAATATTTGTATTTTTTTAAACAAACTTTCTTTGCGTCCTTTTGGGAAGCCGGTTTTCCCCCACATTAAAAACGACCTTGTGTCACATTTTGCTTCAAATAAATACCAATAGAAAAAAGGGTTTTAATATCAATACAAAAAAAAAAAAAACAGATTTATAGGAGTATAAATAGATATTTTCTCTATCGTTCTCCCTCAACCCAAAACTGTATGTCTCTCACTGCATAGAGCATTCACTTTTCCTATATAGCAGTGCTCAAGTGTTTGGTGACTATAATGTCCGCCACAGTAACTAGTTTGGTTTCTCCATTTACACAAATGCAGCTGGTAGAATTGCACAGTTTTTTTTTATATCCAGTTTTCTTACACAAACTATCAGGTTCCCTGACCCTAACCCGACTCGTCTCCCAGACCATCAGGAACAGCAAGTCTCATTTCAAGACCCATTTCTGACCACAGTTCCTGAGAATTATGTAATAAATGCCTAGGAATGCTAATCATGTTGTGATATAAGTAGACACCACCTTAAATTCTTAACCCAAAGTTGAAGAGCCATTGCTCAAAATGACAAGCTACTCTAAGAAGGCTGAGTGGAAAAATCACGGGGGATCATATCAGAGATGCCTCATGGAACAGTATCGTTTCTCTTATTTTATATCGGCAACGTAAATTATTTGACTGACAAAAATTTATAAAAATTGTTTTTATATAAAACATATTATTAGATGCTAAGACTGAAATAAAATCCGAAAAAATTTAATTTATATTATTTTTTCACATTTTTTATTAGACTAAATGTACAACAATCAAGACCGCCATCTTGTTTTGAAAATTTGGCCTTTGTAAGGCTTGCCAAATCGGCCTTTTTGAGGCAAAATTTGGCCTTTTTACGCTCTTGCATGAACCATGGTTCCACGCATGAGCGTAAAAAAGGGCATATTTGGCCTCAAAAAGGCCAATCTCTGAAGCCTTAGAAAGGCCAAATTTTCAAAACAAGATGACAATCTCGATTGTTGTACACTTTGTCTAATAAAAAACGTTGAAAAAATAATAAAAATTAAATTTTTTTCGAGTTTTATTTCAGACTTAGGGTCTAATAATGTCTTTTATATAAAAATAAATAATTTTTATAAATTTTTGTTTGTCAAATAATTTACACCGCTGAAATACACATTTGCCGAGATTATTGAAAATGTAATTCTGTGATTAAAATGTAATTAAAATAAACCACGTTGTTTAACAAATAAAAAAAAAAGAAAAATAATGCAAGATGAATTTTTAAAATGATTAAATGTGTTTTATTTCATAATTTAAAAATAAAAAACATTAAATAATATAAACAAAATTTTGGTTTGGTTCTCGAAATAAATAATATGAAAGATAAGTTAACTTCATCTTTCATATTGAATTCTTGCGGAGAAGAAGTGTTTCCGCGCATCCTTTGCATCCGAAAACAAATATAAAATGTAAACTCAAACCAAAATCTTATTTGTATTGTTCAATGTTTTAAATTATGAAACAAAAATTTTTAAATTATAAAATAAAAAATTTTAAATTATAAAATAAAAAAATTAATAATTTTAAAACTTCATATTTCATTATTTCTTTTTTGGGGTTTGTATTACTGTAGTGTTATCATAGAACTACTTTCATACGCGTAACAAGGAAATCATGGCGTATGAATATTGATGTAAACCGCCTAATACATATCGTATTCGACAACATGGCGTAGACCTCTACACACGTACCTTCAATCTCTCTTCCTATGTAAATATGTAATAAAGTTCTATATAAAATAAAACCACAACTTGATTATCAATTACTTATAATAACAAACTTAAACTAACGACATGGTGGCAGTGAAATGGATACTGAACATTTATAACAGTTGAAAAAAAAAAAAAAAAAAAAAAAAAACTTCGGCAGCAAACACGAGAGGAAAAATATGTTTACAGAAGACAAAACAAGGCATGTAAACCAATTTTCATTAATTTACCATTAATGTGCATTTTATAAAACTTTGCTGTCATTCTCGTATATGCTATAAACACGTGTGAATTTTTGCACAATAGCAGACATTTTGAATTTTTGCCAACTGTTGTTATTGTATGTGTTCCCGTAAACACGTGTGGATTTTCGCACAATAGCAGACATTTTGAATTTTTGTCAACTGTTGTTATCATATGTGTTCCCGTAAACACGTGTGGATTTTCGCACAATAGTAGACATTTTGAATTTTTGTCAACTGTTGTTATCGTATGTGTTCCCGTAAACACGTGTGGATTTTCGCACATTGACAGACATATTGAATTTTCTGTTTATTGAAAAAATACATAGCCGTTAATAATAATGTCTACCAATAATGACATTATTCCGTTTATGGACTGGGAAATGCCAAATCCAGCGGAAACATTTAAACTTTTTAAACAGAGGTTAGAACTATATTTTGCTATAAACAAAATAAAAACCGACCAACAAGTGAATTACATACTGCTAAAGACCGGCAACGAAGGTCTCAAAAAATTTAACACTTGGAAATTAACAGATGAGGAAAAACGTTCTCCCGACGTTATTTTTAATAAATTCTTGGAGCATTTAGAACCTAAAGAAAACTTTAGGATTAATAGACTAAAACTAATGTCTTATAAACAAAAACAAAATGAGACAATAGACGACTTCGTCAATAGATGTCGTCAACTTACGTTAAAATGCTCACTAACCGACACTGAACAAGAACAGCGAATTATAGAACTAATTATTGCGAGTACCCCAATTGTCGAATTCCAGAAAGAACTATTACGAAAAGATAATACGCTAACACTGGATGAAACCATCCGAATTGGTAAAACGTATGAGGCAACAAACGCACATATTAAACAGCTTAGAGAGATGTTAAACACCAATAACGGGGAGGACAATAGCGCCAATACTGACATACAAGCAATTAAAAAATATAAACAAAATAGAAAGACAAACAACTGCCTTAATTGCGGAAAAAGTCATGAACGTCGACGTGAAGCATGCCCAGCATTTGGTTCCAAATGCAAAACGTGTGGAAAATATAACCACTGGGCAACAGTATGTTTATATAACAGAAGATCAAGGTCAAGATCGCAAAACAGAGACCGTGGAAAACAAAAATCATTAAACATAAACCAGACCAAGAAAAAACACTTCATCCAAACTGATATATTATCCAGGAACAACAGCCAGGAACTAAATGAGCAATTCGAAAATTTAACTTTTTCCACCATTAACACACCCTCTCAAACACAGAGAGATGAAGCCTTCGCTTATATAAATATAAAATTACCTAATTGAAACGGTACTCACAGACTACGAATTAAAGTCGATACTGGAGCCCAAGGTAATACATTACCAATTTCTACATTCCGTAGAATGTTTCCTGAGAAATTAACTACTGATGGCTGCCAAAAACTAAAAAAAACAAAGTAAGGACAAAAAATTAATAGCCTACAATGGAACACCGATAAAGTGCTATGGCAATATCAGTATACCATGCAACTACCAAACCCCTGATTGGCACGAAAGCACCTTCTATATAGTAGATGTAAATGGACCAGCAATTCTAGGATTACCATCACTGGAAATACTGAAAATGGTCACTCTTCAGTGCACGGTGAAAGAACAAAATATAGTCAAACCAATCAACAAAATCAAAGACTTGGTACAGATCTATCCAGATCACTTCGACAAAATAGGCTCTATGCCTGGACATGTCAAGTTAACAACGAGCAAAAACGTACAACCTCACATTGACCCGCCAAGAAAACCCCCAATTGCCCTAAAGGACAACATAAAACAGGAACTAGACAAAATGGTCAGCAACAAGATCATTAGAAAAGTCACAGAGCCAACAGACTGGGTTTCCAGCCTAGCTTATTCACACAAGAAAGATGGAAGCCTGAGAATCTGTCTAGACCCAAGACGCCTTAACATTGCGCTAAAGAGACCACACCATGCAACCCCTACAGTGGAGGAGCTAACAGACCACTTTGCAGGTGCCAAGCTGTTCTCTAAACTTGATGCCAAAGCTGGTTATTGGTCCATACATTTGGATCAGGAATCTCAGCTGCTAACGACATTCCAATCCCCTTTTGGCAGATACTGTTTCCAGAGATTACCATTTGGGTTAAGTGTATCCCAGGACATTTTCCAAATGAAAATGGACCAGATACTCGAACAAGTTGACGGAGCAATTGGAATTACAGACGACATTGTTGTCTATAGTAAAACGGACAAAGAGCATGATAAGATCTTATACAGGCTCATGCAAGTAGCTGCAAAAAATGGTCTTGTGTTTAATTCAGCAAAATGCAAAATAAAATCAAAAAATATATCTTTCTTTGGAATGATATATAGTGAAAATGGTGTTAGCCCAGACCCAGAAAAACTTAAAGACTTACAAGACATGCCATATCCAACATGCAAAAAAGAACTACAAGAATTCTTAGGCCTTGTCACATATTTATCACCATTCATACCAAATTTAGCTGACAAGACACATACATTAAGAGGCTTGTTGAAAAAAGACGTACCTTTTCTCTGGGAAGAGCATCACAAGGTATGCTTTGAGATGCTTAAAACAATAATCACCAAAGACTCCACACTAACATACTTCGACACGAATGAAGTACCAATACTGCAAACTGATGCGAGTTTAAAAGGACTTGGAGCAGCATTAATGCAAAACAAAAAACCTATTGCATACGCGTCAAAATCTTGAACAGACGCCGAGCAACGGTATTCGTGCATAGAAAGGGAACTTCTAGCAATTGTATTTGGTGTGCACAGGTATCATGTCTACCTATATGGGCGGAAGTTCAAGGTACACACCGACCATAAACCCTTGGTCATGATACTACAGAAACCACTGACCAGTGCACCTCCTAGGCTACAACGAATGATGACCAAATTACAGGGATACCAGATACAAATAGAATACATACCAGGCAAAGAAATGACTATAGCTGATACACTAAGTCGTCTCCCCAGTACTCAAAACACTGACATGATCGACTTAGATATTCGAGTTGACTTGGTGAGATTCAGGAGCGAACGCCTGAATGAAATAAAAAAGGAAACAAAGTCTGATCCAATACTCAACCAATTACATGAAACCATAACAACAGGATGGCCAGACTCAATTAAGGAAGTACCACCGACAATTCGGTTATACTGGTCATACAGAGATGAGTTATCTGTCAGTGATGGCATAATCATGAAAGGCTCAAGGATTATTATCCCTGAAAATCAGCAGAAAACTATCCTGGACCAACTACATTACAGCCATCAAGGTATCGAAAAGACACGTCTGCAAGCTAGAGATACTGTCTACTGGGAGCGAATTAACACTGATATTGAGAACATGATCAAAAAGTGTTCAATATGCCAGGAAAACCTCCCAGCACAATCAAAAGAAACGTTACAACCACACGACATCCCTAGCAGAGCATGGGAAGTTGTTGGCACTGACTTATTCCACTGTAACGACCAGGAATACCTCATAATTGCTGATTATTATAGTAAATTCCCAATCATACGGAAAATGAATGGCATGGCCACAAGCAACATGGTCATATCAACAATGAAGCAGATATTTTTAGAACATGGTATTCCCACCAGAGTTATTAGTGACAACGGACCACAGTACTCCAGTGAAGCATTTAAAGAATTTGCTCAACAATGGCAATTCGATCATATCACATCATCTCCAAGGTTTCCTAAATCAAATGGTTTCATTGAACGACAGATTCAAACCATTAAAAGAACAATAGTCAAAGCAAAGCAAGCAGGAAGAGATATTAACCTTGCAATGCTGTGCTTAAGAACAACGCCTATCAGCCACAAACTTCCAAGCCCAGCTGAACTTCTAAACAGTCGCATCATGAAATCGAACCTGATTGCAAAAATCACGAATCACAGATTTCCCAACCGTGACCATATCCACGAAGAACTAAAGCACAGACAGGATATACAAAAAACCTATCACGATAAAACAGCCCATGACTTACCAGCACTTGTCCCTGGACAACACGTACGCATGTGGGATAACCAAACTGGAAAATGGAAACCAGCAACAATTCTCAGCAAATGTACAGAACCTAGATCGTACATCCTCAAATTGCCAGATGGATCGTCAAAAAGACGTAACAGAGTCCATATCAGAGCAGATGGAAAAGCAACACCTAAACATGTTCACTTCAGTGACCAAACCCAATCTCAATCTGGACTCCCTAACACAAGCATCTCAAACCAAATAAACACTAAGAAACACACACCAAACATAACAAGACATGGTCGTGAAATCCATAGGCCAAACAGATTTAAACAATAAACATCTGAACAATGTGTACTACTTTTCTTCCTTCTGGTAAGGGGGATGTAGTGTTATCATAGAGCTACTTTCATACGCGTAACAAGGAAATCATGGCGTATGAATATTGATGTAAACCGCCTAATACATATCGTATTCGACAACATGGCGTTAGACCTATACACACGTACCTTCAATCTCTCTTCCTATGTAAATATGTAATAAAGTTCTATATCAAATAAAACCACAACTTGGTTATCAATTACTTATAATAACAAACTTAAACTAACGACAATTACTATACACATAGATTCGAAAAAATTGTCACAAAACAAATATAGAACAAATAAATGTTATCAAAGGCAAGATAAGTTACTTTTCTACCTAACTGGATATGTTTTATTGTTTTTATTTAATGTAACATGTTTATTCAGCTCGAAAAATGATGTATTGGTAAATTTAAAATGGCGGCCGACTCTCTCTTTGAGGCGGTACGTTTGGGGAAAATGAATTATAAATAAAAAAAAAAAAACAGGCAAAATACTGTTAGAAACTCGCTCAATATATGTTACCGTGACATAGGCTGACATATATTCGGCAGAGTTTTAACAGTATTTTGACTGTTTTTTTTTTGTTTTTTTTTTTATTTATTTATAACTCCAAACTTACTGTGTCAAAGAGAAAATTGGGCGCCATTTTTAATTTTCCAATACATCGGTAAACACTGTGTTTTTCGAGCTGAATAAACATGTTACATTAAATAAAAACACTAAAACATATCCAGTTAGGCAGAAAAGTAACTTATCTTGCCTTTGATAACATTTATTTGTTTTTTTGACAACTTTTTCGAATCTATGTGTACAGTAATACAAACCCAATTTTTTTTAATTTGTTAAACAACGTATTATTTGTATTGTGTAACGTTTTCAATTTTAAATTATGGCACTTGTACAGTTTAATCAACACATTAAAAAATGAAAATACCGAAAAAAGGTTATATTGTACGTATCCGTTTTGGACTGAAGCTTCGAAAAAAAAAAAAAAAAAAAATTCGGTGCTAGTGCACTAATTGATCCGCGCTATTTTAAAAATCGTATTTCCACGTTTAATTAAAGTTTTATGATATGTTTTTTTTTTCAATTGTAAGGTTAAAGTACAGAATAGATACAAAACACCCTCCCCTCCCCATGTTAAGAATGGCTTTTTAAATAATAACGTTATTATTTCAGCACGGACCACTCTCTGCATGCGTAACAAAAATGTCATTTAATTTGATCGAGTTTTTTTTTTTTTTTTTTTTTTTTTTTTTTTACAGCGGAAAAACACATTTTTATGAGAGCGCGTTGGTGTCAGCCATTATGGAATTTATTGAACGCGTCACGGGGAGATAACTCCAGTTAACTCGCCGACACTCCCTCCCCATCTTTAATACTAGCTTTTCTTCCTAAAAATCAAACCTTTTGCTCAGTATCATAACAAATTGTTTTTTTGCTGTAAAAAAAAAAAAAAAAAATACTTGATGAAATTAAGTGAATTTTTTTTTTTCGGAGAACTTCATTTCATAAGGGATAAGTACAATATAACCTTTTTTTCGATATTTTCATTTTTTTAATGTCTTGATTAAACTGTACAAGTACCGCTATTTGTACGGCAAACATGCCCCCAAAATTTTTGTATTTTTATAACCCTCGAAACTTTTTTCCTTTGTTTTCTATTTTAATTTTCTGCGAATCTGTCTTCCGGTCGCCATCTTGAATTTCATTTCGACCCAAAAAACAAAAACAAAAACAAAAAAAAAACAATAATTTTTATTCAATGTAAGTTGTTTCTTTTATGGAAGGTAAGTATTACTTACGTTTCATTGTTTTGGATTCATGCAGCGTTGTTGCATATTATGAACCGGATTTCTCGTAAATCTACGGTATGGTTAGATCGACGATGGCGTGGATTCAATAAATAATACCGACTACGGACCGTGAAGAAATAATGATGCTATTTAGAAAGCTATTCTTAACATGGGGAGGGTGTTTTGTAACTATTCTGGACTTTCACCTAACAATTTAATAAATTCGGGTAAATGTTTACTTTAACTACAACAGAACACCGATCAATAATATTTGGTTTCTGTTGGTTTTCGGTGCCGCTGACAACGAATCTGATATTCAAACCCGTCGCAAATTTACCGTTTGCATGGTATTAACCCCTGAACCCTCGCACTATTTTCTGCCAACTCACCGCGATCGTTTATGCTATTCTTATGTGATGATGGATGCGATGGACGCGCGTAGTAAAGGTGACTTGTCACATCGCGGAAGAATTTTTTTAGCAGATATTTGAAATAACAAGTTTTTAAAACCAAAAAATGTGGTTCATTTTTCTGTGTTAACGTAGTTTTTGATGCTTTGCTATTTTTTCAGATTAGGTCCACCTCCACAATTTTCTTTTAAATGACAACTTTTATAGGTTTTCGACTATGCTGAATACGAAAATTGCATTGAAATTTTGCAGAAATAATTAGTTATCGAGATATAAAAAGTTGTATTATGCATTGTATTCTTTGGCGGCCATCTTTTTATTACGTGCGTGCAGTGTTAGTCATAGAGGAGTAGATTTGTTTATGGCCCGCGCGCACGTGCGTAAAATGGCCGCCAAAGAATACAATGCATAATACAACCTTTTTTATCTCGATAACTAATTATTTCTGCAAATTTTCAATGCCATTTTCGTATTCAGCATAGCTGAAAACCTATAAAAGTCGCCATTTAAAAGAAAATTGTTGAGGTGGACCTAATCTGAAAATTTACCGATGCTTTAAATTGATCTAAAAAATTAAGTTTTCACGAGCGATTTACAAAAATATTTTTATTTTTCGTTTTTTTTTTTTTTTTTAGGGGAGGGGTTTATTCAATTATAAAACTTATACAACATTTAACAGGTGCTTCTGCAGTTTAATTTACCGTTTTTCCGTAAGTAACGCGCCGACATCACCACCCGCCCCCCCCCCCCTAAATAAAAAAAAACGAAAAATAAAAATGTTTTTGTAAATCGCTCGTGAAAACTAATTTTTTTTTAGATCAATTAAAAAGTATCAAAAACTATGTAACACAGAAAACTGAACCCCATTTTGTTTTTGAAAACTTTCTTGTTATTTTAAATGTCTGCTAAAAAATTCTTCCGTGATGTGACAAGTCACTTTACTACACGCGTCCATGCGCGAACGCATCGCATCATGTAAGAATAGCATAAACGATGGCGGTGAGTTGGCACAAAATAGTGCGAGGGTTCAGGGGTTAATACCATGCAAACGGTAAATTTGCGACGGGTTTGAATATCAGATTTGTTGTCAGCGACACCGAAACCCTACAAAAACCAAATTTTGTTGGTTGGTGTTCTGTTGTAGTTAAAGTAAACATTTACCCAAATTTGTACCCGTGTAGTATATGGACCGTGCAGAAATAATAATGTTATTATTTAGAAAGCCATTCTTAACATCGGAAGGTTGTTTTGTAACTTCACTCTGTACTTTCACCTAACAATTTAATAAACAAAAGATAGTGCATATGCACTTATGTTACCGTGCTGAAATATTGTTATTATTTAGAAAGCCATTCTTAACATAAGGTGCGTGCTTTGTAACTATTCTGCACTTTTACCAAACAATTTAATAAATTTGTACTCATGCAGAATATGGACCGTGCAGAAATAATAACATTATTTAGAAAGCAATTCTTAACATGTTTTGTAACTATTCTGCACTTTCACCTAACAATTTAATAAACAAAAAATGGGGTTTGTATTACTGTACACATAGATTCAAAAAAAGTTGTCACAAAACATATATATATGTTATCAAAATGTTATCAAAGGCAAGATAAGTTACTTTTCTACCCAACTGGATATGTTTTCAGTGTTTATCTTTAATGTAACATGTTTATTCAGCTTGAAAAACATACAGTGTTTACCGATCTATTAGAAAGTTAAAAATGGCGCCCAACTCTTTCTTTGAGATGGTAAGTTTGAGAAAAGGAGTTAAAAATAAAAAACTATAAAAAATACTGTTAAAAAATCCACTGAATATATGTCAGCCTATAACATGGTAACATATATTGAGTGAGTTTCTAACAGTATTTTTTCTAGCTTTTTGTTTTTAACTACTTTTCCTAAACTTTGTACGAAAAGCTAAGACAACACAATGGTGGAAATTTTGTTTAATTTGATCAAAAAAACAAAAAGGAAAGAAAGGATGACCATTTGTGAATGCGAGATATTATGATCTGGGAAGTATGCAAAAAATTCTTGCGGAATCGAACCCAACGCAAAAACTCCGATGCAAAAAGCCTTTGGCGGACATACACAAATGCTTGCACCGATTTTGCCTTTATATATTAGACTAGCGGGGGTTCCCAGCATTGCCTGGGTGTTTGTAGGTGTGTTGGGAGGGGGTTACAAAAAAATGTTTTGGTAGATAGGTAGGATCGAAGCCGGAACATTGAGACAAAGGTGGAAAATAAAGTGTGAAAAAAACCTGACAACTTACCCACTCGCCCACGAAGGGAGTGTAATTAAACCGAGTTCAAATTTAACGATTAAAACGTTAAATTGACAGTGAACTTTTACTGCAGGGTAGTTATTTTGGTTTTGTTTCCCAACTTTTTATCTCGCCAAAATGTTGGGAAGCCAGCTCCCCATAAAGAGGAGAGTGTCCATATGAATAGCAATTGTCTGATATAAGGAGTTTCCCCCCACATTGCTTTCTGAACATTTCCGGCTTTTGTGCTGGGAACCGCACCTTCACTTCAGATGAGTTTCGCTTTTATACAAAAAAGCTGAACGGACACATGAGAAGCTAAAATAGCAAGAATTTTATAAAAGTCAATGTAAATAAATCTAGACACAACGCGTATACGCAAATCGTACATATTATGATCTAGGGGTTATATAAAGAGTTCTAAGACATAGTACCCCCCCCTTCCCCTGAGAAGCCCGGCGAAAAAAGCCTTTCTTGGGCATACAAAAACTTGTGCACCTGTTTTGCCTTTTATATATATACTAGCGAGGGGTACCCGGCTTTGCCCGAGTTTTTGGAGGTGTGTGTGGAAACTCCGGGGGTGGGGTTAAAAAAAAAGTAAGTATGAGGATCTAACCCGAACCCTTGAGGCAAAGTTGTAAATTAAAGTATGAAAAAAAAAACGTGCCCCACCGCGAGATGCTAACGGAAACACGTTTGAATTTATTTAATTATTAGGATTTAGCAGGTGCCCGTTTTAATGAGTTAATGAGGTCAAATTTGACTACGGGATAGTATTTCATTTACTGCAGGAACGCTTCCCAAGATGTTATAGGAAAAAACTAACCCACATGCGGCAAGCGACAAATGTTGAATATTTATCTTCCCGAAATCTAGCAAATTAAATAGACAGGCGAGCTTCGTTGTTAACTGTGAGATATTACGATTTATATGTGATATAAAAAGTTTTAAAAAGTTGTGAACTGACCGACCGCTTCTCTGAAAAAAGCCTTTTGTAGACATACAGAAAAAGCAAACACACATACAAACATACATACATTTTCGCTTTTATATATATATATATATATATATATTGATGAAATTTCTTGTTCATCAAAGATAAGATTCCAGTAAAGTGTAACCTATTAGATTGAATATTCTTGTTTGTACTTTATCCAAGAGGGAGAGACTAGTGGTAGATGCACCAGCTCAGATGCAGCAACAATACTTCAATGCATGGGTGAATGGTGGCCTGGAGGTCATTTACTAATGATTCTGCCATTGTCTTTGATTTGTGTATATCTGTTCTTCCTTCATGCATATTATAGAGAATTGCATCATCAGCAAATAGGACCCATCTCAGACACAATATTATCAGGGAGGTCGTTTATGAATATTTTAATTGTTAAAGTAGAGCTAACGTTTGTCTGTAACTCACATTAATCTATTTTTTCCAGGGTCATCTTGCTGCTGAAAAATATGACAACTCCTGCAGCAACGAAACCGTTCATCTGCGAAGTGTGCGGAACGACATTTTCCCGGAAGCCAAATCTGACGAGACACATGCGAATGCACACGGACGGGAAAAAGGCGTTCCCATGTCCGTCGTGCGAGCTTGCGTTTTCGCAAAAGAGCAACCTAAAAATCCATGTGAGAATGCACACAGGTGAAAAACCTTTTCCATGCCCGACGTGCGGATCGGCCTTCTCTGCGAAGGGAACGCTACGAACACACATGCGGATACACTCTGGCAAGAAGCCGTTTGCATGCACAGAATGCGACTATGCGTCGATCAGTAAGGCGAACTTAAATGTCCATAAACGGACACATTCTGGGGAACGCCCATTTGCATGTGAGCAGTGTGGGAGCGCCTTCTCCGATAAGTCTGTATTGACGAGTCATGTCCGAAGTCACACGGGGGAGAAACCATTTTCATGTGGGGTCTGTGGGGCCGTCTTCGCTCGGGGCTCCCATCTAAAGACACACATGAGACGACACAGTGGGGAGCGTCCGTTTTCATGTGCAACCTGTGCATCGTCGTTTTCAACAAAAGGAACGTTGCAAACACACATGAGAATACATTCGGGTGAGAAACCCTTTTCATGTAAAGATTGTCGATCGACTTTTTCGCAAAAATCCGGTTTAACATACCATATGAGGATGCATAAGCGAGAGAATCCGTTCGTCTGCGGATTGTGTCGCTCGGCTTTTCCGAAGAAATCCGTCTTGACAGAACACATGCAAATACATGCAGGTTTTTTACCATTCGACGGTGACATCTGAAACAAATTTTGAATTAAGTTATATTGTGTAACTGAAAATAAACATCATCATGAAACAGCTGTAAAAAGCTTGGATTCCAATTGTGAAAAAGCTGTGATTTTTTTTTATTTGGCATATAATTTGAAAAAAAAAAACAAATCTCTTAAAATCTTAAAATTTGACTGAATTTTGAAACAAATTTTGAATTAAGTTATATTGTGTAACTGAAAATAAACATTGTCATGAAACAGCTGTAAAAGCTTGGATTCCATTTTGTTTACAGTTTATTTGGCATATAATTTGAAAAAAAAAATCTCTAAAAATTTTGATCTTTAACATGGTTTTTCTTCACTACTGCAGAAGAAGGAGGTTTGCATGGGCATTAAGTTTAATTTTGGCAAAGTTTTGGCCGATGTAACCTACAGCTTTCTACATTAATTAATTATTTATTGCAAACAATTATCCTCATCTTTTTCTTAGTTGTTTCACGACGTTTCGGCCAACTATTTCTCTGGCCTTTGTCAGGTGGTAACCGCGACGGATAGGAACTCTGAATCTGCATTCTCAGCAATCACTGCCTTCCATAGTTGTTGACGTCTCACCACATTTTGGCCAAGTAAGCCTCTGGCCGGCTTTGGGTAGGATTGAAACCGCTATCTTCAGACAATTCTCACCTGGAACCGTAGAGATTCAACATCTCTATCAAATGCGCCACGGGTTCCGAAGAGCGATCAAGGTTGAATTTTTTTGGTCTTAGAAATTCAGTTTTATTATCTGATCTTCGATGGTCGGGTTCATACCAAATGGTAGATATTAGGTTGTCTGGAAAATAATGGCCAATTTTAGAGAAAAAGGATTTATTAATCAAATAGGTGACACTAGACATTGAAATTAGTCAAAGTATGATCCTTGAACAGCCATGAATGGGATATATATTATTTAATTGGAATTCATTATTGATATGAGTATTATTTACTAATTTATTTATTGCAAACTTTTATCCTCATCTTTTCTTAGTTGTTTCATGACGTTTCGGCCAACTATTCCTCTGGCTTTCATCAGGTGGTAACCGCGACGGGATAGGAATTCTGAATCTCCTGACTGCATCCTCTGCAATTATTGCGATCCATAGTTGTTGTCATCTCACCATGCCAGGAGATTCAGAGTTCAATTTTTGCAAAGATTTGACTGATCTATGCAAATTTACATTTGTATTGCAAATTTTGAGTTGAGATTTATCGTCTAGCTTAAAATGAACACTGTTCTGAAACAGCTGTAAAGAATTTGAATACCTAAAAATAAAGCAAGTTTTAAACAATGATCTCATTTTAGCATGCATTTGCCAAACTCAGGAATGTTTCTGTCAAACTCAGAAATTTGGAGGAAATTTTGAACAGAACCCGATATTTACTTTACAAGGGTAGCATGTTCTTGTTCCCACACCCATATATGCAGGAAATTAAACATTTTACTGTAAACTGAAACAAATTTGGAGTTGAGATTTATTGTGTAAGTTAAAATAAATATTGTCATGAAACAGCTGTAAAATGGCTACAATTGTGTTTCCCTTTAATTTAGTACTTCAATTATTTCTCAACTATATAATTTGGTATATGATTTGAAAAAAAAAAACATTGGAATTATGAATTTCTCCATGACTGTTTGTTCATTACTGCAGAAGAAGAAGATTTACCTGGGCATTAAGTTTAAGTTTTGCAAAGTTTTGGCCGATATAACCTACAGTCTTCTTCATATGGATCTTGATGAACTTGGACAGCTTTTTATAAAACTTGTGTTTGATCGAGTTCAAAATAGACTTTGTAGCCTCGTAGATGTCCTTTTCTCTTCCCTGCAACCTCTATCTCACAGGAGAGATGTTGCGAGCTTGTCTTTGATGTATCGTTATTTTCATGGAAAGTGTTCGACTGAGCTTCAATCTATGGTCCCCCCTCGCCAAACTTTCACAAGGGACACTTGTCTAGCTGAAAACACTATCAATAATTCCCCCCACTCTTTATCTGTGCCTAAACCTAAACGTAGATTCCATGAACAAAGCTTCTTTCTTAGAACTGCTCACCTGTGGAATTGTCTTCCGTTTTCCTGCTTTCCAACTGACTACAATATGGTTGTCTTCAAGTCTAACGTAAATAAGTTCTTGATGAGCCGTTCTATATAAGTTATCAAATTTACCAAATTTTCATTACTAATGATTACTATATTGTCCAATTTCTACTGTACACTCTTTAACCCTTATCCTTGAGTGGCCTCTTGGCCTTGATAATGTGGTGATGCCTGTGTAAAAAAAAAAAAAAAAATTCAACTTCAATCGTCACCAACGCTCGCAATAGTAACACAATAACCTCGTGACTGTAAACGACACTGTTCCTTCCTCTCACTCAAGCCTTTTATGCGGTTTTTCATCTGGTCTCATTTGCATGTGTGCCCTCGGTTTTCTTGTGATCTTGCACAGTTAATAAAACACCAGGCGCCATCTTTTTTTCTCTTTTCCCACCCAACACTTCCTTGCGGCAAGTCCACCCTTCCTCCGTCACGCCACTGCTTGCACGCACATCCACACAATGCACAAATACGTGGACACTTGCTACTCTGGTGAGTATTACAGTAAAACAGAAAAGAATCAGTTTATCAGGATTTCCCGAGGAATCCATATTGACGACACACACACATATATAGACATATATATACACATATATATATTGACGACACACACACATATAGACATATATACACACATATATAGACATATATATACACATATATATACACACATATATATTGACGACACACACATTTACTATTCGACTGAATTCCGAAATAAATTGGAGTTACATTATATTTTGTTTAACTGAAAATAAACATCGTTTTGAAACAGCTGTAAATAGCTTGGATACCTAAAAATAAATCTAGTTTTAAATGATGATCTCATTTTAGCATACAGCTGTCAAACTCAGGAAAGTTGAACTCTGAAATTTAGACAAAATTTCAAACAGAATGCTTTTATTTACTTCACAGAGGTAGCATGTTCTTGATTTTGCATGTAAAAGTATTTAATGAAACCACAAGTAAGTCACAGATCTTACTTAGTTAAAAAAAGGGTGAGGTAAGGAGAATAGGAGGTAAAAGAAAAAATGATAAAAAGATTTCACATGAATGGATAGTCCGGTGAAGGGTAAAAAATCCAAGAATGGTAAAATCCAAACACGGTCGAATTAAAAACTTCCAATTCAACAGGTAAGTTTCAAAGGAATCGTGTAACTAATCATTTGTTTATATATATGAAAAGCTATAACAAGTATCTATATGAGTACTTTGACCATAGTTCCTGATTTCAAAAGGTAAAAAATTAAAAGATACATCTGCCTTACTTTTAATGCTAGGTTTATTTATGGTGTCTTTTACATATATTAAAAACCCTTACCAATATTTTGCTGATGAGGAAACTTTGTTTGTTAAAAACACTATATGTAAAAATTATTGTCCGTAACTTGATGTCTACCACAATAAAAACATTGTTTTCCGAAACGATCGTACAAATTATTGATTTTGTTGTTGTTCCTTCTTATGAAACGGATTTTTAATTTAATTATAATTTGATTTTTAAATTATCAATCACATTACTAAATATTAAATTAGCTCTAGGATATTTACCTATCGAGCTTATATATCTAAATTACAACAAGCACTTTTTCTTTCCCTGTATTTAAATTAAACTAGTAATTTTACTATTACATTAAAATACACTCTGCTCTTTAGACTATTGTTCTAATCTTTAAATATATATATATATATATATATATATATATATATCACTCAATGTCTATATGTGATGTTAGTGTGGTCGCTATAGAAAGAAAGAGAATCTAAAATGTATTCTCATGCATATATTCTTATTACCAAAAACAATGGAAATGTTCCCGAATCTCTAAGAGTATCCTTAAGAGGCTTTACCAAATTTTTGTGTGTGACATGAAAAAAAATGGAATCTTAGAAAGATCTCTATCATTTCGACAATCATAGGAGTAAGTGGACTCATGAAAAACAATATGGAGCAAGTGCAAAAACTCATGAAAAACAATATGGAGCAAGTACAAAAACGGTACAAATAATAACAGTTAAGGGGACGGGTAGAATCTTGAAAGACATTTTCTAACCGCTCCATACTTTCACCTAACGATTTAATAAACAAAAAAGAAAAGACATTTTCTAACCACTCCATACTTTCGCCTAACGATTTAATAATAATAAAAAAAAAAGAAAGGACATTTTTTAGCCGCTCCAGACTTTCACCTAACAATTTAATGGAGAAAAGACACTTTTCTAACTGTTACGGACTTTCACCTAATAGTTGATTGAAAAAGATAAGATACCCCAGAATCTGTTAATTTGAAAGCCTGTCCAAAATATAATTATTTTCATGTATTATTTCCTTTTGTTTAATTATGTTTTCTCCTTTTAACTATTTGTTTTGTTTTTGTTTCAGATTTTTTACCTAATTATTAAAGCGTTTTCAACGTAATAGTTGTTTTCGTTATGTTAATTTGAGTTTATCTATCTGCCCAACGCACGCTTTCTAAAGTTTGACTGCTAGACGGTATTGTAGGTACCTGAAAGCAAGATTCTGAGGAATAACTGCCGCGAGTTCCAGAACTCTAACAAGTGCTTGTAGTTCGGCAGAGTATGCACCATCAAAATACTTGTAAAAATATCCTTCTCTTGGACGTAGATGGGCCTCTTTTAAGCCGTGGTAAGTACACCATCTAGTAATGACGTCATGATAAAAAATACCCTTGATAACCCTGGCGAAGCATCAAGTATTCAGCTACTGACAAGATTTGAATTACACTATAAACTCCTGTAATGAGTTCAATCTCGGCTGCGGTTGCATGTTACGTTTACGTATGGGTGAGGAAACAAGAGGAAACTCCATTTTCCATATTTTTTTTTTTTCTTTTGAGTTTGCGGGATTAACATTGATACCCATAGTCTTGCAACAGGTACTTCAATTATTTATCGCTTGACTATCTATAATTTCAAAGTTTTGGCCGATGTGACCTACAGCCTTCTTCATGTGTATCTTGATGAACTTGAAAAGCTTTCTGCATGAGCGAAAGAATCTGTTCATTAGCGGATTGTGTTGGTCAGCATTTCCGGAGAAAAATCTTGACAGAACACGTGCAAATATACGCGACTGTGAAGCAAATTTTGAGTTGAGTAATGAAAAAAATAAACATCCTCCTGAAACAGTTGTAAAGAGCTTTAATACCTAAAAATAAATCTATTTTTAAACAAGGATCTCATTTTAGCATACACATCTAACCCCCTCATGTTTCTGTCGAACTCTGAAATTTGAATAAAATATATCAAATTCAACTTCAATCGTCACCAACGCTCGCAATAGTAACACAATAACCTCGTGACTGTAAACGACACTCTTCCCTTCTCTCTTGTTATGCAGTTTTTCACTCCATCTCATTTGCATGTCATGTGCCCTGGTTTCTCGCAATCTTGCGAGACCACAGTTTATAAAACACCAGACGCCATCTTTTTTTCTCTTTTGCCACCCCTCCTCCATCACGCCACCACTCGTACGCACATCCACACAATGCACAAATACGTGGACGCTTGCTACTCTGGTGAGTATTACACAAAACCCTTTTATTTACTTCACAGGAGTAGTTTCCTCTTGTTCCCTCACCCATACATAAACGTAACATGCAACCGCAGCCGAGATTGAACTCATTACAGGACTTTATAGTGTAATTCAAATCTTGTCAGTAGCTGAATACTTGATGCTTCGCCAGGGTTATCAAGGGTATTTTTTATCATGACATCATTACTAGATGGTGTACTTACCACGGCTTAAAAGAGGCCCATCTACGTCCAAGAGAAGGACATTTTTACAAGTATTTTGATGGTGAATACTCTGCCGAACTACAAGCACTTGTACCCTCGACAAACCCGTTAAGCAGCGAAGTCCCACCCCTACACAGTATAGATCCCTAGATGTAAGAAAGCCTTTTACTCTAGTAGCTTCTTCGCCAGAACGGCCGGACTTTGGAATTCTCTTCCGGTTTCCTGCTTCTCTAACTGTACTAACATGCAGAAGTTCAAGTGTAATGTGAACACACATCTTGCTGCTAAACTCCCTACATAGTACCCCTGCAACTTAGGTCCCTGATAGTAGCCCCCTACATCAAAGTAGCAATGTGCCTTGTTTGGGGTGAAAAAAAAAATATGCTAGTTTCCCAACATGGTATTTTATTTCATGGTACTTTGTAGAAATTTTATTTTCCACCTTCTGTCTTTCCTTCTCTCTCCCTCCCCTTCTTTACCCCCCCCCATCTTGGTGTATCGTACTGCTACTGCTTGTTATATCACGTGTTGAATGCGTGCCTTTCGATTGGTAAAAGGAGATGTGTGCACCATTTTGTTGGAAGTTTGAACAAGAGAAAGAGAAGTCAGCTCGCTATCCCACGTCAAGGGAAAAGACGTTAAACATCGCAAGTTTAAACAAGAGAAACCAGTTATTTGATTTCTTCTTCAATCGGGATTAGTCAAGGGAGACGACACAGAATTATTCAGAAAAGACTGTTTAAAAAATCAGTTGTAAATGAAATTACAACAACCTCTTCACCGAGAAAGAAAGAACTATTTTAAGGCCTAGAATTGGTCTTGTAAAAAAAGAACACTAACTCCAGTGAGGCGTTAGAATTCACGTCAAAAGGAACCAAGAAATCTTCTATAAAAATGCATTACACGACAGAAGATTTGGATTATTTTCTTGGATTACAAAACCTAGAGGATTGAAATTTTCTCAAGTAAGAACATTTAAGTTAATGGTGCAAGGGAGGTAATTTACATACACCCTCTTTTAAAAAGATTAAGTGTTGACATGTTTTATTCAAGTTCTTTTACACGCAGTAAACCCTGACTACACCTATATTCTTAACCCTACTATCCCTTACAATATTGTCAATGGAGTTCTTTGAGAACCGCCAGAGGGACTAATCTGGCAGACACTTTTATTGGTGAACATAAAACTGACTATATCTTTCTTTTCCTTATTTACCTTTCCATTTATTAAAAAAATTGTTTACCATAGTATTCTTTCGGTTTTTTTTTTGTTGCTTGTTGTGCAATGGGATGACCTTCATTGGACGTCATGATAAAATTCTCGTTAACTTACAGTGCCATGCCTTCCCAAATGGTCACCCATCTGGTACTAACCAAGCTCGACATTGCTTAACTCTGGTGATTATACCACACACACACATACATGAAGGATATTTACCATTTCCTGTGAACTCTGGAACAGATTTTGAGTTGTGCAACTGAAAATAAACATTGTCTTGAAACAGCTGTAAAGTAAATAAACATTGTCTTGAAACAGCTGTAAAGTAAATAACCCTGGCGAAGCATCAAGTATAAACCTTAAAGTAAATCTAGTTTCACACAATGATCTCATTTTAGCATTTTACCCCCCCCCCTCATCTCCGAAGCTATATGCAGGGGTGTGTGGGAGGTAATATTGGCAGAACCTTCTGCGGTTGGATTTTGTCAAACTCATGAATGTTTTTGTTGAACTCTGAAATTTGGACAAAATTTTAAACAGAACCCTTTATTTACTTCACGGGGGTAGTATGTTCTTGTTTTCTCACCCACACATGCAGGATATTTACCATTTTACTGTGAACTCTGGAACAAATTTTGAATCGAGTTATGTTTTGAAACTGATTTAAACATTTATATTATTGGTTCCCCGATTTATCGAAGCGGAACCTATATTTTCAGTGGCGTCCGTCCATGTGTCTGTGTCCATTAGTCCAGACTATTTCCAGATAACCGTCCATTAGTTTTTCCTGAAATTTTGCCACAAATTGTATTTCATTAAATAGATGTGCACAGTTAAAAAATATTTTGTAAAAATTCCCGTTGCATCCCCAGAGGCTCAAAAGAGGTCAAAAATGACCCAAAATGGCCAAAAATGACACGTTTAACTTTTGATCCATCCATTAGATTTTTCTGAAACTTGGCCAAAATGTGGAGCACATTGTTCTTAATATAAATTCAGTATGGGTGACCTTGGCAAAATTCTGGTTTGTGTCCCCAGGGACTTTCAGTGCTAAAAACGCCCCTTTTCGTGGCTCTTTTTTCATATTTCTCAACAAAAACTTGATATGTCTGACTATATAGTGGTTTTTCACGGTGGTTAACTAAAATGTACATGTCTTAAGGCCTGAAACTGCACCGTTTTCCCTTTACACTGGGATCTGGCATCCTTAGGAGCTCAAAAGAGGTAAAAAAAATGCCCTAAAATGGCCAAAAATGACACTTTTTGCTCCATAGCGTTTGATCCATCCATTAGATTTTCCTGAAACTTTGCCAAAATGTGGAGGCCATTGTTCTTAATATAAATCCAAGAGTACCCAAAATGTTGAGAGCTATATGTAACTGACAATAATCATTTTGATGTCGGGTACCTCAGTTTATCGAAGAGACTGAAAAACCAAACAAAAATGAAACATGGCAAGGACTACCTTTACGCAATATGATGTTTATATTAACTCAAAATATTACTCTTTTGTTATATCTCATCTCTTTGGTTTTCATACATAAAATAAATTTCATAATGTATAAGGATTATTTGATACTGGAGATATTTATAATCATATCCTATTCCCAAAAGAGGGAGATATAACATATGAGAAATATTTGGAATCAAGTCTCCTCTTGCTGTTATTTCAGATCATTTGAAACCATAGCGGCAAGTTTTAGGCTTCCCCTCGTCAAGGCCAGAGGTTTTATATATATATATGTGTGTGTGTAAAATTTTGTTGAAAATTCAAAGACTCACGTTTTCTTTTTTATAACCTTCGTTTATTTCCTGGATTTTTTTCCATTACAGCTGTTTCATTAGTGGGTAGGAAATAAACGAAGGTTATAAAAAAGAAAACGTGAGTCTTTGAATTTTCAACAAAATTTTGCACTATATATGCTCTGCTCCTATTAAATAGACACATTGAGCTTAACTCCAAGTTAACGGTGACTGGTTTTTAAATAACAATCTAGACTCGTTAAACGAAAACGGTATACATTGAAAGTAACGACATTTCAAAAACAAACTTATATTTCGTCCTGGGTATGATGTAAAACTACATCCGACAACGAGGCCCTGGTGCGGGAGCTCCAGGGTTTTGGGGAGAATGTCACTATCCCTTAGTCGTTGCAGTGCTGGGCCACCCTTGGGCAAGGTGTAGTACCCACTAGTCCCCCCCCCTCCATTTAGGGTCACAAAAATCCAAGCCTGGTCAACGATGCTCTTGGCGGATGAACCAGCACCGCAGTGCAGATGCTGTCAACAAGGGTGATGTACAACTCGACTCGGGTTTGCCTCAGCCATCGGATGCGGCTGATTGCATGTGTTGCAGACTGTACTGGTCCGTCCTTCCCTCTGTATTTTGCTTTCAGCGAAGAGGGTGCTAGCAGTACTGGGCAAGCTGCTTATTCCTACTTTTCCTAGGCTGGGAGAGAGGCGAACGTCCTGTGGAGATGGAGTACCAGCAGGTTTGATGATTTCCTGCCATCAGGTGTCACATCTGTGGCTGGGATTTCAGAGCTCCGATCAGACTCACATTGCATCTTTGACACGGACACTAACCGACCTCCGTGTCATCGTTGAAATCAATGGACTGCCCGAGAGATATATATATAAACTGCGTGTGTGGCTTTAAGGTGCCTCTTCTGGGAAAAGCAAATGACAACAATAATTCACGTGAGAAAACGATCCCATCAGAGACAAATCGCCGAATAGTTCGCAGACTTGAATAAAACACCCTCGTTGGTAGTGTTTTGACGGGTAGTTCGTATTTAACTGGAGAGCATCTCAGCAGGATACATATTCCTATGCTGAATGGTCACTAAGTAGTGACGGAGTCTTTTTTTTTTTTTTCTCCATTTTCTTCCCCCCCCCCCCAAGTTGTGTGGGCACGATTTCTGAATAGAACTTAATCGAAGTTACTAAACATCACATAGTTCTCTTCTAAAAATGTTGGATGTCTCCAGATTCGCGAAGACCGACGTGGATCGCTAATTTCATCAGGAACTATACTTTGGGGGCTTTCTTCTATCGGGTCCATACAGTTTGTACTGTCATCTTGTGTGCTTTGTGTGTCTCTATGTTTAGTAGAATCCAATTGTGTATTGAATGATGAATCGGGTTCGATATATTTTGGGATATTTTCACTTCTGTTTTGATTGGTGGTGGAATGGTTCAACTTTGATAATATCACATTTCTTCACTCTGTATCTTTTCCCCCTAAACTGTCTATCCGTAAACTTTTGAACAGTACAATAATGATCTCCAACTTCCATCGGTCCTGGATATAACCAAAAACTATATCCAATGGTGAGGCCCCACCTTGCGGGCTTTGGGGAGTGTGGAGCCACCATTTAATTGCCATTGCTCCCAGGTTAACTCTAACCTGGAGTGGTAGTACCTGTTAGGGTCCCAACTATGGGTTAAATAGAATTTGACGTAAAAAAAATATACTCCATCAAAAATCGTTCCTCAAAATAACTAGATTCGGCATTAAATAACCTGAAAAAGGTTGATATGCCGTTGTGGGAACATGATGAGAATTAGCAGCGAACCGGATGCTAACGTCTCCAGCATAAGAGACAAAATTAAAAATCGTCTTTTGCACATGGCTCCACACATCGTTTCGGTTTGGAAAAAGAAAAATAAGATAATCACAAAAGAATTATCAACCAATGGCAGAGCTCCGCGCCTAAAATAAAGGCCTAAAATATTACAGTCAGTGGGAGCTGATGTGCCCCTATAAAACGAGGCATTTTAGGGAACTAAAAAGAGAAAGGAGAAAAACATAGGAGGCGAAGACACCGTGTTGCTAGCTGTTGATGAAAGAAGTCGCCGCTTCCAAGTTAAAAGCCAGGACACATATCACCGACAGTAGCACGACCGGCCACCCACTTACCACCCTCATTTTCCGAAAAGATAAGTACGCTTACGAACATTCATTCTTTGTTAAATTATACAAGCCTACAAAAGTTCAGTCCTTATCAATGCATACACACCTACAAACATCCTACGAACACTTTACCTCTTCTAATTAAAACTGTCATTAATAAATAAAACCGGTTCTCAACCTTCAATATTCGTCTGTCCTTAATTGCATGGAGTCAGATTCTACATATTTCAAACGTTGTCAGTTAAATGTGTTCTTTGTTGTGACCTCTATGGCCTCATTTCCTTCACCCCTTCTCCATCTATAAACCAACCAAAAAAACCTCCGGGCCATACCGTAAAACAAAAACAACCAACAACCAACCAACTTCCATCACAATACATCTACTGCGGGCGTTAGTAAATTTTCTAGATGCTACTTTTAACCTAGCAAAATGTCATACAAACCTTATGCGAAAAACGGTTCAAACTCATTACAAGCACATCATTAACCGAACAATACCAACTCCTCAACATGGGAAATCTTTAATAAGCATAAAACCTTAGCAGCCCTAAAAACCAGTGAATATACGTATATTATGTTTAATCTATATTTAAACCATATTTTAAGAACGCACAACTGTAGGCATCACCATTGATGTCTTAATGTTTAATGTACAAGAACCTTGTTAGCCGTTCAGTTTTATAATCAAGTTACAATCTCTAACGTGTTGTTGATGGTCCCACAAATCAATAATTTGTATGTTCGAGTATCTTTTGGACGAGGAAAACTTGTGGCACCTTAGTATGTCATGAAGCGTAACAGGTTGAACTATGATCAAAATGGAAATTGTCATATGTTGATTGTGTTAGGGTTGGTCGTTATTTTCATAACGTTTCAATCGATGCAATCTCTAATCTTAAGTTGCATCTTTTTGAACTTTAGAACCTATGCAGAATTTTGAAAACCCTTTATTTACTATTCCGTGGTGCATGCACAACAAATTAAAAGAGATAAAAAAAAATATATCTATAATATAAAGCTAAACATCTGTGTGTGTGTGTGTCTGGTCATAAATAGTCTACTATACGGTTGACTATTATAGAAAACTGATTACATATAATGAGAGAAGATGTATCGAGACACAGGAATGGGTATGTTTGATCTGGCATAATGATGATTCATTAAAATTGTGTGGTCTGCGTTCGCGCCTGGTCCACAAAGTATGGAAATAAAAAAAAAAAAAAAAAACGTTTACAAGTGTTTTTGATATAGATGTACATAATACTTTGATAAGTATGTTTTAACTTAAATAGGGATGGTATAATAAAATTGTGGTGTCTGCGTTCGCGCCTGGCCTCCATAGAATGGAAATCGGCACAAACTTTAATAAAGACTTTTCATATCTATCTGCGTAAGTATACTTTGATAATTATGTTTCAGTTTGAAGAAATATGGTATAATAAAATTATGGGGTGTTTGTTCACGCCTGACCTCCATAGAATGGAAATATGTCACAAAGTTTAACAAGGTTTTTGTAATATAGATCCAGAGAATATTGTGTTAACAGGTATGGTATAATAAATTATGGGGTTTATCTATTTTATTTTTACTTTCATCATATTTTGCTTTGGTTTTGATACCCCCAAATTCGAAGCCATCTCTTTACAACCCTTCCTTTTCATAACCTATCATACTTTCATAAATCAGAGTCCATTTTCTGTAGGCTGTTTTTGAACCCAGTAAACGACGGGTACTTTTGCTAATATATATATAATAATTGTATAAGCATTCTTATCATCATCATCATCATCATCATGCAATTTGTCAGCCTTGATAATGACTAGTCGGGGTCTCAGTGCTTTATCCTTCGGTACAGGACTTTCACCTTGGCTCCTAACTTGCTTGCGCAGTTAAGGTGTAGTATCTGTTGTGCATCAGATAGACACCCTCTGAACCTCCAATGCTAATGTCCAGTGGAGCAAACCCACGATGATTGGCAGCAGAGGAGGCTGCAGCTTCTGGCCGAAAATAATCTCAGTGAGGTAGATAGTCACATTATCGTGTTTGCTACTACGCCTTTTCTTTCTGGATGAGGTTCCATAGCCTTTTAACGAAAACTGCAAGGCAGCAGTAGGATTTCAAGTCAGAGTTTCCATCTCTTAGCATTTTGCTGTGATAAGGCCCATAAGGCAGTGGTGTTTGATTTTGGAGTTGGTTCCTCTAGTCTTCGCCCAACCAAGGGCACCCACAAGACAGTGGGGTAGGGGTTGGTAGTGTGCCAAGGTGTGTCCATAAATTGGTGGGCCATAACGCACAACCTCTGTTGTCGATGGTCTATCCAACAAATCCAATAATTTGTATATTCGAGTATCTTTTGGACCAGGAAAACTGGTGACACCTTAAGATATCATGAGGCAGAACTATGACCAAAAGGGAAATTAGTTGAAAATTATATTTTAACCTAATGTATATAACAAGATGCAAAGACAATTTATTCTAAAGATGTTCTGTTCTATGAATCAAACTAGTTATTGTTTGTTTTGGTGTGTTATCAAACAAATTTTTATTCTGAAAATGAAACCCAGAGAAATATTTAAGACCTGTTGAAACCTTTTAACACAATCATTAATTAGGACATTAATCAGCAAAAACAAATATTCTTGACCAACTTGGTCAACTAAAGATGTACAGATTATACAATATAATTATACAATAATTTGCCAAATATTTTAATACAAGCAGGACATGTGGAAGAGAAAATCCTACAATGTTGAAAACTATTTAAAACATTGTGATAGGACATTGCAATAAGTGTATGGAAATTCATTTTCACATAAACCAAATCATACATTCCACACACAAAAACAAAAGTTGTCAAATATTTAAATACTAGCAGGAGCTGTGGAAGAGAAAAACCTTGAATGTGAAAAATTTTTTAAAACATTGCGAAAGGACATTAACTAGCAAAAATGATATGTCAATTCAAATCAGCGATTGCAATAAGTGTATGGAAAATCATTTTCACATAAACCGAATCACACATTCCACACACAAAAACAAAAATAGTCAAATATTTAAATTTGTCTACAAGTAAAGGGACATAACCCTAAGTGTTATCTACCCTTAGGCATGCGCGCTCTCTAATAAAGTAAGCTCGGGCGGCAGTTCTCTGGTGACCGAGCTGTTGTCCACACCTATGTCTGCGTTGTCTTTCTTTCATGCTGATTGATTCCCGCCAGACGGGAGCCCCCAACATTATACTGTGGAAAAGCAAAGTCCTTGACTGTTGAAATCTTTAAAAACATTGCGAAAGGGCATTAACTAGCAAAAATGATATGTCAATTCAAATCAGGGATTGCAATACGTGTATGGAAATTCATTCTCACATAAACCAAATCACACATTCCACACACAAAACAAAAATAGTCAGATATTTAAATCCTAATAGGATGTCCACAAGTAAAAGGACATAACCCTAAGAGTTATCTACCCTTAGGCATGTACGCTCTCTAATAAAGTAAGCTCAGACGGCAGTTCTCTGGTGACCGAGCTGTTGTCAACACCTATGTCTGCGTAGTCTTTCTTTCATGCTGTTTGATTCCCGCCAGATTCGTACCATGCACGACTATGGACTCTAGCCTCCACGTGCGATTTTGAAGATAAAGACAGAAAGATCCTAGCCCAAATTTTACAGGGGTGCATATCCTCTAAAGTCAGGAGGAAGGCGCTAAGGGACAACTCTACGCTAAAGCAAGTCCTGGACGAAGTTAGGGCAATCAAACTGGCTTATATGCGTGCTGCAGACATGGAGTGTAATGAACTACACGCTCTTTACAGCAACAAGAACCGCACGTGTCACACGTGTGGAAATAACAAAAATTTCAACACAAACGGCAGTAAAGACGGTTGTTGTGAACAGGCGCGGCAAAACAGTCACCATGACACCTCGAAGAATCGACTGCATGGTGGACAAAAAAAAAAGATGATGGAAAGCAAACGTGTCACTATTGTGGATACTCTTCTACACACTCAACTTGTCCAGCCCGAGGAAAAAAATGCAAGAATTGCCACAAGAAAAACCACTTTGCGAGAGCATGCAAAGCAAAGTCGATAAGAGTAATTCGTTTCACCAATCCTTCCCCAGTATCCTCCTCTACGTCTAGTGACGAGTCTGTGTACTCGGTGAAATTTACACCGTCAATTAAGACACCAAAAGTTACCGCCCTTTTCAATAATTCCCCTGTAATGTTTGTGGTAGACACGGATGCTAGCGTCAATATAATTGCTGGACACATATATGATGGTTTAAAACACAAACCACGTATAAACAAAACAACAACCCAGATATTTGCGTACAGATCTAAACATGCCATACCCATCCGAGGATTTATTAATGCGAGCATAGAATTTCGTGATAAATCCTGTAGGGCTAAGATATTTGTGGTCGACAGCGACAATCCTTTAGTTGGACTTCAGAACCTCTTGAGTGGCCATTCTGCTGAAGCACTGGGAATGATAACGTTTAACTTCACGTTCCATGTGACGATCCCAATTCAAGACGAGTTCCCCACACTGTTTGATGAAAAGATGGGAAAAATGTCCGCAAGTTACCATTAATCTCCACATGGACTCATCAGTTTCCCCCGTAACTCAGTAACACCGCAGGATACCGTTCCATGTGAGAAAAGATGTGGAGACGGAACTCAAACGTCTCAGAGAAATGGATGTGATTGAAAAAGTCACTGGACCTACCCCCTGGATTAGCCTGGTTGTGGTAGTTCCCAAGAAAAATGGTAGCGTACGAATTCCTGTCGACATGAGAAAGGCAAATGAAGCCATTCAATGGATAAAACTTCCAATGTCAACCGTAGACGACTTAATAGCAGACTTAAATGGGTGTGCACTTTTCAGCAACTCGAACTGGAAGAGTCCAGCAGATATATAACGACATTTGTAGGTTTATTTCATTACAAGCGTCTAAGTTTTGGCATGAATGCAGCCTCTGAACTATTTCAAAAAGCTACATCAGACCTCCTCAGAGACATCCCAGGAGTGAATAACCTATCAGAGGACATAATCATTTATGCACGTGACCAGCCATCGCATGACATCAGCTTGAGGAACACCCTGAAACGTCTGCAAGAAGTAGGAGCCAAGCTGAACAAAGAAAAATGTCTTCTTTCTGTATGGAAACTG